>NW_024424341.1:47746776-47930439 GCF_017311325.1 Ursus maritimus
GTCACCATGAAGACCCATAATGTTAGGTTCCATCAAGGACAACGTGCGACCCCTGGGGCTGAGACACTGGAGATGGTAGTTCTAAAAACTACACAGGGGATCCCAATGTGAAGCAAAACCTGAGACCGAATTTTCTAAACATTCTTGTCAGAATTTCCTGTAGATACAAACCGTTGAGGTTCCTACAGAAACAGACTCTGGGGACCCACCCTCGGATATCACAAATCCCTGGGTCTGGATGAAGCCCGTAGTGTACTTTTAACAACCATTGAGGTTGCTGTTCCCAGACTTTGTTTCCAGTAGCCCTAGTCCAGAGACAGCAGAAGAGCACACCCGAGTCCCTTCTACCAAACCATCCTATGTCAGTACAAATACTGCCATTCCCAGCGAAGGCGACTAGCAGCTCCACGGAGATGAGATTCTCTGCTCATCCCCAGCAAGTGGGGAAGGGACTAGATGAGGCAGTGGTGTCTGTGCACGGCTGTTTGGGAGAAATGGTATGTGCTCATGCATCAAAGGGCTGTTCATTGAGCACCTACTACGTGCTTCACGTATAGGAGGCGGCCCTGGGCCCAGGACGCTGCTGGGAATCTTCCATATGTTATGCATGCTAATCTTTCTAAAGGTCTGGGAATTGGGTACTCTATGATCGTTTTCCCAGGAAGGTTTGCATACTGGGTGTGCCTTCTTGGGAGTAGAGATTCTCTTCTTTTCATGATCAGTAGTCTTAAAAATAATGTTGGATATGATGGCACATATATAGAGAGCAAACTGGGAGACAGGAAGGAAGGGTGGATCATTTGCACTTTGTCTTTGGTTATCATTAATGTGTGGACTATGAATGGACATCCCAGGAATGGAAGGTGGGATGCTCTGTGTCATCTTGGAAGCAGTGTTTTCACCAGAAAGGTGAAACTGACCAGCAAATTGTAAGTCCTTTGTTCTCCTTATCTGAGTCTGAGCCTCAGAAAGTGTGAATGCTAACTTGGGCCTCCCAGGAGATGGAGCTGCCAGGAACTCTGTGTTCTGAACCGTTCTGAGGAGGAAGGATCAGGAACTGGCAGAGGAGTGTGGAGGGCAGTTTTGTGGTCTCAGGTTGAATAACTGGCAGAATCTGAACTGACAATTTTCTTAGGCTCCGCAAGCCCCCTTTACGCAGAGGGACTATCTCCTATGGAATTCGGGGCAGCTGAGCTCTGTGCCCGCAATGTTAGGCCCGAAGTTTGAAACAGGAATCCAGGGGCGTCAGCAGGTCTGCAGGGACAGGTGGAGCTGATGGGCGCCTTAGGTGTTCGTGATTGCACAGGGTGATCAGGGAAGACCAACCCCTGTCCCCATGCGCTCTGGTGTCCTCTGCATTGTGGCAGGTGCCTGACTCAGGACCTCGGGGTTCACCTGTGTGCTTGCTCTGCACGTGTGAAGTTTTGGCCCTAGGAAGGGCAGACATGGGAGAAGGCATCCAGAACTCTGAACCTGATAACACCACCAGAGGGAGGACTGGTCTGTCGTAGCTCTGGTCCCAGCTTGCCTGAAGGGTGACCTCCGCATGCGGGCCGGGTTGAGGTTGGATTCAAGGCCGGTTCTTGGAGACCAGGGCAGGTGAAGGGAGGACATGTGCCTGTGGGTTTTGGCCCTGAGGAGGGCCGTGCTGCACGTCCTCTGTGGGCATGTGTAGCACGTGGTGGGAAAGTCGTGGGGAGCCGCGACGGAGTGAAATCTGGGGAAGTGAGAAGGAGTTGTGTTAGTTTCTTGTGTGCATGTGTGAAGGTGAGTGAGAGAGAGGCAAGAAAAGCTGTCACACTGAGTCCTGAGCCTGCGTTGCAAGCCAGTGAGCAAAGCGGTAGTGCTTGGTGTTAAAAGATGAAGTGATATGGGGCACCTGGGTGGCTCAGTCGGTTAAGCGTGGGACTCTGATTTTGGCTAAGGTCAATCTGGTGATGATCGAGCCCCAGTGTGGGCTCTGAGTTCAGTGCAGAATCTGCTTGAGACTCTGTCGTTCCTCTCCATCTGCCCGTCCCCTGCTCGCTCTGTCTCTCTCAATAAGTAAATAAAATCTTTAAAAGAGATGAAGCGATACACATTCAAATTTTCAAGAGTTAATTTGTCTCTTCAAATGACGAGGCATGCTCCACCTGTAGGACCTAGCGAGGAGGTTTTTATAGAGAGGATATGGAAGGAAAGCAAGGACACTGATTGAATATACCTAAAGCAGTTGCCTTATTTTTGGAAGGTCTAGTTGGCAGTAATTGCTTGTTCTTAAGTTCATTTTCTTCCACTCCGGCGCATTGACTGTGAAGTAAGTTGTTTGCTTACAGAGGCTACCGAGGCGTAAAGCCACTTGAGTCTAATGGTTTCCCTGTTGAATTTCTTTCACAGTGGAAACAGTTGAGGGATAGGTTGGTTGTTGTGGTTGTTTTTATCTATTTGCAAGGTTAGTTCAGCAATTGTCCACTCATTGTAAGAATGCACACTCATGATGGTGCAACAGCCTCATGCCCAGAACCCCAGTGAAGGCACATGTACAGATCAAAGATCCACTTTTCACGATGTGCTCGTAGCGGGAGAGTGATACGTTTAACTATGTAAGTGTATAAACAAGGAGGTGTTTCAACAAGGGTGTTATATTTCCTATTACTGTGGGGTATGGTATTTTAGGAATGGAGTAAATCCATTTCTACTGGTGTGAAACGCCACCCTCATACTACGTTGGTTAAGGAAAGCAATTTGATTCATAGTAAGTTAGATATGAGAATATTTATGTAAACATTGAACCAAGTGCGAAAATAGTTTGTGTTCTACAGTTTCAAATGGAACTTCACATATGCTCTGAAATTGCACAAGAAAGAGGGTACAGCTCAAACTGCTGAGCTCTTACGTCCAAGATTAAACTATTACTGATTGGTGGCAATTAAGAAGGATTTTATTTTATTTAAATATTTTGAACATTTATATTGTCTAATTTTTATTTTACAATTAAGTTCTGCCTATGTGTAGGTGTTTTCTGTCTCTACCATCACCAATTTTCACACATTTAGGAGCTCAAAAGAAAACTCTGCTCTTTGTATGTCTGAATTGCAGTGGGCTTGGTTGGGTTTTCTTTGGGGTCCAACAAGGTCAAAAGCAAGGTTTCGTGAGGGATTGGACTTTCTGTGCAGCCTCTAGCAGTGAATCTACTTCTGGGACCATTCAGATGTTGACAGCATCCATCTCCTTCTCCTGGTTGCCACGTGCCTCTCCATGTCACACCTTGTCCATAGTATCCCCAAAAAGAGAAAAATCAACTCTCGTTGACTCACAATTTTACCTGTAGTCCTTTACCGTATATTCCATTGAAAAGCTTACTGAGTATTTTATAAAAATAAGGGTATTGCCTCATGGACCGAAATTAGAAACTGTTGACAATTGTGAATCAAAAGCAAATCAGGGAATTAGTGAGGAGGAGAATGAATTAGTGACCTCCAAGAGAACTCCTGGAACTCCATCACCCCCAGCTCCACCCCTCCTCACCCGCCACCTCTATCCCCCATGGTGACCTGAATCTTGCATGACCTGTAGATACCGCGAACCCTAGCACTCTCCCTCCCAAATAGCTTCAGGCTTCTCTCCTGCTCTTCTACATTCATCTTGAGCACGTTAGACTTCTACACCAGTAAACCCCTCTTCACCTATTCAGAGCCCTCAGTTCAAACTTCCTTCCATTGTCCCTGACTCCATTCTTTCCTCCTCTCCCATGGTCATTTATCTCCTCCCACCACTCATTCTAATAACTTCAGCCCATTTATTGTGTCTTTTATGTCCACTACCCTCATGTCTCAGCCATCATTTATCAGAGTCCTTAGATTCCTCATGACCCTGCACCCGTTATCCCCAACCCTACACTCCCTAACACTTTCTCACGGGTCCTTAAACGCATCTGATGTCAGCTGTTCTCCCAGCTCCAATGATCCTCCACCCACAACACACGTGTGTCTTATGTTCCCCAGGCATCGGCTTTCTTGCCACCATTCATCTCTGGTTAGAGCACGAACCACCCCCAGGCCTCCACTCACAAGCAACTATCCCCTTCCACCCTTATGTTCTTTCGCCCTTCCCAGGCAGTAAGGTTTGTCTGCCTTTACCCACCATTCCTTGCCTTTGAACTCTCTTTTGCCAATGAATTCATCACCCATAATCCCCTTCCTTCCACATGATTTCCTTCACCCTCTTATTCCCTCAGGACATCTATTGCCTCATATCCTTTTTTTTTTTTTCTTAAAGACTTTTTTAAAAGACTTTATTTGAGAGAGAGCCAAGAGAACCCAAGCAGGGGGAGCAGCAGAGGGAGAGAGAGAAGCAGGCTGCCAGCTGAGCAGGGAGCCCTGTGTGGGACTTGCTCCCAGGATTCTGGATCATGACTGAGCTGAAGCAGGTGTTTAACTGACTGAGCCGCCCAGGCACCCCTGCCTCATATCCTTAATATCCCTGCATGGTCCCACTCCCAACCTTCAGACCTGTGCGTGCGCAATCCCTCAGTGACAGTTAACTCCCTAGTGCCCAGGCCTGTGGAGGTTACACAGCGTGCCTCAAACCTGCGCAAGTCCTCCTCCTCAGTGCCCGTACTTGTAACCTCCTTGGGCAAAGGATCTCTGCAGACGAGTCCAGCCGAAATGAGGTCGTACTGGATTCAGGTAAACCCGAATTCAATGCCTGCTGTCCCTAATGAGACGAGGGAAATGAGACACACACACAACAGTGTGTGGTGATGAGGGCAGAGACTGAGCGATGCAGCTGCCAGCCGATGAAGGCCGAGGAGAGCTGACGGTCCCCAGAAGTGAGAAAGAGGGAAGACTCAATTCTTGAGATGAAGTGTGGCCCTGCCAACAGGTTGGCTTCAGGTTTCTAAGAACCTCCCCGAACTGTGAGACAGTAATTTTTCAGGTTGTTCAGCTCCCATAGAAACCCCACCGTCACAAACGCCCAACAAACAAACACAACAGCCTCTCCTTAAATGCCTTTTCTTAACCTACTCCAAATGTAATGATTACTTCATATAGACTTTGTCACTTTGAAGACCATGCGGTGAACCCCTAAAAGTCTAAGACCAGCAGGGTCAATTGATATAATCACTAAAAAAGAAACAGAATTGCCTTTTATAGATCCCCGAATTATGCCTTTGTCCAAGCTGTGTGTGATATAAACTTTTCATATTCACCAGAGATCTTTACAAGATTAGCAAGTACGTCTTTTTTTGCCCTCCCTGAACATACATTCAAGTTCATATATGCACATTTCACATGAATTTAAATATACTAAGTTTCTTCTGAATGTCACGTTTCAAATGAATACCATCTCCGTAGGATGGATTGTGCAAAGTTGGTAAGCTGACCCACCACTTCCCTGCTGCCCTAAACTGAATTTGCCACTCTGCACCACAGCCCCTCATTATTCTGTACGTCCATTGTTTTCTTCAGCTTCTTGAATGACCATCATATTTGCTTCCTTATTGATAAAATTGTCCAAAGTCCCATGCCTGCTTGACACCTGGAAATCTTCATTTGTCACGTGAAAGTTACACAGTCAAATATTTCTCTATAATTTACAGACTGTTTTAGCACGCTAACATTTCGTTAACTGCATAGACTCTACTTTCTCCTTTAAACATTAATAAATTTGAAAGCTACAAGTCCACAATACAAGGCAATCCCTTACATTCCCTTAAATTGCTATTACAGTTTGCTTTTAATTGGGCAGGGCTCTCGTCTGTCTGTCTTGGTCACTACTTCTGTAATGTGTTGAATAATAGAGCTTAGGCTTGGCAGGGGATGAATGATAAATATCTGAACGTTGTTAAAACCCAGAATTTACATCTCTCTCATTATATTGAGGGACTTGAGTCCTATCCAGTCCTAGCAGAGCCCAGGTAGACTGAGTCATGACTCATGAGAAGAAAGGGGCAGACAGTTGGGAAACAGGCAGCAGAAATAGTGCAGGGATGGTCACCATCACC
The DNA here is from genome assembly GCF_017311325.1 of Ursus maritimus. Taxonomy (NCBI): domain Eukaryota; kingdom Metazoa; phylum Chordata; class Mammalia; order Carnivora; family Ursidae; genus Ursus; species Ursus maritimus. The sequence goes on from NW_024424341.1 coordinate 47,752,763, forward strand.
CAGCTGGGGTTATTCCCAAGAACACTGCACACCTGGCAGCTGGAGGGGAGCGTGTTCGAGGATACAGAAAGCTCCGCACGACAAGAATGTTCTGGGTGACTGTGGTCCCTGGGGATCTGGGAAAACCCACTTTCTATGAACGTGTTGGACCCCTGCTGCTTTTGCCTGGTCAGCCTGAAAAACCAGGAGCCGCTGGCCCAGACCATTCCAGCCTCCCGAAGGTGTGCACTCAGGCAATAATAGCATGCACTGTGATTTCTCCTTGAAATGTAGCAGAACAGTATCCAAAATCTTTCTTCTTTGTGACGTGTAAGCTGTTCGATTTGGCCTCCCATGCTTAGGAAAAGCAGATTAATCCTGTATATAGCATCCAATAAGGGAGCATAGAGGGCTCCATGTACTTGGGAGTTTGATCTTTCGCTTCTGCCCACCTGCAGTTCGGGACTGACCGTGTTCCCTGAAGTGCACGCAGGGGGCGGTGGTGCCACCAGACGGCCCTGCCCTCTTCGTGAGCGCTAACACAAGTTTGCATCCAAGATCACTGAGACAGTTTTCCAATCCTAGACCTGCCATCATCTGGGTGACCTCCTTTATTTACCAATTTGTGAAGATTTTATTGACAGAGGAGACAGTGAGAGAGGGAACACAAGGGGAGTGGGAGGGAGAAGCAGGCTTCCCGCTGAGCAGGGAGCCCAATGTGGTGCTCGATCCCCGGCCCCTGGGATCATAACCTGAGCTGAATGCAACCTTCACAGCTGAGGCCACCCAGGCGCCCCAGGGTGACCTCCTTTAGAAAGAAGCAGCAAAGGAGTTGGCTGTGGTCCGGTGTTTGAGAATCAGGTCTGTGGACCTCCCTGGTCCCAGTGGAGAGAAAAGTCAGGTACAACGGTAAAGGAGAGAGAAATTTCTCAGGATTTCAACTATACTAGAAATGTTACTCCTATTGTCAAGTGTCCCGAGGCTATTCTGCTGGTTTCCAGATGACGGCTTATGCACCTTTGTTGCCAGATTCCTGTTGGAAATATGAGGCAGGAGTTATAGGGAGCATGTCAGCTGAGAGCCAATAGTTTCCATTTACTTACTAGTTCCTACTCAAAGGAAATTACTAAAAAAGGTGCTTTTGTTTAGAGGCTTCCAGAGTTTACCATAGTAGCCTTTATATAACCATTTGCATGGATCACTGGTATGGACACTGTACATGCATTGATTTTTAAAATCTTAACAAGTCTTTAGTAAGGGCCCATACATCGCTTTCATTTTCAGAGGAAAACAAAGGAGGCACAGAATGGTAGCCTGTACGTGAACATGCAGACACTGCGTAAGGGGCGGAGTGCTGGGGTGGGGCAAGATGATCTTCTTAGCTGTCCTAGCTAATAAATTATGACACTGGGCTTGTCATAAATTAGATCTCTATTTAGTGTTGCCTTCCTATACCCTGACATTTTAATTTAGATTGAGAGATTTTTTTCAATAATTCTGGTTTTCACAGGTTTTTTTTCCTTGTATAAATATTCTACAGGCCAATATCGAGTATGAAAAATGATTTGGGGTTCTTATTACGTTAGGTGAACTCTGAGTATGATAGAAAAAGACTCTCCCCCTGTGACTAACCTGGTTTTAAGGAAAACAGAATGACTCCCTTATCAGACAGGACTTCTTTGCTTGTGTGCCAGTGCCAGCTGCAGTGTCAGGTGTCCCAGTGAGTGACCAGTAATATCATCACTTATGAAACCATTGACTGATACCCTGACTATGAAACTTCAGTCATGGACATAACAGTGTGTAGAAATGAATGTTTACTATTTTCAGATCACGTATGTTCTATTCACACCTGAGATTAATGAAACTATGCCAAAAGTGAGACAGGTGAAATCTTGTGCATGGTAGAGAGTTGTTGAGAAATTCATGTTGAGCTTAGGCTGGATACTAAAATATTTGTAAACCAGGAAAATGTCACAACGTGCATTTGATCCCTGACAGCTGTCTCTAAACACACGATGCAAAGTTTAATGCCTTACTCTCAGTTCAGCAGTCTCTCCATCATCAGACAGCAGGTGTTCTAGGAGACACAGAATCAGTGTCTCCCTTACGCACACCATTACTCCATAGTTAAAAAAATGTATCTGTGTTAGAAACTGTCCCTCAGAGGCTGTTCTCTGTAGGATTACGGGATTCCGAGAGACCCACCTGCTCATCATGACAAGCCAGGCACCCTGCAGTAATCCTACGTTGGTTACGGCAATGTTGCCTGACACTGATTTTCTGTTTCCCAGGAAGATATGGTGCACCGTGTTGCACATACGATGTGATGTCACCCCCATAATACCCCGCGCGCTGGGCACTAGGTGTCCTGTAATAACCAAGAGGAGGTGGACACCACGCCCCACCTATCGGCCTCATCTTCTGTTTCCCTATTGATTGGGAAAAAATGTTCGTATTCTACAGGAGTGAAGTAGGGAGGAACAGAAAAATACAGAAAGGAAGGGTAAATTAGTAGTTCTGAGAGTTTTTGTTGTTGTGCCTACATTTTTTTAAACAGGATAATGTTTGATTTTTTTTAAAAGATGTTATTTGAGAGAGAGCACAAGCAGGGCAGGCAGAGGGAGAAGGAGACTGCCCACTGGTTTTCAGGGATGGGATGTCTCAGGTCCATGATGTTTCCTGTCTTTGCACAATTCCATTTTTTACAACTTGAAACCTGTTACTTCTCTACCTCTGAGGTGTCCTGCCCAATGGGCTTCTTTTCATTGACATGTTGCCTTATTTTCTTGTTCTACTGAAGGCTGGCTCTCTGAATATTTCTCTTCTACATCACAGAAGCCCCTGTCAGTTCTCACTTCTTTCTCCTCAGGCTTTTTACGTGCCCTGAACAATTTTCACCATGAAGTAATGACCTAAAGCTTCTGAGGTTTGTGTTGGGAGTGGATCAGCTTTGACGCCAAGATTCCTTTTGGAGTTGGAGGTCAAGTTCTGGATATCAAAGAGGAGGGACCGCCTGTAGTGTTAGTGGGCATTGGAAATTCGGGCTGCTCTGTGTAGACTGGGATTAAAGAAACTGCACATGTAATCCAGTTGAGGTCAATGGCCCCAATAAAGTGCAAAATTCTGAAAAAAGCAAGTACTAAGGGGGAATTTGCTCCACCAGATTTTAAAATGCTCTTTGGAGAGTGAATGAGAGCATTACTGAATACCAAACAGAGGTGTTATAGGGAATAGAATAAAATCATTCCATAACCGGAAATCAGTTCTTAGTGACACTACCTTTAAAATCATATGACAAACTTGATTTAATAAAGACTTAGTTTTTACAATAAGAATCAATGTAGATATCTGAAAATTGGAGATCTATTAATAGATACTACATGCATTGAACTGAAGGCCAGCTGTATACCAAATAATTGCTCTGCAGCATTCAGTATAAACGAGAGAAAAATGCTTACAATTCAACAGAGGAAGCAACCTAGAACTTTGGCTTTGTGATCAGATGGACGGTTTCAAGTGTGGTTCCAACAGTTGTACCAATGCAACATGGCTTTTTTGGGCAAATATTTCAAATACTTCTGAATGAGAAATAAGTTCTATTCTTTACTATTATATACGCATCATGACTCCCTCTCTACAGAAACATACACTCAGATTTTCTAGCTGTATAAATAAATATATACACACAGATATTGAGTTAAAGGTATGCATACCATTTTGTTGCTTATTGTGTTCTAGAACGTGATGCAGCTTTTCTCAACATTCATGTCCTCTATTTTAGAGAGATCTATTGTAGAGCTTTTTTTTTTTAAAGATTTGAGAGAGAAAAAGAGCAACAGACAGACAATGGGGGGGGGCAGAGGGAGAGGGAGAGCGACAAGCAGGCCCCCCATAGGCAAGGAGCCTGACTCCGGTCTCCATCCGAGGACCCTGGAATCATGACCTGAGCCAAAGGCAGACGCTTACCTGACTGAGCCACCCAGGCGCCCCTAGAGATGTTTTATTAGTAAAAATGGAATTAGGACATTCTTTAAAAGATCCATGTATTTTCTTATTGATTACCTATGTCATGATTCACTTCCTCCATATAAAGAATGTTGTGATTCCTGTTTCAGACAAATTTGTATATATTTCATTGAGTTGTAGAATGTGAACTGTAATTACTGCTTCAAAGGTGAATGAATTCGAAATTTTTATAGATACCGGACAGGAGCTCTTCCGCAAAGTTGCACTTATGTCCTATTTTATACATAGTGTTTCCTCCTGGCCTCACCAACACTCTTTATTACCACTCATTTTAATTTCATCTATCACGAGGCTAGAAGTCATGTCGTGTATTTATGTCTATTCTACTTACCAGCTGTGAAATTGGAGCAATTTTCATTACTGAATGTTCCAGTTATTCGATCAATTAACTTTTCCTATACTTAGAAAAATAAGCTTTAAATTGCAGAGCTATTTTTTGTCTTTTAATCCTGTTTAACAATTAAAATATTTTCTCCTTCACTAATTTTTATTTACTTATACATCTAAGAAAAATGCATATGCTCTTGATTATATTGTTCTCTCTCTACCGTAATTCTGATTTGTTTCTGGTGGAAGGCGTACACTAAGGCATGCTTCAAAATGCTATCTATTCTCATCCGTGTAGTCAAAATAGTCGAAGATGATGTTTAACTCTTTAGAAATTATTTGTATTTTTTCCCATTTCAAATAGTTTACATTAAATTTATGCAAATGAAACCATACCACTTACTAGACAGTGTATTCTGGAGAACACAGTAATTAGCTGTGTATTCCGAAGGGGCTCTTTCCTACTGACCTGCGTCTGTTTCGACTGTCTGGAGATTCTCCAGCTTCAACATCAGCTCTTCCCTGGCCCTCCTGCCTGCTGGACGTGCACACGTGACTCTTGCCATCTCTCACGATCGGGTTAGCCAATTCATTAAAGAAATCTTTCCCCTCTCTCTATGTAGAGATTTATAGAGAAATAGAGATTGCTTCCTATTTATCATATGCCTATATCTTCTTCTGTATCTATAGGTCTATGCAAATAGAGATACCGAAAATACAAAAAGAGATACATAGATATCCATTCTATTGTTTGTTGCCTTGGAGAAACCCAGATTTTAGCACCTGTACATTTTCTTCAACATCCAAGTGTTGAACATAACTCACACTAATAATTAAATATATATAATTTGACAAACTTCCTTCCCATGCGCTTCTTACAAATTCTTTTTGTATTTTCACAAAATCGAAAACACAGGAAAAAGTTAAATCCTAAATTCCCCCTGAAATCTTACACATGTACGTGTGTCATGGTTCAATTTATGTAGTCGTGGTATGTTATAATACTAGGCCTTCTTATACAGGCATTCCTTCTTTGGGGTTCTTTTTAAACAGCTTTATTTGCATTGAATTTAAGTGCTGTATAATTTATCCACTTAAAATGTACAAACGGTAGGCTTTTAAGTGATTCACACATAGGTGCAAGCAAACCATAGTCAATTTTACAATGCATCACCTTCCCCATCCCCATCCCCATCCTCTTATCCCTGTGGCTAGGAAACCACTAACTGCTTATTTCATTTTTTCTCAGTCTCACTGAGATATAATTAACATTAACATTATATTAAGTATATATTGCAAAACATAATTATCACCTCAGAGTTCTAATTTTTCATGTGGTGAGAATTTTTAAGAGCTATTCTCTTAACAACTCTCAATTGTATTGTTAATTATATCAAGTATACACTGTATATATACACCACATTCTCTGCTCATCTGACAATGGACAAGGAATTTTCCATTCTTTTGGCTATTATGCATAAAGTTGCATGTTTATTTTTCACCTATTTCTGAATTTTCTAGATTTGTACCTCTGACTTCTAGTTTCATGAAATAGCGGTTGGGGGGCACCTGGGTGGCACAGCGGTTGGGTGTCTGCCTTCAACTCAGGGCGTGATCCCGGTGTTATGGGATCGAGCCCCACATCAGGCTCCTCCGCTGAGACTGCTTCTTCCTCTCCCACTCCCCCTGCTTGTGTTCCCTCTCTCGCTGGCTGTCTCTATCTCTGTCAAATAAATAAATAAAATCTTTAAGAAAAAATGTATTGTTACTCATACATTCCTCCTCTTTCACAGAATTCAAGGGTATAACCCATTCTTTAGAACAAAGCAGAGAAGCAAAAACCTTCCCTGTCTAAATAAACAAACACCGTCACAGTTATAAAATATGCTGACAATCATTTTATAAAAAAGAAATACGGGGAGTAAATCCAGATACATTCCTGAGAAACTAGTAAAAAAAACCTTATGATTAATTTTTCGTGAAGTAAAATTCCAACAGCAACGGGACATTTTTGTCACTAGGGGAATTTTACTATCTACATCACTTCTTACACAGCACATGCCCACGTCACATCAGAACTTTTGATCTAAGAAATAAGAGCTGAGCCTCAGAGCAAACTTATGACAACGTCACAGGAACTTCTTACTATATGAGACAAAATTAGTAAATGATGCACTTACTAAGAAGCCAAGAAATGAGACTTTACTACAGGCTGCCGGTTACAAATGAAGTAAATCCCGCATAACATTACTGTATGTAGGAAATCTAAGGACATACAGAGACATTACCTTATTTCACCACCGAGGAATGGAACGCATGGAGGGGAAATGTCGTCTTCTTGTTAATACAAAGGAAAATGAACATACGGAGTGAAATAAAGGATTGTATTTTCTCCTGTTAGGGAAGTGCTCTGTTGCCTGATGACATTACTGAGTCTCAACTGTTTACGATTAAGACTGAAGCCTCCAGAAAACTAGAAAGCATGAACCAGAAACACGTGATGTCTGCCTTCAGTGTTGCGGAGATTCCTGAGCCAATCCCCAGTATGCCCCACACAACTCGGCACACTTTCTCCCAGGAGGCAAAATGGAACTTAGAAGAGACTTAGCGCAGAGGCCCTCAGGACTACAGAGATTTCTCAAAAGCCCTCAAAGCAATGGAAAAGCTCTCCGATTATGGAGGCCCTCCCACACCCCGGAACCCTCACTGTGGCTATGATGGACCATCACTGGAGCTGAAGCAGAAGCCTTCGAGAATATGAAAGCATGACAATACTGTGAAAAGATGTCCTTCTGTGAAGGACGGGGCACTACACCTGGGCTTCTCCAACTGATTTTCATTCCAGCAGAGCTACTGGAACCGCATTTTAAGCTCTATCTTCCTCCTCCTTCAGACTTGGACGTCCTCAGTCATCAGCTTCATTCATTCCCACCTACTTGCATCAAAGCCTGCTGTCTTGTTCCTCTTCTCATCCCACGGTTCCTTCCTCTGCTCCAAAAAGGAGACCAAATCAGGCTTGGACACAGTGAGACCTGCTTAATAGAGAAACAGAATATAAGTATGGCTCTGGATTCTTGCAAGACACTACTGGGCTAAGTAGGGTAGAGAGGACATTGTAGAATTCTAGAAGATGATTTCCCCAACACTGTTCACCAACAGCCCCTAGAGAACATGCAGGAGTTTCAAACACTCACTTCCTAACTTGCACTTCCAAGTTCTACCGAGACAATAAGGTGGCGTAAAAATTGGAGTTTAAACGCAGGCAGTAGCGCTCCACACCACGCCAGGTTCAGAACTACCGCTATTCCACAGAAATGATGTGACCCTAAGGAAGCAGAAGCTAAAGCTGAAAAGGAAACACCAGGAAGATTTTTGTCTCCATCTACAAATCCTTACTTTTCTTCCTTAGTGCAGTGACCTGAATTCCACGTGCAAAGAGGAATCAACCAAGAGACAGTCTTGAAAGGAAGAACGAAACCCCGAGTGTGGACTGGGAAATCTGGAAAGAGTCATCCTCACCCAAGAGCAGGAAGTGTCCGTAGTTCTCCAGCATCACGTCCCTGTACAGTTCCCGCTGCGTGTGGCTCAGGCATCGCCACTCCTCATGGGAGAATTCTATGGCCACGTCCCCGAATGTCAGCAGTCCCTGCAAGACATACCACCGTCACCAAGTGGCCATCAACAGAGTTCACAGTGGTCCCTAAGATCAAGACGGAGTTAGTGTCACCAGCTAGACCCCATCACCTGAGCTTCAGTGCTTACCACTGTACCCCCCAAATTAGATCCCACATTTTACTTCACTTCTTCTGTCCACCTTATCCTTTACTTCAGCCAGAACACCCCGTGGGCAGAGTCTCCTGCGGGAAAAACAGAAACTATCCAATGAAACGTAATGACCGCCCAGCGGAAGTGCTTGGGCTAACCCAGTTTGAGGCAGAGGGACCCGGATGTAACCCATGGAGTGATCTAGTTACCTTTACCTCAATATAAAGCTAGTACTACGAACTATGGAGAAGCAGAAACCTCATGTACTGAATGTTGCAAAGGGATCAGGTTTGAACTCAGGTTATGATCCTGGAGTTCACTGAAAAGGACACACAGGTCCGATATAGAGAAGACGCTACACCAATGTTCATAGCAGGTGTCAAACGTGAGAAAATGATGGAAACAAAAAGTTATCCCCACAAAATCAATCTAACCATTTACATTTCATGCACCCATCCACACATGTAGGAAGTAGTTAAATACACATGAGACATGATAGAGTACAAATTGTCATGATAAGTAATTCAAGAACCATTTTCAATGACGTCACATTTATAAATCACTTTGTGGATGATGCTGCTTCTGGATTTTATTCACATGTTATCAACACAAACACAGAGAATGATACACATAAAACAGCTATTATTTAGGAGTCTGCTATGATGAAGGATAGAGGCAGAAAAATGTTCACCTTTAACTCAGAAGGCTGACCCACAGACGGCATAGCTCTGCTAAGAGTCAAATACATGCTACTTGTTATCTTACGGTCTCTTAACTGCCTGTACATTTCACCGATATTAACATCGAACAGAGAGAAAGCATCGGACAGATCGGGCAAAAGTAACAAGCACAAATTCAAAGAAACTTTTCTGATCTTATACTCGGTGCACCTACCCTCCCCCTTGAAGATTATGCATAAAACCACGCGCTTCATGCAGCCAACGTGCAGCTCTTTCTGCCCACAGCTCCTGTCCGCGAGCTACTCAATAAACCGACTCTCGGGCACCATAACACATCTCAAGAATTCGTTCCTCACCATCATGCTCAAGGATCCCACAACAGAGCATTTCATTGATGCTTTTTGTCAATCATTATCTGTGATATAATTCAGGGTTTAAGACACTCAAACATGTTAATTAGAGAATTCTTGTTTTCTTCATCTGAAAATTCACTGAAGGAAATAAGGCACCTGGGTGACACAATGGCTCAGGTGTCCAACTCTTGATTTTGGTTCAGGTCATGGTCTCGGGTCCAGGGACCACTCAGCACAGAGTCTCATGAACTTCTCTCCCTCCCCTCTGGCTCTACGGGATCACCTCTCCCCTCTCACACAACACACTAGTTCTCTCACTCACTACATAATAAAAAAATAATACTCTTTTTTTTAAATGAAGAGAATGTCTACCACTTGAGTGTGGAATAAAGTAAAAACTCACAGGATGGCCATATGACTGACTTAGATCCCCCAGGCCCAGGAGACAACTACCAACTAACACGAAGGTGAGAGTCTTCATTTGTGCAGTGGAAACTCGCGGAATGGGAAAGTCTTTCGAAGACATTTTTCATGAAAGAAATCGTTCTCATTAAACGCCAGGGAAGGACCCGCGGCAGAAGAGCTGCAGTGTGACTGTGAGAAGGTACTGACTATAAACTCTTCCTGTAGGGGAGCATAACAGAAGTCTCTGAGGGGATTTCCTATGTTCAAGAGGATCCTGGAGGTCTGGCTATGGTCAAGCTAAGGCTGCTTTTGCCTCCAGCAAAGCATTAACACTAAGGCACCTGGGAATTCCTTGAGGAAACTCAATCTTTCCAAGTGCCAAGTATCTATCTGTGTCAAATAAATAAATAAAATCTTAAAAAAAAAAAAAAAAGAAAGAAAGAAAGAAAGAAAAGAAACTACAAGCAAAGAGAAACTCAATGGAAAGAAGATTCCAGGTGAAATGGGATGGTTTCTGCACATCACCCAGTATATCCGTCCAAGACCCTTAGGAAATAAGAAGGACGTTTGAGCCTTACAGGGGGAGCTATCTGGCAGAGACTCAAGCCATTACAAGAAGTTAATATCAGCTGCAATGGAACGTTGATCATCGGCCCCTAGGCACATTGAAGGACCTGTTGCTTGGTGTTGAGTAAGGGACAGGTGGGGCTAGGGAGGGGTGGACAGCTACGGGGCTAAGTGACCAGGGTCACCAAAAATCCCAGGAAAGAGGGACATAAAGAAAACAAGAGCCAAGGGAATGTGATGAGACCACCTCGTTTGTTTTAAACACCAGAGATGACATATTCAAAGGAGAAGTAATCATGCTGCTATCAGCAGTGACCTCAAGGAGATTGAAGGCCCCTGGTCAATTTTCTACAAAAGACCAACCATAAAGGCGTTAGGTAGCAACCATTCGGGACCCCGCTCACTCTAGAAAGCTTGCTTTCTGTTCTCACCTTCACGTGATAAACTATCACTGTCTCCTTTTGTGCCTGATACTCATTCTGCTACACCACACAAGAACCCGGCACCACGTGTTCCTTCTAGAGGCCTCCTTTTAGGCAAACTGGCTTGAGTGCTGGAATGGGGGAGGGGCCGGTGACTCTCTGCCTGAATGCAGACAGGCCCAGGAGCGACCCACCCCCAAAGAGCCATAGGTCCTAACTCACCAATGGGCTACTTACAACCAGATTCGGTTCCCAAAAAGGGAAGATTCCATCTGTCCCCAGACTGCCTCATCTTCCCCTTTAAAACCAGGCCCCACCCACTACCTCCTGGCACTAGGCCTCTCTGGTGTCCTCCCCATCCCCGCTCCCTTGCTGTGCATTCAGTGAGCTTCTGGCTCCTTTGTTCTGCCTCGGCTGAATTCTCTCACTTCCCCTGGCAGTGGCCCATGCCTGCTCATCACCCAAAATCCCCATCTGCTCAAGAGACACCCCATTTAGGGACCACATTCTTGTACCCCTAAACAGTAAACCAGCATGTCAATTATATTATGAGAATACAGTCGATTTATACAAACTTCAACCACATATACTTTCCCGGTCTGGTAACACCTAGTCTATTTTAGATACATTCTATAGGATATGAACCCCCTCTTTTTTCAGAGAATATTCCAAGTGATTCTGGATATCGTATCATATTCGCTGTTTATCTGTGCATTTTCTTACTTCTGGTCTACACAGACGGATAAGGCACCTAGATGGGGCCTAAATAAGACCATTTTCCATCACTGATATCCCAGGACCAGACCCCTTCAGCAAGAGGAATCTTTAACTCAACACCTTCCCAAGCATCTGTCACCAAGGGACTATTTGCAATACTGGCAGGCAGGTCTTTCATTCAAAGTGAAAACCGTTGATGACCTACTCTAAGCCCGGTTGGAGAGAAGGGATAGAAGGCTCTGGTTCGGGGCGCCAGGGTAGTGCAGCCATTCAGCTTCTGCCTTCGGCTCAGGGCGTGATCCTAGCGTACTGGGATCGAGACCCGTATTGGGCTCCTTCACTGGGAGCCTGCTTCTTCCTCTCCCACTCCCCCTGCTTGTCTTCCCTCTCTCGCTGCCTGTCTCTCTCTGTCAAATAAATAAATAAAACCTTAGGAAAAAAAAAAAAAAAGCCTCTGACTCATAGGGGAGAAGGGTTCTAAAGACCGAATTTGAGTATCATGTCTGAAAAGGTTTAAAAACTGGGTGTAAACATAGAGCAGAAACATCAGAACTAGAAAAAAATCAATATTAACAATTTCTAAATGTAAGGAATTTCTCGAGAAAAAGACAACAGGGCCTCAGAACTTGCACACCAGACTTACCTGAGAACTGGCCATTTCTTCTTCACCAAATCCTCTAGACTTCTGGCTCAGAAGGATCCCAGGAGAAATCACAGCTGCACCAGGAGAAAATGCCTTTAAAGCCCCCAACAGGGCGTCTCCACCCGCAAAGGTCTTGCCTGCAGGCAGGACTTTCAAATGCACAAAAACGCCCACTTTCCTGCCCTTTGTGTCAGGAGCTATTCAGAAACAATGAATTCTTCCTTGGAGACCAATATTGGAGTTTCCTTCTCTGGTTCACAGGGCCTCCCCCACCACAGACACACACAAGGGCTAGACCAGAAAGAAGAAAGGTGTCCTGCATGAACCTGATGCTTCCAGATTCCTGTGGCAGCGCCCGTGCTACCTCTCCTTGAGCCAAGCCTGCCCTCTGGTTAAGCCTGTTTAACCCTGGCTTCACCTAGAATCGCCTGGAGCATTTAATGAAAACATCACAGTTGTTTCCCCCCTCACAGATTGACAGAATCTGGGGTGGGGGACACGGGATTTGATCCCTTCTTGAACCTACTGGGAAGCATTTGGGGAGGTGACCAGGCAAAAAGCACTAATCGGGGCTGTGGTTGTTATTCCGATTTAATCCTCGCCTTTCTCCTTCTTTCTGCTACAGGGAGGAAGCCACCCACAAATGGAGCTTTCCCTTAGAGATGCAAATGTCTGCTAAAAAATACCCAGCCAGGTTTCAGAGCTCTTTTTGGTCTGCTATTTCTTCTTATTCTCCTTCTTCTCCTCCTTCTCTGCCTTCTCCACCTCCTCCTCCTCCCCCTTCTCCTCCTCCTTTTTCTTCTTCTTCTTCTTTTTAAAGATTTTATTTATTTATTTGAGAGAGAGTGAGAGAGCAGAGACAGGAAGAGTAGCAGAGGGAGAGGGAGAAGCAGACTCCCCACTGAGCATGGAACCCACCATGGGGTTTGATCCCAGGACCACGACAGAGCCAAAGACAAGCACTTAACTGACTGACACATCAAAGCACCCCTGACTGCTCATTCTCTAAAATACCAGACGAAAAGGATCCTTATGCTAACGAGACATATGTTGGGGTGACAACATGTGCTCCGTCAGTAGGTAAATGGTTACTTTCATAACTGCCACTGACTTTTCCAAAGGGAATGTACGATGTTCACTCCCATCAGCAATACATGAGCATTCTAATTCCTCAACATGTTCCCTGAAATTTGGTGTGAACCTTTTTCTTTATCTTTCCCATTCTAGAAAATACAGGGTCATTTCTCTCTGCAAAAAATGAAGCGGTCTTCCTACAGCTGTCCTGGTGACTGAACTGAAACCACGTAAACACATAAAGCTAAACAAAATCAAAATGGCTACATTAAAACGTCAGCAAGCCTTGGTATTAAATCCTTTTCCCTCTCTTCTCCAACCTTCCACTCTCCCCTTCTTAGCCTTTCCTTTCCAGCACTGGGTCCACCCTGAAAAGGTGATGGACACAGCTGGCTGCACAGACATAATTCCGGGTGGAACCGGCTAGATCCTGTAGGGATTTCCCGACAAATACCCCAGCCCTGCCTCTGGGGGGCTTGCAGTTTTGAAGGCCCTGACCTGCTGCAGCCTCTCTTGCTGGCGAAGTAATTAACCTGTTGTTCCTCTTGATCCCCAGCTCCGGCTTCACGTTCTATTTTGGCCGAAGCACGGAGGTCAGGTTTTGACAGCAGAATGTGAAGAAGAGGAACATGTTTTTCTTCCTCCATTCTCAATTCCTTGGCCACTTTAATACGTAAGTGGACATAAGACAGATTCACAAGGGAAAAAGAAAGTGCTTTCTTACCTACGGGAGCCTCAGAGACATGAGGCTCAAGGACAGGCAACTGATGCCTACAGGCCACTGTGACTTAAGAAGGGGTTGGGGATTTAGCATTTCAGAAAGGGGCAAGGATACGCACAGGAGAAAGGAGAGCAAATGTGTGTCCAACAATAGTTTGCCAACCAGGCAGGCAAGTCTGTATGGTCCAGAGTTATTCTGAGTCATTCGTGCTCTTCCGGATAGAGTTCCCCAGTCTCACTTACTGATGGTGTATCATCAGCCTCACTAAACAATGAGACCCTTGCAGTTGCAGTAACAGAATACACCTAGAACACCTTGTCAAAGTCCTTTGAAGTCCTGCCAATGCCCTTCCAGCGAACTTAGTCGGCTTCATATGTAGCAAGCACCTTTAGCCTGGGTCACTGATGAATCACATCATCCTTTCGTATATCTACAGATGACGCATTTGTTCCTTAGAAGGCCTTGCGGCTGAACTCTCCTGCACGAGCTCGCCCTGGGCACCAACACACCCTGCTCAGCACCTCCTTCATGTCTACAAGGAGCCGCCGGAGTGCAGTTCATACAGCATAAAATGGTGAAATGTGTAAAACGAAGTGGCAATCTAGGTAATGACAAAAGAAATCCAAATAAATACCAGAGAGTCACAGCGGAATGGACTAAGCCTGCACCACTTTTACAATAGTAATACAGTCCGGATTCTCAGTGGAAACTTGCAGGATTCTAAATGTTATGTCATCATTTTTTTCCCCTTTACACAAAGGAACCTGCGTGAGGTTGAGAACTTTATCTCGGTCATTCCAATGTGGCCACCCGTAGGTCATAGTTTCTAAGCGGAATCCCAGATGCCTAGGCAGCTGTCGGCTTGAAACATTTTCTCCATGGTCTGGATAGAGACTTTTCAAGCTTCACTGAGAGTCTAGAGGTGTTTCCACTGGCAACCTTGGCCCCGTGAGTGGCTTCTAGGCCATTACCGTCAGTCCTAGGACTCCAGGTGGGCGAAGCATGAAGCTCCTATCCCACATTGCATCGGCCCCTCCAGCATCCTGTGCCAGATTCTACCTGAGCTGGTAAATATCACAGTCCCTACGTAGGTACGAGACAAGAAGAACTACTAATACTTCACAAACATTATAGGCTTCAGATTCTGTTCTGATATACGCGGTGAGGAACACACAGACTTCCTCTGTTCAGAATTCAGACGTGCCACAGATGTTTTGTGTTTAGGGCTCATTATGGTTGTTACTCTGTGGGTGCACAAGCCAAGGGGCCAACCCTCTCCTAGACACAATATCTCCCCTAAATCCTCTCTGAGATCACAGCTACGACCCCAAGCACTCTTCTCTTCAGGAGCACCTTTGGGACTTTTTAGACCCTCTCTGCCATCACTGGGATTGTTCTCTTTCCATTAGACTGTGAGAGGGAACTGAACAACTCGGCCTTCATGCGTACTTCCCAAATGCCAGCCCCTTTATTCTCTTGAGTGACAATCACTGTGCATTCAGGCTCTTCCCTGTATCCTGGAGGAATTCCAAACGTTTCTCATCTCATGAGAAAAATGAACTGTTTTTCTCCATGTCAACCGTGTATATATTCATGCCTCACAGAGGGTTATGTACAATGACAAGCCAGTCAATTGTAGCTAAAACTGTAAGATAGAGAAGCTATGCCAGCAATGAATAATAAACCATAGACATACGATGAGTCCTATTATAATACTATATGATTATCCATATGATTTTGTTGCATATATGGTCCCAGGAGATAAGGTCAGAATCTAACCAGCAGTGTAACATTGTCTCCTGAAGGAATGAGATGTTCAAAATACATTTGAATGTGTATTTCAGTATCAGATATTACATCGGTCAAACATGTACTTGGTGTGGGATGTGAAGACGGCTCCACAAACATGGTTAACAAGTTTGTTGCTCCTTCAAGAAGCTGGTGCCCCTCACGCTCACTGCAGAATCTCTAAGTAGCGACAGGAATAGTGATTCAAACTTGCCATACTAGGTCCTGCGTTACTGCAAACTCAGGAGGGAAGAAGACCATTCACAGTGCAAGGCTAAGACCCACTGAAACACCTACAGTCATGACCACAAGCACAGCTAGCTGTAACCTTACTCACGGGAGTAGAGGCATCTTACTTCAGGGAGCCCTGCTCAGGGACAGGAAACAGCACACACATTTCTTGCATCTGAGGATAAGGCTCCATCAGGAAAGATCCATGCTCTACCTGATGACCCAGCCTAAGTCTCACCTTCTTGGTAACTGAATCCCTATGGGGGCATCTGGTCAATCTCACTTGGGCACACTCTCCAGGACCAGGGACTCTTTTAACCTTCGCGGCTGTCCTGTGTACACTGGGTTTAGACTAGCACAAGAATCTGAATCTCCTTCCATCTTAGAGAAAGAGGCATTAGTCATCCAGGGCCCTCTCCTCCCTCCGTAGAAGCAATCGCCTTCGGGGTAGCCAGGTGGGAGTCCCCCTGGGTTCCTCTGACTGTGCTAAAGAACACTGAACAAGGCTAGAGATGCAAACAGATAGACACTGCTTGTTTCCATGGCAACTGGTCATTAGACAAACAGATGAAGGGTCATGATCCAAATCATCCACGAATACTTAGTGAGAGCCTTTGGGTACATGGTTGAATTCAGGACTGTGGAGTCAGTGTGAGGAAGAACAGGGGTAGACGGGGGACTTTGCATCAGTTGGGCCAGTTCCCTGTCTGTGTTGTGGTGTGAGCTCTGGTGTCACCCCTGATGGGTCATCCATGGACCAAAGAGTTTTTAGTAGCAGTAGTCATAGCATTTAGTTCACATTCTTCTTAAGAAAAGCTTTCTAATACAATTGTCCCAGAAAATTCTGTTGAAGTTCGTTTTTTCTTTTCTTTTAGGAAACAGAATGGAAAGAAACTACATTGATGAAAATACTATGAACTCTGTGTTGATCTTCTTTGGAAGGGCTCAAGAATGACAGAGCTGGAAGTACCCCAGAGGCAGGAAGATCAGAGCCCACAACCAGCTCCCCCCCAGCCCAAACCAGATCCAACCCCTTCTGAGGCTGTGTGCAGGTCTGGCCTGCCTCTGGGGTCTCCTCCTTCCCAAGACAGATTCGACCGATCACATTTTGCGTTGCTGGTGCTCACAATTTTCAAAACCCAGAATCTGATATGTGGGAGTAAAGGACTATACAGTTTAGTGACTTCATTGCTGTTTTTATCATGAAATCCTGTGCTTCATGAGCCTTTCACACAGAATCCTGTTTCCCAGGATTGCCTTTTTTCTCCCTAAACAATATGGCAGCAGTGATGAGTCCTTCCATGTGCTTCAGGACACTGGTATCAATGTGTCTCATGACACCTGATGTTAACTTCCTTCCCTTCCCTCAGGGTCTCTCTGCCAGAAGTCCCCAGAAAATAAAGGCTGTCATCACTGTTTCCTGGGGATCCTGGCGTTTGCAAAAAAAGGTTCTAAATTAGTCCTGGACTGGCAAGTTTCCATTTTGTTCTGTACTGTGTTACAGATATTCTCTCCTTTATTACTTTTTAAGTTTTAGCAAAAGCAAGCAAGGATCATATAATGACTGTATGTTCAGGGTCTTAACATTCTACAGGGTAACTGAGGACAAAAGACAAATGACATCATTTCAAGGAAACAATCAGGTGTTTGTTGCAGTAAGGAAGGAAGTATTCATGATTCATCCCCACTTTAACTTTCTCCTTAACTGAGGCTATTTGTAACCTTTACTTTAGTGATCATTCTGGAAACTGAACAGCATAAGGTATTGTTGCTCACATCTTAAAATCAGATATCTGATCCTTATTTCTGATTCACTAGTACTGGCAAGTAGACTTAAGGAGCTGAATATTGAAAAGGCTTCATAAGTATTCTAAAGCATTCATCAAGAAACAGTGGTTCAGTCTACTAAGCACCTGCCTTCAATGGTTCTACTAAGCATCTGCCTTCAGACTCAGGTCATGATCCCAGGGTCCTGGGATCAAGTCCCAAGTTGGGCTCCTTGCCCAGAACGGAATCTGCTTCTCCCCCTGCCTGGTCTGTTTGCCGCTCCCCATTTGAGATCTCTGACAAAAATAAATAAAATCTTAAAAAAAAAAAGAAAAATAGCATCTAGAGAAATGATATTCTATAAACTTCTCTACTGTACTATCTACCGAGCATGGTACTGGATTTGAAATTGAAGAATTTCCAGCAACAGTCATGTTCCTTTTTCTTATCAACAGAACTTGTTATCTCTAGTGTGCATCTTGTCATCTTTTTCATAACAGGAAAGAGCCCTGGGCACATGAAGAGAAAGGAGACAGGAGCCACACACCCAGGTAAGGACAGATGACAGAAGCAGACGACACAGACGGAGGCTGAAGATCAAAGGACAAAACTAAAGCTTAAAATGGGGTTTGGGAAGCCCTGCTTGATTGGAATGGTTCTGAAAGCCCATCTTTTAATTCTCTGGTGGTCACCGAGGGACAGCTCCTGTCTCATTCTTCACATGCTCCTACATCCTCAAGGACTGACCTTCTGTTCTAGTGTCTTCCAGGGCAGTCACGGTGAAATCCAAAAGCCTCCCCATGGCCACCGAGGGTCTATGTGAATGATTGCTGTTCCATTGCTAGTGGAGGCATGTGAAAATCTGTACTCCCCAGGAGATTCTCAGTGGAGGCCCCCATGTGATTTATTCCGTCTTGATTTTTAAGTGCACTTATCTCCTGGAGACAGAAACCGTCTGGTTCAACATCAGGAATGTGGGGTAGACTGACCCTCCCCTATCAAATCTTATGCAGACCAGCCCTATGCATTGAGGTGTCCCCACTGACCACTCTCTGCTCCTTTCCCAGAAAGGTACCTGGGAGCGTCACTGTTTGCCCTGGGCTCACGGTAGAGTAAGTTCGGCCCCTTCATCAACAACTAACTGATGCTAAGAGTGCCAGAATCCTTGGGGATGGGACCCTGGAGATGGTAGATCTAAAATCTACACAGGGGATTCCAATGGGAAGCCCTACCTGAGGGTAACTTTTCTAAACAGTGTTTGTCAAAATTTCATGTATATACAAATCACCCGGGATTTCCATTAAAAACAGATTCTGGGTCTCCATACTCAAGATATCATGAATCCCTAGGTCTGGATGAGACCCATGAATTTGAGTTTTTATTTTGTAAAAGAATTTGTTTTATCTGAGAGACAGAAAGAGAGCATGAGTGTGGATAGGGGCAGCAGAAGGGGGAGAGGCAGACTCCCTACAGAGCATGGACTCAGACAGGGGATTCTCCCAGGACCCTGAGATCATGACCTGTGCCAGAGGCAGACATGTTAGCAACTGAGCCACCAGGCATCCCTAGTTTATATTTCTAACAACCATTGAGATCCTGGTCCAAAGACTGCATTTCCAGTAGCACTGAGCTAGAGAAAGCAGAGCACACCCGAGCCCCTCAGACCAAACCATCGTGTGTCACCACACATACTGCCATGCGCAGTGAAGACTACTAACAGTTCCAATGAAGATACTTTCTGCTGATCCTGGAAGGCCAGTTAGGGACTAGATGAGGCAGTGGTGTCTGTGTACGGCTGTTTGGGAGAAATGGTATGTGCTCATGCATCAACGGACTGTTTATTGAGCACCTACTACATGCACCAGGTATAGGAGGCGGCCCTGGGCCCAGGACACCGTGCTGGGAATCTGACATACATGATACAAGCTAATCTCTTGGAAGCCCTGGGAATTGGGTACTTATGTTCATTTTTTTCCAGGAGGATCTGTGCTGGACGAGCCACCATGGGAGTAGAATTCCCTTCTTTCTTCTTCATCATCAGTCACCTTGAAAGTAATGTTGGATGTGATGGCTCATATAGAGAGAGCAGACTGGGAGTGAGAAGAGTGGGTGAGAGACTCTGAGGGAAATCTGATGCATCCATCATCTGCATGTATGTATTTGGTGAATTTTCATGTGTGGACAATCAGGGCATATCCCAAGAATGGAAGGTGGGGTGCTCTATGTTGTCTTGGAAGCACTGTTTTAACTAGAAATGCAAAACTGAAAATGCAGTTCTAAGTATTTTCTTCTCCTTGATCTGAGTGTCAACCTCAGGATAGTGGGAATGCCAACTCGGGCCACCCAGAGAAGGAGCTCTGATCTCTAGACTGTTCTTTGGAGGGAGGATCAGGGATTGGCAGTGGAGCCGTGGAAGGCAATTCTGTGGTCTGAGGATATTTTCCACAGAATCTGAACTGACAAATCTGTCTGAGGCTCTGGCAGCCGCCTTTGCCAGAGGGACTATTCCCACTGGGAGTTCTGGAGTAGCTGAGCTCTGTGCCCACAATATTAGGGCCCAAAGTCTAGAACAGGAACCCGGGGACCTCAGAAGGTCCGATGCAGAGATGGGACTGATGGCCGCCTTGTGAGTTCCTATTCCACAGCGTGATGGTGGACATGCAGTCTCTGACTGCCACCTGCTCCGGGGTCCTCTGCATCTGAACAGGTGCCTGACTCAGGACCGTGAAGGGCTCACCTGTGTTCTGCTCCTGTGCATGTGTGAAGTTTGGGTACCAGGAAAGGCAGAAACTGGAGAGGCCATCCAAAACTGGGTGTGATAAAAACGTCGCTCAGTGGGACTAGTCTGTCCACAGCCTCTGGCCCCAGCTTGTCTGAACTGGGAACTCAGATGCCTGGGTTTGATTGAGACGCCACTGGAGGCGGTCCTCCGGAGGACTGAGGTGGTGAAAGGAGGTGCACAAGACGGCCGACTGCGGCCCTGAAAGGGGCTGTGTGTGTCACAAGTCCTTCGTGTCCATGGGCAGCACTCGGTGGAAACACTCCTGCCCATGCGCGGTGAGCGGTCATCACCAAGGGTGAAGGCTGGGGTCTCTTGTCAGAGTCGCAGTGGTGTGCTGTGTGCATGTACAAAAGTGGGCAGAGCACGAATGGGAAACCTGTAACGTTGAGTCTTCCACCCTCTTACACCGTGGGCGCGATGTTTACGCCAGAGGAGAAAGTGTTCAAGAAGAAACGTGGTCCTGTGTGGTGGTAACAGATAAACGGATGTACCTTCAAGTTTTCAAGACTTATTTTGACCAGTGAATTGTTTCTTCACATGGTTAGGCATGCTCCATGTGGGGGAGGTTGCAGTGAGGTGTTCACAGACACACTACGGAAGGAAAGCAAGGCCAGTATCTGATGGGCAGCGCCCGAAGCAGTTGCCTTTTTCTGGAAGGCCTACTTGACTGGATCGGTTGAGTTCCTTTTCCTCCATTCCAGTGCATTGACTGAACATGTGGGCTGCTTGCAGACGCTACAGAGACAGTAGAGTCACGGGAGTCTAATGGCTTCCCTGTAATTTCTTTAACAGTGGAAACACAGTTGGTAGGATATTACGTTTGTTTTGTTTTGGTGTTTGATTTGAAAGCCTAGGTCAACAATTGTCCCCTCACTGTAAGAACGCAGTCACAGGGTGCCGGGGTGGCTCACTTGGTAGACCTCTGTCTTAGGCTCAGGTCAGGAGTTGTGTGGTCCTGGATTTGAGACCTGCTTCTCGCTCCCAGCTCATCAGCAAGTCGGTTTCCCCCTCCATCTTTGGCCCTCCCACCTAATCCTGCTCTCAAATAAACATTCTTAAAAAAAAAAAAATCATGACGGTGCAACAATCTCATGTCCCAGAACCACACAGTTAAGTCACCTGTGTACAAATCAAATATCGACATTTCATGATGCGGGTCCTAGCCGGAGACAGATGCATGTAACTACGTATTTGCATAAAGGGGTGTTTCTCCAAGGGTGTCGTATTGACAATTACCACGGGAAATGATGTTTTGGGAATGCAGTAAATCCATTTATACTAACAGGAAAACACTGCCATCATATAGCATTGGTTTAGGAAAACAATTAAATGAAGTATGTGACAATATTTATGGACACTCAATTAACACCAAAGTATTTTAGTGCCTGTGTGTTAGACAATTCCAAATGGAATTTCACATCTACTCTGAAATTGCAGGAGGAGGAGGGTACACCTCAAACTGACCAGCTGTTAGGTCTAAAGATCAAGCGATCACAACTGGGGACAACTAAGGGGGATTTTTATTTTACTTAAATATTTTCCAAGTTTGTACTGTCTCATTTTTATTTTACAGTTCAAGTTATGCCTATGTGTAGATGTTTTCTATCACTACTGTAACCAATTTTCACACACTTAGGAGCTAATAAAGAACACTCTATTCTTCATATAGCTGAATCGGGCTTGGCTGAGTTTTCTGTTTCAGGTCCAACAAAGTCAAAATCAAGGTTTCATGAGGGAGTGCACCGACTGTGTAGCCTTTAGTAGGGAATCTCCCTCAAAGACTCCTGAGACTGTTGATGGCATCCATCTGCTTCTCCCTGTTGATACTTACCCTCTCCATGGTCACATCTTGTCCAGGGTATCCCCAGAAAGAGAAAAAAAATCAACTCTCATTGTTGACTCACACTTTTACCCGTGTATTCCATCGAAAAGCTCACTGAGTATTTTATGTAAGTCTGGTTATTGCCTCATGAACTGAAATTACAAACAGTAGTGAATTGTGAATCAAATGCAAATCAGGGAATTAGTGAGAATGAATGAATGAGTGACCTCCTGGAACTCCATCACCCAGAGCTCTACCTGTCCTCGCCCTCTGCCTCTACGCCACATGGTGACCTGAATCTCCACCACCTGTGGATATCCATGAACCCTAGCACTCTGCCTGCAATGACCCCTCTAGGCTTCCTCACGCTCTTCCACATTCATATTGTGCATTTTAGACTTTTACACCAGTAAACCCCTCTTCACCTAATTCTAGAGCCCTTAGTCCAAAATCCATTGTCCTGGAATCTTCCATTCTTTCGTCCTCATCCGTGGTCATTTATCTCCCCTCCACCCCATCATTCTAATAACTTCTGCCCATTTATTGTGTCTTTTATATCCACTGACCTCAGTATCTCATCCATCATTTACCAGGACTCCTTAGTTTCCTCATGGCCCCACACCCGTTATGCTAAACCCTACGCTCCCTTTTTCCCATGGGCCCTTAAGCCTATTGATGCTCACCCGTCTCCCAGCTGTGAACATCCCCTACCCACATTAAACCCTGTGTCCATTATGTTCCCCAGGCATCAACTTTTTTCGCCACCATTCATCTCTGCTCACAGCACTGGGCACCCCCAGGTCTCCGTTCACAAGCAACTATCCCGTTTCCACAACGATGTTCCTTTTTTTTTTTTTTTAAGATTTTATTTATTTATTTGACAGAGATAGAGAGCCAGCGAGTGAGGGAACACAAGCAGGGGAATGGGAGAGGAAGAAGCGAGGAGCCTGATGGGGGGCTCGAACCCAGAACGCTGGTATCACGCTCTGAGCCGAAGGCAGACGCTTAACACTGAGCCTTCCAGGCGACCCCCACCCCTACGTTCTTTCACCATTCCTAGGCAATAAGGTTTGTCTGCCTTTTACCCACCTGTGCCTTTGAACTCCCTTTTGCCAAGTAACTCATCACCCATTTTCCCTTTCCTCTCCATTTTTCCTCCACCCTTTCATTTTCTCAACATATGCCTCATTATCAGTAATATCCCTGCATACACCCACCCCCAACCTTCAAACCTGTAGTGCACTTTAATCCCTCAGTGACAGTTAACTCCCTACTGCCTTCCAGCCCTGTTGTGGGTTACACAGAATGCCTCAGATAAACATGCTCACCTCTTCTTCCTCAGTACCCGTAACTGTAACCTCTTGGGGCAATAGGATCTTTGCAGATGTAATCAAGCTAAAATGAGGTCATACTGGATTCAGGTAAACCCGAATTCAATGACTGCAGTCCTACTGAGACGAGGGAAATCAGACACACACACAACACTGTGTGGTGATGAAGCCAGAGACAGAGATCCATCTACCAGCCCAGGAAGATCAAGGAGAGCTGACAGTGCCCAGAAGTCAGAAAGAGGAAAGACTCCATTGTACAGATAAAGTGTGGCTCTGCCAACAGTGTGACCTCAGCCACCGAAGAACTTCCAGAAGTGAGAAACATAATTTGGGGGCTTGTTTAGCACCCCAGTTGTGGTAATTTATTCCAGCAGCCCTAGAAAAGTAACACAAGTTCTGTCCTCTTCCCCTGTGGCTCTGTTCCCCCAAGTCCCTACACTCTGTGCACTCCGTTAATCCCTGTGACTTCACCTGCCCCCACTGCATCACTATGCAATGTTTCATAGCAAGACGGTAGACAACCAAATACTGTGGGACACATTTATGCGCCTGGACGAGTTATGTCTGAGAAACTACCGGCTACTTGGTACAGTCAATTGCCAAGATTTTCACTGTACCTGTTTTTCCACACACGTCAGAATCTGAAAGCAATAGGTCTCTCTCAAGTTGTTGTCCGCTGCTGTTTTTTCCCAACCCTAGAAAGACAGAGAAGTGGTTCTGAAAGTAACGAGTTGTTTTGAGGTATATGGTCTGTCACCACCGAGATTTATGGAAATAGGTGTTATATTGAACATGGTAAGTACCACCGAGTGACATCACCCTCCTCATCCTGTACTTCCAAAACCAAAATGGGCGAAAATCCTTCTCGATATTCTGCCAAACACCATACATTTAAAAACACGGCACAAAGTCAGCCCCGTATTTTACAATGACCTTTGCCATATACTCTCTCTGGTTAAAGTTTACGTTGACTGATGGAAGCGTAGCTATCCTTTCTTTTGGATTCCCTTTGCATAGAATATCGTTTTCCACACCTGCACTTTCAGTCTGTGTTCTTATAGCTGAAGTGACGGCGCCTGGGTGCCTCAGTTGAGTGTCTGCCTTCGGCTCAGGTCATGATCCAGGAGTCCCCAGATCGAGTCCCATACCAGGCTCCAAGCTCATCAGGGAGTCTGTTTCTCCCTCTGACCCTGGCATCTCTTGGGCTCTCTCGTTTTCTCTGTTCTGTTTCTCAATGAAAAAAAAAATAGTTTTTAAAAAATGAAGTGAGTCTCTTGATGACTGTATACCATTGGGTCTTGTATTTCTTTCCATTCAGGCAATCTGTATCTTTGGCTTGGAGAACTTAGTCCCTTTATAGGTAAAGCAAGGAACTACACAAGTATGAAGTTACTGCTGTCATTCTTGTTTTCTGGCTGTGTAGAATTATTTGATCCTTTCTTATTCATTGGCTATCTTTGTGAATTGATGATTTTCTGAAAGGGTATACTTAAGATTATTCTCTCCCTCCCCATTCTGTATCTACTACTACATTTTTCATTTTCTGAGTATCATGAGGCTTAAAGAAGACATCATCTAGGAGTCTATTTTAACTTCTTACCAGTTTAATTTTGCATACTAAAACACTTTCACACCTCCGGCAACTCTTTAAAAATTGGATGTACAACCGTATCTCATTTCACGGAAGAGATAGCTCTTCTCTGATATCTTTGCAGATTTCTTCATTTCCACATCAATTCATACTTTCACACTATTACTATTATGAACATGAATCAAAGTTGACTGGACTGCCATCTCTATTCCCTAAAGACCAATTAGTAACACATTTCATTTGTAACAGTCACAAATTGTTTTAGTTCTAATAAACGGAGAATGACGTGAACACCCACTTCATGATGACCTATATCAATGTTAGAAGCATAAACAGAATATCCATTTAGATTTCTTTAATATACTGTATGTTCTATTGTCCTTCATCTTCCCTGCAAGAGAGATATGCATGGATCCCACCTAAGGAAGAAGAGCATCTCTTATCCTTGACCCAAGAATCACCTACGTAGTTTCACACACCCACCAGGAATAAGTGAATTTTCTGAGGAGTTGTTAGAGTAGAAAGACAGTGATAAGCCCAAGTCACAAATCTCATATAGGGTCAATGGAAACACATGCACACTGAAATTACACCCATGCAAATACCCCTCCCTTCCATCTTTTGAAGCAGAATAGCATACACATTATCTAACCGACTAACCTTGTATTATTCCTTCTGAGGTGATATCTGATGTGAGTAACTCACGTACTGCTTTCTACTGTGAATTCTCTGACATATATTGGACATTTAATGTGCAATTAAATACGTTTCTATGTTTCTACATAGTTCTATCTTTCAAGTTACTTTTCTTCTGCGAACTCTCTGATGATTTCTAAAATGTAAGACAACGTCTTTCCTCATTCATTATCGTTGTACATCTTGAACCAAGACTGCATTTTTGAAACCAAATAAGGATTGAATTCCACTTAAAGGCTTTACGCTTTCTTGACGTGTTACAGTTTAGCTCCAGTATGATTAATGATGAGATTCAGCAAGTTATGACTTCCAGCTAGAGGTCTGTCACATTCTTTCATTTGTAGTATTTTCCCTCAGTATGAACTCTATGATGCTGATGTGGAGTTAGGGCTCAACAGTCCTTCCAAATTCTCTCACAGTCTTCAAATTTGTAAGAGGAGCCCCACTATGAATTCTGTAATGTACGGTAAGGCATGATTTCTGCTTAAAGGCCTTGCCACATTCTGTACATTTGTAAGGTTTCTCTCCAGTATGAATTCTGTGATGTTTAGTGAGGTTTGTTTTATAGAAAAAGACCTTGCCACATTCTTTACATTTATACGTTTTCTCTCGAGTATGACTATTTATATGCTGATAAAGGTTCGGGAGCTGTTTAAAGGATTTGCCACATTCTTTACATTTGTAAGGTGTTTCTCCAGTATGAATTCTCTCATGGATGATAAGGTGTGATTTCTGCTGAAAGGCTTTGCCACATTCTTTACATTTGTAAGGTCTCTCTCCAGTATGAATTCTCTCATGGATGATAAGGTGTGATTTCTGCTGAAAGGCTTTGCCACATTCTTTACATTTGTAAGGTGTTTCTCCAGTATGAATTCTCTCATGGATGATAAGGTGTGATTTCTGCTGAAAGGTTTTGCCACATTCTTTACATTTGTAAGGTGTCTCTCCAGTGTGAATTCTCTCATGGATGTTAAAGCATGATTTGTGCTTAAAGTCCTTGCCACATTCTCTACATTTGTAAGGTTTCTCTCCAGTATGAATTCTGTGATGTCTAGTGAGTTCTGTTTTGTGGAAAAAGGCCTTGCCACATTCTCTACATTTGTAAGGTTTCTCTCCAGTATGAATTCTGTGATGTCTAGTGAGGCTTGTTTTTTGGAAAAAGGCCTTGCCACATTCTTTACATTTATAAATTTTCTCTCGAGTATGAGTATTTATATGCTGAGTAAGGTGTGGGAGCTGTTTAAAGGTTTTGCCACATTCTGTACATTTGTAAGGTGTCTCTCCAGTATGAATTCTCTCATGGATATTAAACCTTGATTTATAATGAAAGGCTTTGCCACATTCTTTACATTTGTAAGGTCTCTCTCCAGTATGAATTCTGTGATGTATGGTGAGGTTTGTTTTGTGGGTAAAGGCCTTGCCACATTCTTTACATTTATACATTTTCTCTCGACTATGAGCATTTATATGCTGAGTAAGGTGTGCGAGCTGTTTAAAGGTTTTGCCACATTCTTTACATTTGTAAGGTGTCTCTCCAGTATGAATTCTCTCATGGATGTTAACATATGATTTATGCTGAAAGGCCTTGCCACATTCCTTACATTTGTAAGGTCTCTCTCCAGTATGAATTCTGTGATGTGTAGTGAGGCTTGCTTTGTAGGAAAAGGCCTTGCCACATTCTTTACATTTGTAAGGTTTCTCTCCAGTATGAATTCTCTCATGGATGTTAACATATGATTTCTGTTTAAAGGCTTTGCCACATTCTTTACATTTGTAAGGCTTCTCTCCAGTATGATGTCTGTGATGTTTAGTAAGGTTTGATCTGTGGAAAAATAACTTGCCACATTCATTACATTTATATATTTTCTCTCGAGTATGAATATTTATATGCTCAGTAAGGTTTGAGAGCTGTTTAAAGGTTTTGCCACATTCTTTACATTTGTAAGGTTTCTCTCCAGTATGAACTCTGTGATGTGTAGTGAGGTTTGTTTTGTGGGAAAAGGCCTTGCCACATTCTTTACATTTATACATTTTCTCTCGAGTATGAGTATTTATATGCAGAGTAAGGTTTGGGAGCTGTTTAAAGGTTTTGCCACATTCCTTACATTTGTAAGGTTTCTCTCCAGTATGAATTCTGTGGTGTGTAGTGAGGCTTCTTTTCCAGAAAAAGGCCTTGCCGCATTCTTTACATTTATAAATTTTGTCTCGAGTATGAGTATTTATATGCTGAGTAAGGTGAGGGAGCTGTTTAAAGGTTTTGCCACATTCTTTACATTTGTAAGGTTTCTCTCCAGTATGAATTCTGTGATGTCTAGTGAGGTTTGTTTTGTGGGAAAAGGCCTTGCCGCATTCTATACATTGGTAAGGTTTCTCTCCACTACACACTGTCTTACGTATACGTGTTCTTGATGACTCACTAGACACGTTCCCAGGCTTATCATATCCGTATGGTTTCTTTCCCACATGAATTCTCTGATGATCGCTTACACTGGAGGACTGGTTAAAATCTCTTTCACATTCGTTACCTTTATAAGGATACTCTCCTATATGCATAGTGTGATGTATAATGTTGGATCTTGTATCAATGAATTCCTCACACTTATTACATTCGAAATGGTTCCCTTGAAAATGAGTCCTCAGATCGTTATTAACATTTGAGCCTTGATCAAACATTTTCTCACACTCACTGCCTTGAGCAGCTCTGTCTCCATTGAAAATGCTCCGATAATTTTCTAGGGTTGAGTCCTCAGTGAAGGACTTCTCAAGTGGACCCCACTTAGCAGTTGTTTCTTCATTTTGAAATCTCTGAAGTTTAGAAATATTTGACTGGAAGGCCAATCCAGTCCTCTCTTCAACACTGTTCAAATCATTATTTTCAGCATGGACTAGGTAACTTTCCAGATTTTCCACATTCTCTTTCCATGCATATGTACGTTTGAAGAGTTGACTAGAGATTTTGCTTACACACACACCCCGCTTTGCAGAAAGAGTGGACTTCAAAAGGAAGGTTTTACAAAATGTTTTATATCCCTCGCCATCTTGGACAGTGAGAGTCTTATTATGGGCGGCAGTCTCAATTTGGACATATCCTTTACAATCATGATCGTGGTCTATTGTTAAGTGTAACTTCTCAAGGACACTATGTTGATAACGACCCACTAACACATTTTGAAATGAAGCTTCTTTGCACGGCTCTGGCTGGAAGCTCAGGCTGCCATGTGAAGATACCGCTGAAAGATTGAATAACAGAAAAGTCAAGTCATTCCATGCGGCTACCTTCAGACGAATACACTGATGACGTCTAATATACAACCATAAAATCAATCAGAGAGCGTCAGCAAGACAGCTGAGAAGGAATCATCAGGACTTCATTTCTCCATGGACACATAAACTTGAACACAACATACTGACTACATTGGTAAACAGATAATTCTGTAGTATCGTCATGGTGTAACAAAAATCCTCTCCTCTCCCTCAGATAATCAGGAAAAACCATTATGAGCACACAAGCAGAAGAAGGAAGGAATTTGTGTAAAGACTTATTTGAGAGAGAGAGAGACAGACAGACAGAGGGAGAGCATGAGAGAGAGGATGCCCAATGGAGAGGGCATGCACATTCTCATCAGAGCAGGGAGTCAATACGGGATTCAATCCTACAACCCTCAGATCATGACCTGAGCAGAAGACAAAGACTTAACTGACTGAGCCATCTGGGCCAGTGGAAGAAAGGAAATTTAAACATTAAAACAGAAATGAACAAAATAGAATTTAGCAAAAATAAGGAAATATCAAAAATAGGCAGATTTGGATTTCAGGAAAAAACAAAAATCAAAATTGACAGACCTATAAGTAAATCAAGTAAGAATAAAAAGGAAGACCAACTAAAATCGGAAGACTTGAAAGCAGACACAGTATCACTGATACCATAGAAATAAAAATAAATATGAGGCAACATTACAAAATTGTATGCCAAGAAACAGATACCAAAAACTACCAAAAACATATAACAAACCAGGACTCCATCCTGAAGAAATATTTTTAAAAACCTCCACTGATCTAAAACTACACAGTAGATTGAAAAGTAACTTTTAAAAAGGCCCAAAAAAGAAAACTCCCGGGCCAGAGGACTTCGCTGCATAATTCATACAAATATATAATGAGAAATTACTTCAAATCTCCTCACACATTTCCAAGGAGTAAAGCGAAGGGAGCTGCTGAGAACACTGTCTGTGACACCAGCACTACCAGGTTATGGAAGCCAAAGCAGAGCTGCTACAAGGAAAGGCTGCAAGCTACCACCAGTGAGGAAGATTCCAGCAAAGTCGACAGTAAAGTACAGCCAACTGAATCAGAAGCACACTCCAGCATTTTACAACATAAACAAGTGAGGATTCTTCCGGGAATTCAAGGGTATTTGAACATAGGGAATACTATCAATTTGAGCCTGCATGTTAACAGAATGAGTGTCAAAAATGACACCATCAGGAGCAGCTGGGTGGCTCGGTTGGTTAAGGGTCTGACTCTTGATTTCAGCTCAGGTCATGATCTCATGGTCGAGGGATGGAGCCCGCATTGGGCTCCATGCTCAGTGGGGAATCTGAAATTCTCTCTCCCACTGTCCCTCCCCTTCTTTGGGAGCTCTCTCTCTTTCTCTCTCTAAAGGAAATAAAGACAAGTTTTTAAAAATAGCACGACTGAGGCGCCTGGGCGGCTCAGTCAGTGAAGCGTCTGCCTTTGGGATCATGACCTGAGCCAAAGGCACATACTTCACTTACTAAGCTGCCCAGATGCCCCTCCACTGTTTTTTTTTCTGAACATGACACCACAGGGAAATAGAAAAAGAAGAAACTTAGCTGAAAATCACTAGGAAGAAATTTCAAAGCAAAATCAGAAATAAACAGACACCAAAATAAACAGTCATATTGAAAGCAATGCCAAGTAATACAAAATAACAAACAAAATGGCAAGGCTTTAACGACATTGCCTAAGAAGAAAAGAAGACTCAAAATCCAAAATGAGAAATGGGGAAAAAAAAAAAAAAGAGAGACAACACATAACCACAGAAGTGTATACTGTGATAACAGATTACTATAAAGTTATATACAAACAATTTAGATAAATTGGGAAAGATAATTCCTAAAAGCAGAAGTTACCAAGTCTGAAATACGAACCTCATACTATGAAATAGCAAGTCTTCTTAGACCAATTACAAAAATAAAACTTGAATTTGGAATAAATGTCCCCCTAGTATAGAAAAGCCCAAGACTACGTGCCTTCATTGGTCCGTTTGAACAAATACTTAAAAAGGCAAACAAACGTCAGAAATAGCGGAATAGAGGGAACACAACCATAATCATTCTATGAGGCCAGCTTTGGTAGCAGGATAAAGACGATACTAGAACAAAAACATCTACTTTGTCTGATAAAAGTATTGTTACTCTGGCTTTCTCTGGACACCCGTTTTTTTTTTTAAGATTTTATTTATTTATTTGACAGAGAGAGACAGCCAGCGAGAGAGGGAACACAAGCAGGGGGAGTGGGAGAGGAAGAAGCAGGCTCTTAGCGGAGGAGCCTGACGTGGGGCTCGATCCCAGAACGCCGGGATCACGCCCTGAGCCGAAGGCAGACGCTTAACAGCTTTGCCACCCAGGCGCCTCTGGACACCCATTTTAATCTCCTCCTTTTTAATCTGCAGGTGTCTTTAGGTTTAAAATTAGACTTTTGTGATCTGCGAATCTCAGTCAATTCAGCATTTAACGTTGGCTCAGGTCACGATCTTGGGATCCTGGGACTGAGCCCTGAATCAGGCTCCCCACCTCTCATGGAGTCTGGTTGTCCCTCCCCGTCCAACCCTCACTCCACTTATGCTCTGTCTCTCGCTCTCAAACAAATAAAATAAAAAATAAAATAAAAATGATGCTTATTTGCAGCATACAGATGGCTCTACTTTTTTTTAAATGCATTCAGATACCTTATATGTCTTGAGTGACTGAAAATGTACTATACACTCCAAAGTAATTATTCAGAGACATGTTTACTGCCATTCTAGTTCTTGTTTTGTCACTGTCTGGAGATTTTCTCTGATGCTTTCTTGTCCATATCACATTTGGTGTCTGACCAGCACTCAAGATTCTGCTTTACTATTTCTTGAACGGCTAGTTCATTGGTCAGGTTAATTCCACCCCTCCACGGTGAATTTCACCAGCCACTCTTCTGCGGCACCTTTTTCTTTTCCTTCGTCCTCCTGCCATGTCTAACATATTCTTGGAACTAGCTCTCTCGTTGACAAGCAGTGCAGGGACAATCTGCTTGTGGTTGCAAGGCTAGATTTCTTACCTTGGACTCCAATCAATCCACGGACTTCAAAAATATCAAGTGTTCCCTCTACCTTACTTGTTCCCACTGTTTCATGGTACAGGCGCTCTTCTGTGTTTAACTCAGGCTTCACCTAAAATCTGACTTTGCCTAATAGGAGCACGGAAATAAAAATCCATTGTTCTTACCAGTATTCCCCAAAGAAACCCCTTACAGAGAGAAGACATAATGAGCACGTGGCCATTATCACATACACTTTAACGGTGAGAGAGGAGAGAGAGCCCACTGCAGGGGAAACATCTTAAGAAGCTCTCAGAGAAATGACTCTTCTTCATGTGTCTTCTGGGGGCTCAGCCTGTGACAACTCCAGCATTCACTTCTAAATGCTGGGTTCCTCCTGGGAACTCTCACCTCTCTCCCATGTCCTCTTCTTTCTCTAGTATTGGGTTACAGATAACTTCACTTTCCTAAGTTTATATCCTACCATGAACACACAGGATTCCCTTGATGTGTAGAGTTGGTTGGCTTTCGTTTACATGAAACTGCTTAAAAAGTAGTTGAAGTGATACATGTTTAGGCATATATGTATCTAGATTTCTTTCTTTTCTATTAAACTACACCTGACATTCAATGTTACATTCGTTCAGGTGTACCACACAGTCATTGGACTACTCTCTAGGTTCTCCTATGCTCACCCCAACTGTAGCTAGCAGCCGTCACCCTAGGACACGATCACAACTCCACCGACCATCTTTGCTATGCTGTACCCATTATCCCCATGACGTATTAATGCCCTAACTGGAAGGCTGTACTTCCCAGTCCCCTTTACCCATCTTGCCCATCCTCCATCCCATTCCACTCTGGAAAACAGCAGCGGGAAAACAGTCTTTATGGGTCTATTTTTGCGTTTTGGTTGTTGTTCCCTGCAATTTGAGACAATGGGAATAGACCTAGAAAAGGTGTGTGCTAAGTGAGAGAAGTTGGACAGAGAACGACATATACCATATGATGTCACTTTTAAGTACAATCTAAAAAACAAAACAAATGAACAAACAAAAGCACAAAATGACCCATAAACACCTATTTCGTTTTGACTAAGGACCATGGATAGTCTCAAGGCAGCCAATAATTCCTCGATTCCACACATTCTATAATGTCACAAGTTGGCCTGTAACAACCTTGCAATGCTGCTTGGGGACAGAGGACTCCCCGGTCACAGTCCGCAGGACCTCGTGGCTCATGACACAAGAAACACCATGAGCTTCCTCGTCACACTGACGTCACGTGCCCGCTGCGCAGCCCAAATCCTACACGTAGATGCCGCACGTGCGGTCAGTCTGTATCACAGCTTTGCGACCCTGTGCGTACGAAACCCAGTGTCTTAAAGGATCGTCTAGCCTATCTACCTGAACTTTGCCACGGAAGGAGAGATCTCTACTTCCCTATATGATAAAACAATCTGTGCTCCATCCATGTGCACTATCACTATATTCCAAAGCGTTCTTACACACAAACTTCAATGGAAAGACAAGAAGAAAAACGCTCAACGCCTCCATCCATAAAACTAGGAGAAACATAAGCCCACAGAGAATCATCTCCCAACAATATCCATCAATCAGGTCGACGCTGGTTGGTTCCTGCCTCATTTTCCCACGTGTACAACACCTTGTCAAATACTCCTTAATCTGACCCAAGATCTCAGAGAAAATCTATTCACTTTACATCATGAAACACTGTTACAGACTATGATCTGCAGGATGCAATAGACAAGAATCCCGTGAGCTGTAACAGTCACTTGTGAAGGTCCCCCTACCTCTTGCATTTGAACAGGTAAAAAAAATCTGAATACCAATGAGAATCTTCCTTCAATTTCTGTTGTGAGCTTTTGAAGGGAGAGGGGTGAAGAAACAACTGAGCAAAAGCATACAGCTTACATGCATCTGAAACGATGAGAGGATTTCACATTTCTCACCAGGAAGAGTAAGCCCTGCACGTAGTGGAATCATGGCACATTACAGTAAAAGGGCTGAGGACTGGGAAACACATAGGAATTAGGGCAGGGGTGTTCAGGAACCATCTACAGGGAATATAAACTACAGCCACATCAACATAAAGGAGGCAGGAGGTTGAGTCAAATGAAACCGAAGTGTCACACTGACAAAAGTACTTTGGGTGGCTCTGAACTGAGGTGAAGATTGGGAGGAAATGTTGTCTCATGAATACACCTGACCTACTGCTTGTGCCTCTACTGGATGGAGATCAAGGAACCGCGGGTGTAGCTCAGGAGCACACAACGTGATTTCAAGGAATAACAACAATGCTGGATACACCAAATGTATAATTTTCTTCTGACATTCACAGCAGTATCCATAATAGGTTTTCCTT
Organism: Ursus maritimus; assembly: GCF_017311325.1. NCBI lineage: Eukaryota > Metazoa > Chordata > Mammalia > Carnivora > Ursidae > Ursus > Ursus maritimus. The sequence continues at coordinate 47,787,153 of NW_024424341.1, forward strand.
CAGGATGCTCTGCTGCTCATTCGGCACTGACATACAGAGGAAAATGAGAAGCTCAAGGACTTGGAAGCTTTGCCTTGAGCTCCTTCCAAGCAGCGTACATATGGCTAATCTTAACGGTCTAGACCACCCAAGACCACCACTGCACTACAATGGACACACCCCTGGTCACTCTGTAAAGATACCAAAGAAGTCGACACCCAAAATCATGACAGAAATCTCGTCACCCAAAAGCCGTCACTCTTGGTGGGACTCCTTAGGAGACCATGACGAATGTGTTGACCATACTCATGTTTGGCAGTAAAATCTGTAGAACGTAAGGTAAGCCCAGGGAAGTAAAGGGAGAGAGATCATGGTAAAGACAGCCATCAGTTTGCCAAGATTCCAGCTACACTCTATGACAATTACATTATCGCTACTGCTAAGCCCTGAGAAAGCATTCTGCTGTGGGAATAAGGGAATCATCATTCACAGAGCAGACGGATGGTTAGTCAGTACTCTGTGTGACTCCTGAGCTCTACTTTTAAGGTTAATCCCCCTGTTGATTATAGAGATTACTTAAAAACAAAATCTTAAACAAGAGAAAACCTCAGTCACTACACAAACCACAGAAGACGTTCTTTAATACATTTCGCAGCAGAAGTGTGAGAGGATTAAGGATGTTATTAGAAAAATAGAAAGGAGTGTATTTCTGTGGTCTTGGTATAAGAGACTATGTCTAAAAATGGTAAAAACCAGGAACCATGGGATGTCTGGGTGGCTCAGTCGGTGAAGTGTCTGCCTTCAGCTCAGGTCATGATCCTAGGGGCTGGGATCAAGTCCCAAATGGGGATTCTCGCTCCACAGGGAGCCTGCTTCTCCCTCTGCCTACTGTTCCCCCTGATTGTCCTCTTTCTCACTCTCTTTCCTTCTGTCAAAAAAATAAATAAAATCTTAAAAAAAAAAAAGAATGTTAACAATTTATTTAGAGAAAGAGCGTGTGAGAGCATAGCAGGGGAGGGCCAGATGGACAGGGAGACAGAGAAGCCCCAGCCCAACATGGGGCTCCATCCCAACACCCTGAGATCGTGACCTGAGTCGAAATGAAGACATGGATGCTTCACTGACTAAGCCACCATGCACAGCTCTCTATCTTACTTTAATATAAATAATCATTCCCTGAAGACTTACTCCACCATGATTTCTATCACTCTTATAGGAGAACCACAAATGGAATCTCCACGTGGACTTTCCTCACACACCGTACACCACTGCCTCCTTTATCTTCTATGCGAAGTGGCAGGAATGAATTCCCCATCATACAAGAAGAGCCCCTCGTGTCTCTGAGACAGCAAGGATCACATCACTTTGCAGGCATACAAGTAATAAAGGCACAGCATGACATCATTTAAGAGTCGAATAGTATTTTCCCTAACAGTAAAATTTCTCAAATAGGGTCAAAACAAAAACAGAGACACTATTATCCCTTCCCAGACATCCATCCTCCCTTGATCCTTTAGGCATATTAACAAATGCAGCTGACAAATGAAGAACATGGGGTTGAACGACCTGGGTCCACTTATACATACTTTTTGTGTGTGTGTGTGTGTGGATACGTACTATGCAGTACTCTAAAAATATTTTCTGTTCATTATGATTTCCTTAATACTGACTCTTCTGAAGCTTACATCACTATAACAACACTTATACAAATACAGACAACATACTAAGAGTGGGATATTAACTGTTTATGTTTTAGGTAAGGCTTCCTCTCAACAACAGGCTACTTCCATGGAAAGTAGGTATGGTTTTACTTTTAGGGACCCAAAAGTGAAAACCAGATTGTCAATTGTGGAAGAGTTGACACCCCTAACGTCTGCATCGTCCAAAGCTAAAATGTAACTGATTTAAGTGTTTGAACCTTGGATTTTTCTCCGTAATAAATATCCTAATTGAGATCATGTCTGCAAAATGAGATGGGCTTACTGCTTCCTGATGTGAATGGCTGATATTATAGAACTTGCATTCCATTACACACTTTGCAGCTGCTCATATCTTTAATATTTTTATCCTTCACGAAGACATTTTTTTGAAGTATATGTTAAAAATATAGGATTGTCATCAATCATTACATTTCTGGCATGTCTATCCAGTACGCTTTCTCTGAAGTTGAGGAAGAATGTGTTCATGGGAAGACTCGGCCAACCTTCTTGATATGTGTACAGCATCTCCACAGGTGTATTATCTCATGTTGAAGAGTTCTAGTATGAAATAATGGCTTTGCCACATATTCGACATTTGTAGGGTTTCTGTCATCCTGCACTCTCTCATGGTTAGAAAATTGTACTTCTACTTAAAAGCTTTGCCACATTTCTTTTCTGTTTTTACATTCCTCAGCCTTCTCACCACTATGTACTACCTTATGTTGATAAGTTTTGAGTGATAACCAAAGGCTTTGCCACATTGTTTACATTCATTAGATTTCCTTCCAATATGAAATCTCTGCTGTTGACCGAGTTGTGAAGACGAGTCCATATGTCTGCCAGACTTACCACATTTAGATGTCTTCTCCCCAGTGAGGATACCATGGCAGTGTGTACGCTAAGACTCGAGCTTGCATCGAAGACATTCCCCCACGCATTACTAAGTTACTACGATACACTAGTTCTCTGGAAACTGAGTTCCCTGAGGCTTATTACACTTGGACCCTTGATTCATGCCTTTCAGAGACTCATTTCATTAATACATTCTGTCTCCATTATAAACACCTCAGTAATTCTGGAAGCTAGAAGGGCCCTTAAAGAGGACTTACAGTGTACAACACATAAAAAAAAAATAAGCTCCACGTTATGTATTCTGCATAACTATTGACCGGTGATGATTCCATAAAGAACTCCCCATGTTTATCAAAATCAGAGACATTGGAAAAGGACAGATGATGTGTTCGCTGAAGAATAATGAATCTTCTGACAAGGATTTCTCAAATCAATGCCATTTAGAATCCTTATCTTCCTTTATCGATGTCTCACTTTCAGAGATGTTCCTGTGCATGACTGATCCAAACTTACATTTAAAATGGTTTCAGTGATTATTTTCAACATGGACTAGTGGGGGTTTCTAGAATTTACAAATGCACTTTTAGAGAATAGGAACCTATAAAAATTGGTGTGGGTCCTTGGGTTCAAAGACATTTTTCTGCAAATATAACTGACGTAGGAGGGGATTCTCCCCCAAAGCCCCCCCAAAATCTTTTTACCCTTGAGCTCTTCCAAAAGGAGCGATTTCATTATGGGTAACTGTCCCAAGTTTGGTTTGATCTGACATAACACCCGTCCTGTCCTTCCCCTCTTCTCAACACATTCCCAGTCATTCGTAACTAGAAATACTCAGGGCTCAGGGCCACAGCTTCTGTACCTTCCATATCACAATCTTCTTTGCCTGTCTTTGCTAACAGGCCTAGAGTATTATGGAAACACACAACTAAGAATCAAAATAAGTTATTCCACTCACTATGCTCACATGCGTATACATTAAAGTGCTAACGTGCCCCATTAATACCTACCCTAGGGCGTCAGCAAATGAGGAACTGGAAGCACTTGGCCTTTGCTCTTCCATGGAGACAAAAACAGACCGATTTACCTTTTAGAGTGCTCCAGAAGCCAGCTGGGAGAACCCAACACACCCAGCAAGTACCAATGCAGAAGAGCCACATCAAAGAGACATGGGAAGGCTTTGACACTTGCCCACGGCAGCTGCTCACCCTCCCTGACACTGCATGGCCACACTGTGAGAAAACTCCTACAACGGACTGACCTGTGCGTTCAGTGATCTGACCTCCCTGCAGCTGCCTGAGGAAGAGACGGCACATCTGTCATGCACGACATGGAAAAAAGAGGGAAGGTGTGCATCCTCTGGAAGCACTGTGATAGCTGCTCAGACAAAATGGACTATTTGTTCAGACACAGACAGACAATAGAGCTGAAGGGAAACAGAGGAAGGTATCCTGGGCTGTAAACCAACTGCACTTTCGTAACCTGGGAAATTACAAAAATGGTGACACGACAAATACCCAGAATATGTGTGACACGCACCATAATTACTATGATCTGTGTGCTTTAAAACAGAACAAGTCCAGAAACCTGGGCCCAGAGGCTCTTTTTTTTTTTAATCCCGAAATGTCAACAAAAGATCACAAGGCTACAAAATAAACAGAAAAATGTGTTCCAATCACAAGAACAAATTAAATATCACAAATGGACCCTCAATCAATGAAGAACTCTGCATTGCATGACAAAGACGGAGGCATCATAAAGCTGTGCATGGAGACAGGAAGAGACAACAGATAGGGAACTAAATGGTACCGGCAAACTGGGCACGACCAAAATGTAACCCAAAGAGACAAAGTATATCAACCAACCGCCCAGGAATTGGGAGCTGAAGAATACAATCACTGAATTTAAAAACACAACAATGGGTCACCCACATACTTGCTCAAGCAAAAGAAAGAATCAGACAAGCTAAAAACCCCTTGTTTTAAACTGTCTACTAAGAAGAGCAAAGAAAAATGGGGGAAAGGACAGTCTGGGGACTCAGGAGACACCTAAGTGGACCGATATGTACATTAAGGGGACCCCATAAGGAGAGGAGAGTGAAACGGAGAAGAGAGTTGACAGGAAGAACTAAAGGCTTCTACTTCACACATATGTGCAAAGATGGACCAATTCAACAATCTCAGGAATTCACAGTAGGATCAATGTCAAGACATGAATACAGTGATTCATTATAAATAACCTATCAACAATCAGAGGTGAGGGGACCTGGGTGGCTCAGTCAGTTCAGTGTCCCCTTTGGCTCATGTCATGATCCCAGGAGCCTGGGATCAAGCCCCACATAGCGCTCCCTGCTCACCACTCCCCCTGCATGTGTGTTGGTTGCACTCTCTCTCGCGCTCTCTCTCTCTCTGACATATTAAGAAAAAAAAACTAAAAAAAAAAAAAAAAATCACAGTCGAAAAGAGAATTTTGAAAAAAGCCGGACAAGAGCAACTCCTCTTCTGCAGGAGAGCCCCTGTAAGATGATTACTGCAGTTCTCAGCAGACCCTATAGGAAGAAGGGAATGGGATCGTGTATTCGAGTACAGAAAGATTCAACAGTCTGCACCAAGAGTCATCTACCTGGCATAATCTACCTGTTTTCCACGAAGGTAGAAATAAAAACAATGCCTAGTAAAAAACCCTTCAATTAACTAGTAAAGCTGTCCTACAAGAAATGTGAAAGGAAGTCTTTCTGGTTGAAAACCAAGGATTCTAAAGGGTAACTGGAACCACAGGACAACATAAAACTCCTGCTCACGTCAGTACGTACCCAATTCTAGAAACCTGCAGTGCTGTAATGAGGTAGCCCAATCACTTGTATTTCTGCTACAGAATTGTCTTAAACAGAAGCGTAAAATGCACAAATCTGCATAATAAATAAACTACACCACATAAAAGATAGAACTTGTGATAGTGGTAACATCCAACAGGTTCAGGGATGGAGAGGATGAAGGAGAAGAGTTGCCTATAAAATTGACGACAGCAGTTGAAAATGGTTTGTTATACCTGTAAGATGTTTTAAGGAATCTCTAAGGCAACCAGAATGAAAATACAGACAGAAGACAGAAAAGTGAATAACAATGGTGTCAAACCATATCATGCGTAGAACACCAGAATTAAGATAAAATATAGGACCTACACAATATACAGATGTACAAAAATCGTAAAATTGCGTTTGATTCACCAAAAGTGCTTCTCATGCCAAGAGAATATAAATTCAACAATAAATGTTGGAATTATTGTGAGTATTATAACAACTCTCCTAGATATGCTAGAACATTCACCACCACCAGAAATACACAAGACGAGTTACACACTCTGTAGGGGTGATATTTCATAGACACATACATAATGTTCCTGGGAAAGGACACAAACCTGATTCACATTTAAGCCACACATTGTTCAAAAGTGTATGGTGCTGAAAACTGTCATCATATCACAAAATACATCGGTAAAGAAAAACAAAAAAACCCACAATTAACTTACGTTGAGGAAGGTCCCATACAAAAAGAAGCCCATTATTAAGGAATTCCAAAATGAGAACAAGCCAAAATTGAACTGAATAAAATGCCACATAATGCAATATACTAATTATTGAAAAGAAAACCTTCAATAGAGGTATAATTTTAAACCTGTGTATCCATGAAAAACAGGCATTGTCTATTTTGGCATAAGTTCACTGACAGTAAAACTGTAAGGATTATTCATTACAATCAACCATGAAAAGCTGTAATGAAAAATATTATGAATAAGGACTTAAGTGACATCAAAAAATGTATTGTTACTCATATATTCCTCCTCTTACACAGAATTCAAGGGGGTAACCCATTCCTTAGAACAAAGCAGAGAAGCAAAAACCTTCCCTGTCTAAATAAACAAACACCGTCACAGTTATAAAATATGCTGACAATCATTTTATAAGAAAGAAATACAGGGGAGTAAATCCAGATACATTCCTGAGAAACTAGTAAAAAAAACTTTAAGATTAATTTTTCGTGAAGTAAAATTCCAACAGCAACGGGACATTTTTGTCACTAGGGGAATTTTACCATCTACATCACTTCTTACACAGCACATGCCCACGTCACATCAGAACTTTTGATCTAAGAAATAAGAGCTGAGTCTCAGAGACAACTAATAAGAAAGTGCAAACTTACGACAAAGTCACAGGAACGTCTTACTATACGAGAAAAATTAGAAAATGATGCATTTTTAAAAAGCTAAGAAATGAGACTGTACTATAGGCTGCAGGTTCCAAAAGTTGTAAATCCCGAATAACATTACTGTATGTAGGAAGTCCAGGGAACAAATAGAGACATTACATTATTTCACCACTGAGGAATGGAACGTAAGGAGTGGAAACCTCTTCTTCTCGTTAATACAAAGGAAAATGAACATCTGAAGTGAAATAAAGGATTGTATGTTCTCCTGTTCGGGAAGTGCTTTGTTACCTGATGACATTGCTCAGTCTCCATTGTGTACGATTAAGACTGAAGCCTCCGTAACACTGGAAAGCATGGACCAGAAAACACGTGATGTCTGTCTCCAGTGTTGCGGGGATTCCCACGCCAAGACCCAGTACGCCCCACACAACTCTGCACACTTTCTCCCAAGAGGCAAAATGGAACTTAGAAGAGGCTTAGCACAGACCCTCCGGAATAGGGAGGCCCTCAAAGCTAAGGCCCTCAAAGCAATGGAAAAGCTCTCCGATTATGGAGGCCTGCCCACATCCCATTGCCCTCACTATGGCTGTGACGAAACATCACTGGAGCTGAAGCAGAAGCCTTTGAGAATATGAAAGCATGACAATATTGAGAAAAGATGTCCCTCTGTGATGGACGGGGAAATACACCTGGGCTTCTCCAACCGATTTTGATGCCAGCAGAGCTATTGGAACCCCCTTTCAAAGTCTATCCTCCTCCTCCATCAGACTTGGATGTCCATCTGTCATCGGCTTCATTCATTCCCACCTACCTGGATCAAAGACTACTGTCTTCTTTCTCCTCACATCCCACGGCTCCTTGCTCTGCTCCAAAACGGAGACTAAATCAGGCTTCGACACAATGAGACCTGTTTAATAGAGAAAGGGAATATAAGTATGGCTGGGGATCCTTGCAAGCCACTACTGGGCTCAGTAGGGAAGAGAGGACATTGTAGAACTCTAGAAGATGATTTCCCCAACACTGTTCACCAACAGCCCCTAGAGAACATGCAGTAGTTTCAAACACTCACTTCCTAACTGGCACTTCAAAGTTCTACTGAGACAATAAGGTGGCGTAAAAATTGGAGTTTAAATGCAGGAAGTACCGCTCCACGCCACGCCAGGTTCAGAACTACCACTAATCAACAGAAATGATGTGTCCCGGAGGAAGCAGAAGATAGAGCTGAAAAGCAAACATCAAGATTTGTGTCTCCATCTATAAATCCTTACTTACAAATCCTTACTTTTGTCCCTTAGGGCAGTGACCTGAATTCCACTGTGCAAAGAGGAATCATCCAAGAGACAGTCTTGAAAGGAGGAACGAAACCCCGAGAGTGGTTGGGAAATCTGGAAGGAGTCATCCTCACCCAAGAACAGGAGGTGTCCGTAGTTCTCCAGCATCACGTCCCTGTACAGTTCCCGCTGCGTGTGGCTCAGGCATCGCCACTCCTCCTGGGAGAATTCTATGGCCACGTCCCCGAATGTCAGCAGTCCCTGCAAGAAATACCACCGTCACCAAGTGGCCATCGACAGAGTTCACAGTGGTCCCTAAGATCAAGAGGGAGTTAGTGTCACCAGCTAGACCCCAACATCTGACCTTCACTGCTCACCCGACTATACCTCCCAAACTAGATCCCACATTTTACTTCACTTCTTCTGTTCACCTTATCCTTTACTTCAGCCAAAACACCCCGTGGGCAGAGTCTCCTGAGGGGAAAACAGAAACTATCCAATGAAACGTAATGACCGCCCAGCGGAAGTGCTTGGGCTAACCCAGTTTGACGCAGAGGGACCCGGATGTAACCCATGGAGTAAACTAGTTACCTTTACCTCAATATAAAGCTAGTACTGTCGAACTATGGAGAAGCAGAAACCTCATGTACCGAATGTGCAAAGGGATCAGGTTTGAACTCAGGTTATGATCCTAGAGTTCACTGAAAAGGACATACAGGTGCATATTCAGAGAGGACTCTATGCCAATGTTCACAGCAGGTTTCAAACGTGAGAACAATGATGGAAACAAGAAGTTATCTACACAAAATCAATCTAACCATTTACATTTCATGCACCCATCCACACATGTAGGAAGTAGTTATACACATATTAACAGTGATAGAGTGGAAAATTGTCATGATCAGTAATTCAAGAACCATTTTCAATGACGTCACACTTATAAATCACTTTGTGGATGATGCTGCTTCTGGATTTTATTCACATGATATCAACACAAACACAGAGAATGATACACATAAAACAGCTATTATTTAGGAGTCTGCTATGATGAAGGATAGAGGCAGAAAAATGTTCACCTTTAACTCAGAAGGCTGACCCACAGATGGCATAGCTCTGCTAAGAGTCAAATACATGCTACTTGTTATCTTACGGTCTCTTAACTGCCTGTACATTTCACCGATATTAACATCGAACGGAGAGATAGCATCGGACAGATCAGGCAAAAGTAACAAGCACAAATTCAAAGAAACCTTTCTGATCTTATACTCGGTGCACCTACCCTCCCCCTTGAAGACTATGCATAAAACCACCCGCTTCATGCAGCCAACGTGCAGCTCTTTCTGCCCACAGCTCCTGTCCCCGAGCTACTCAATAAACCAACTCTCGGGCACCGTAACACATCTCAAGAATTCGTTCCTCACCATCATGCTCAAGGATCCCACAACACAGCATTTCATTGATGCTTTTTGTCAATCATCATCTGTGATATAATTCAGGGTTTAAGACACTCAAACATGTTAATTAGAGAATTCTTGTTTTCTTCATCTGAAAATTCACTGAAGGAAATAGGGCTTCTGGGTGATGCAGTGGCTCAAGCGTCCTCCTCTTGATTTTGGTTCAGGTCATGGTCTCGGGGTCTAGGGATCCACTCAGCACAGAGTCTGCATGAACTTCTCTCCCTCCCCCTCTGGCTCTACGGGATCACCTCTCCTCCTCTCTCACACACACTACTTCTCTCACTCGCTACAATAAGAAAGAAGAAGGAAGGAAGGAAGGAAGGAAGGAAGGAAGGAAGGAAGACTTTTCTTTTTTGAAAATAAACAGAATGTCTACCACTTGAGTGTGGAATAAAGTAAAAACTCACAGGATGGCCATATGACTGACTTAGATCCCCCAGGCCCAGGAGACAATACTACCAACTACACGAAGGTGAGAGTCTTCATTTGTGCAGTGGAAACTCATGTAGGGGCCGAAGACATTTTTCATGAAAGAAATCCGTTCTCATTAAACGTCAGGGACAGGACCCGTTGGCAGAAGAGCTGCAGTGTGACTGTGAGAAGGTACTGACTATAAACTCTTCCTGTAGGGGTAGCGATAACAGAAGTCTCTGAGGGGATTTCCTATGTTCAAGAGGATCCTGGAGGTCTGGCTATGGTCAAGCTAAGGCTGCTTTTGCCTCCAGCAAAGCATTAACACTAAGGCACTTGGGAATTCCTTGAGGAAAGTCATACTTTCCATGTGCCAAGTATCTATCTGTGGGCTGCAAGTTGCAAGGACATTTCCTTTTTCTCTACGTTTCTTTTGCTTTGTTCTCCTGATCAGAAACTACAAGCAAAGAGAAACTCAATGGAAAGAAGATTCCAGGTGAAATGGGATGGTTTCTGCACATCACCCAGTATATCCGTCCAAGACCCTTAGGAAATATGAAGAACAGTTTGAGCCTTACAGGGGGAGCCTCTATCTGTGTCAAATAAATAAATAAAATCTTAAAAAAAAAAAAAAAAAAAAGAAAGATTGTTCTCCTGATCAGAAACTACAAGCAAAGAGAAACTCAATGGAAAGAAGATTCCAGGTGAAATGGGATGGTTTCTGCACATCACCCAGTATATCCGTCCAAGACCCTTAGGAAATATGAAGAACAGTTTGAGCCTTACAGGGGGAGCTATCTGGCAGAGACTCAAGCCATTAAAAGAAGTTAATATCAGCCCTAATGACCAAGTTGATCATCAGCGCCTAAGGCACATTGAAGGACCTGTTGCTTGGTGTTGAGTAAGGGACAGGTGGGGCTAGGGAGGGGTGGACAGCTACGGGGCTAAGTGACCAGGGTCACCAAAAATCCCAGGAAAGAGGGACATAAAGAAAACAAGAGCCAAGGGAATGTGACGAGACCACCTCGTTTGTTTTAAACACCAGAGATGACATATTCAAAGGAGAAGTAATCATGCTGCTATCAGCGGTGACCTCAAGGAGACTGAAGGCCCCTGGTCAAAAGAACCCTGCACCAGCGTGTTCCTTCTAGAGGCCTCCTTTCAGGCAAACTGGCTTGAGTGCTGGAATGGGGGAGGGGCCGGTGACTCTCTGCCTGAATGCAGACAGGCCCAGGAGCGACCCACCCCCAAAGAGCCATAGGTCCTAACTCACCAATGGGCTACTTACAACCAGATTCGGTTCCCAAAAAGGGAAGATTCCATCTGTCCCCAGACTGCCTCATCTTCCCCTTTAAAACCAGGCCCCACCCACTACCTCCTGGCACTAGGCCTCTCTGGTGTCCTTCCCACCCCCGCTCCCTTGCTGTGCATTCAGTGAGCTTCTGGCTCCTTTGTTCTGCCTCAGCTGAATTCTCTCACTTCCCCTGGCAGTGGCCCATGCCTGCTCATCACCCAAAATCCCCATCTGCTCAAGAGACACCCCATTTAGGGACCACATTCTTGTACCCCTAAACAGTAAACCAGCATGTCAATTATATTATGAGAATACAGTCGATTTATACAAACTTCAATCACATATACTTTCCCGGTCTGGTAACACCTAGTCTATTTTAGATACATTCTATAGGATATGAACCCCCTCTTTTTTCAGAGAATATTCCAAGTGATTCTGGATATCGTATCATATTCGCTGTTTATCTGTGCATTTTCTTACTCCTGGTCTACACAGAGCTGATAAGACACCTAGATGGGGCCTAAATAAGACCATTTTCCATCACTGATATCCCAGGACCAGACCCCTTCAGCAAGAGGAATCTTTAACTCAACACCTTCCCAAGCATCTGTCACCAAGGGACTATTTGCAATACTGGCAGGCAGGTCTTTTATTCAAAGCGACAACTGTAGATGACCTACTCTAAGCCCTGTTGGAGAGAAGGGATAGAAGGCTCTGGCTGATAGGGGAGAAGGGTTCTAAAGGCCGAATTTGAGTATCATGTCTGAAAAGGTTTAAAAACTGGGTGTAAACATAGAGCAGAAACATCAGAACTAGAAAAAAAATCAATATTAACAATTTCTAAATGTAAGGAATTTCTCGAGAAAAAGAAGATAGGGCTTTGGAACTCGTACGCCAGGCTTACCTGAGAACTGGCCATTTTTTCTTCACCTCGTCCTCCGGACTTCTTGCTCGGAAGGATTCCAGGAGAAATCACAGCTGCAGCAGGAGAAAATGCCTTTAAAGCCCCCAACAGGGCGTCTCCACCCATAAAGGTCTTGCCTGCAGGCAGGACTTTCAAATGCACAAAAATGCCCTCTTCCTTGCCCTTTGTGTCAGGAACTATTCAGAAACAATGAATTCTTCCTTGAAGACCAAACTTGGAGTATTTCCTTGTCTAGTTCAGGGGGCCTCCCGCAGCACAAACACAGGCAACTTCTTTTTATTTATTTATTTATTTATTATTTATTTATTTATTTGACAGAGATAGAGATAGCCAGCGAGAGAGGGAACACAAGCAGGGGAAGTGGGAGAGGAAGAAGCAGGCTCACAGCAGAGGAGCCTGACGTGAGGCTCGATCCCATAACGCCGGGATCACGCCGTGAGCTGAAGGCAGACGCTTAACCGCTGTGCCACACAGGCGCCCCAACACACGCAACTTCTGCTAGAGCAGAAAGAAGAAACGTGTGCTGCATGGACCTGATGCTTCCAGATTCCCGTGGCAGCACCTGTGTTACTTCTCCTTGAGCCAAGCCTGCACTCAGCTGTCTTCTATTCATGGTTAAGCCTGCTTACCCCTGGCTTCACCTAGAATCGCCTGGAGCATTTAATGAAAACAGCACAGTTGTTTCCCCCTCACCAATAGACAGAATCTGGGGTGGGGGGCACGGGATTTGATCCCTTCTTGAACCTACTGGGAAGCATTTGGGGAGGTGACCAGGCAAAAAGCAGTAATCAAGGCTGTCGTTGTTATTCTGATTTACTCCACGCCTTGTCCAAGGATCACTATTTCTGCACATTTACACTTTCACCCTCCTTCCGCTACAGGGAGGGAGCCACCCTTACAAATGGAGCTTTCCCTTAGAGATGCAAATGTCTACTACAAAAATAACCAGACTAGTTTCAGAGCTCTTTTTTGGTGGGCTGTTTCTTCTTCTTCTCTTTCTCCTTCTTCTGGGCCATCTCCACCTCCTCCCCCTCCTCCTCCTCCTTCTTTTTCCTCTACTTTTTAAAGATTTTATTTATTTATTTGAGAGAGAGAGGGAGAGTAGCAGAGAGAGGGAGAAGCAGACTCCCCACTGAGCATGGAACCCACTGCGGGGTTTGATCTCAGGACCATGACTGAGCCAAAGACAAGTACTTAACCGACTGACCCACCCAAGCACCCTTGTCTGCTCTTTCTTTAAAATACCAGCCAAAAAGAATCCTTATGCTAACGAGACATATGTTGGGGTGACAACATGTGCTCCGTCAGTACGTAAATGGTTACTTTCATAACTAACTGCCGCAGTCTTTTCCAAAGGGAATGTACGATGTTCACTCCCATCAGCAATACATGAGCATTCTAATTCCTCAACATGCTCCCTGAAATTTGGTGTGAACCTTTTTCTTTATCTTTCCCATTCTAGAAAATACGGAGTCGTTTCTCTCGGTAAAAATGAAGCGGTCTTCCTGCAGTTCTCCTGGTGACTGAACTGAAACCACGTAAACACATAAAGTTGAACAGAAATCAAAATGGCTACATTAAAACATCAGCAAGCCTTGATATTAAACTAGGGATCCTTTCTCTCTCTTCTGCAACCCTCCTCTCTCCCCTTCTTAGCCTTTCCTTTCCAGCACCGGGTCCACCCTGAAAAGGTGAAGGACACAGCTGGCTGCACAGACATAATTCCGGGTGGAACCGGCTAGATCCTGTAGGGATTTCCCGACAAATACCCCAGCCCTGCCTCTGGGGGGCTTGCTGTTTTGAAGGCCCTGACCTGCTGCAGCCTCTCTTGCTGGCGAAGTAATTAACCTGTTGTTCCTCTTGATCCCCAGCTCCGGCTTCACGTTCTATTTTGGCTCCAAAGCACGGAGGTCAGGTTTTGACAGCAGAATGTGAAGAAGAGGAACACGTTTTTCTTCCTCCATTCTCAATTCCTTGGCCAGTTTAATATCTAAGTGGACATAAGACAGATTCACAAGGGAAAAAGAAAGTGATGTCTTACTTAGGGGAGACTCAGAGACATGAGGCTCAAAGACAGGCGACTGATGCCTACATACCACTGTGACCTAAGAAGGGGTTGGGGATTTAGCATTTCAGAAAGGGGAAGCATATGCACAGGAGAAAGGAGAGAGCAACTGAACTGTCCTGCACAAGCTCGCCCTGGGCACCATCTACCCTGCCCAGCACCTCCTTCATGTCTACAAGGAGCCGCTGGGAGTCTGCTCTCAAATAGTGGTACAGATTCCTGTGCCTCCCTTTGTACTGATTAACTGACGTTGAGGTCCTTTAAAAATCGTTGGGCCGGGCAGAAACTTTAGAGCTGGTTTTTGGACAAGACTCCAGCTTCTTCCCAAGTGGCCGGCCTCCTGAATACACCTCCTATTCCTTTCCAATCAAAACTCATGCCTGTGTCTTGGCTTTTCATGCGACTGGCAGCCAAAGTTGGGTTTTTCAGTAACAAACTCTTGTGGGATTGTTCAGTACAACCATCCGGAAAGCATTCTTGAGATGTCTGATTGTGCACTTGTGTTATTTAGGACTTTATGGAAAAATGTGGCTAGAGGAATAATTTTCCTTTAATATTCAAGATTATTTTACCTGTACTAACATTCAGATTGACTAAGAAATATGACAGCAGAAACAAATACTAGCTTGTAATTACATGCATCCACAACCCATCATGAAAGGGAGCCCCGGAGAAATAACTAATGCAGATTGTTTTTATGCTTTTTAGAAAAAGAATATATCTGTGAGGATTTGGCAAAATAAGCAAAACCTCTTTGGGCCTTGGAATAGTATGGAATTCTGAGCAGAGTCTGGGCAGTCGCAGTAAAGTAGTGAAAAGTCACAAGGTTTGTTCATGCGGACTTCTCAGCTCTCCTTCCTCTATGCCTGGAGGTAAGAATCCCTCTTTACCTCTCTTTTGTTTTATTTATTTATTTTTTATTTATTTGACAGAGAGAGAGGCAGCCAGCGAGAGAAGGAACACAAGCAGGGGGAGTTGGAGAGGAAGAAGCAGGCTCCCCGCAGAGGAGCCTGATGTGGGACTGGATCCCAGGACTCTGGGATCACAACCTGGCCCGAAGGCAGATGCGCTTAACCACTGAGCCACCCAGGCGCCCCCCTCTTTACCTCTCTGTGCAGGAAAGGTATCTATTGCTTGGGACATTGGGTTCCTGCTTTATTACTGCTGTCCTAAGGAGACGGGGGAAATCAGACACACACACAACAGTGTGTGGTGATGAAGGCTGAGACAGAGATCCATCTACCAGCCAAGGAAGATCAAGGAGAGCTGACAGTCCCCAGAAGTCAGAAAGAGGAAAGACTCCATTGCAGAGATAAAGTGTGGCTCTGGCAACAGCGTGACGTCAGACACCTAAGAACTTGCAGAACTGAGAGCCAGAATTTGGGGGCTTGTTTAGCCCCCCGGTTGTGCTAATGTGTTACAGCAGCCCTAGGAAACTAACACAAGTCCTGTCCTCTCTTCCCCTGTGGCTCTGTTCCCCCAACTCCCCAGACTCTGTGCACTCCATTTACCCCTGTGCCTTCACTCTGTCCCCACTGGATGACTCCTTGTCTTCTGGCCACACACCTCGACCTCAAGTGGCAGTGCTCCTTATTCTCTCCATGATACACGCTGTGAACAGGGTCCCTGTGGAGTGTTGCTGTGTTGAAGGAATACAAAGAGTGGAAGGAGTGTTTGTTTCCAGGCATCCAGAGTACTATACTTGATCCCGTTTTCCCCACATGCAACCACGTTACGGAGATACACTTCCTCGTGCGACTAAATGTGATTTTATGAACCCCACTGTGACTCTGTGAGCTTATGTCCCCACAAGTGTGTTTCATTCTGTGTGTGTTGCTGGAGGAGTGTATGTGTGTGTGTGTGTGTCTGGATGGGTGTCTGTCAATGGGGTACTGAACTGTGAGTTTGCAACGGACTGTGTGTGCGTGTATGGGATTGTGTATTTGAATGTTTGAGTGTGTAGATGTGGGGTGTGTACAGAATGTAAGCTGTCTCGTTACAGCTCTAACGCATCCCTTGGCAATTGTGGTTGCTTTGGGAAGGAGACATGGGTCAGATGTGGATTTGTTTATTTGAAATATCAAAGATTGTGTAAGTTTTAACACCTGTTCAGTAATTAGGAAATTAATGCCTATTACAAAATGCAAAAAGTGAGAACCGCGGTAACCCCTCAGTCACACAGAAATGATTTCCCTGATAACCTAGAACTTTGGCTTTGTGATCAGACGGACAGTTTCCAACAGCTGTTACCAATGCAACGTTTCTTTTTGGGCAAATATTTCAAATACTTCTGAAGGAGAGGTAAGTTATGAACCTTACAATTATGTAAGCAATATGCATCCCTCTCTACAGAAACATACTCAGATGTTCCCACCTGTATGATTTTAAGTCTTGTATAAATACACGTACAGATACTGAGTTAAAAGTATGCATGCTGTTTTAGCGCATATCGTGTTCTGTAAGGTGATGCAGCTTTTCTCAACATTTACGTGATCTAGTAGAGAGATGTCTTAGTAAGAATGGAATGAGGACATACCTTAAAATATGCATGTATTTTATTGATGACATAGAAGTCATTTTTAAGTTTCCCATATAAAGAATGTTGTGATTTATGTTTCAGACAGATTTGTATCTATTTCTTTAAAATTTTTTTTTTATTTGAGAGTACAAGCAGGTATAGCAGAGAGGCAGAGGGAGAAGCAGACTCCCTGCTGAGCGGGGAGTCGGAGGAGGGGCTTGATCCCAGGGTTGGGAGCATGACCTGAGCTAAGGGCAGATGCTTAACTGACTGAGCCCCCAGGTGCCCCTATTTATTTCTGTGAGTAGTAGAGTGCGAGCTGTAAATTACTGCTTCAAAGGTGAAGGAAATCAAAATTTTTATAGGTACTGTACAGGAGCTCTTGCCCAAAGTTGCCCTTATACCCTTCTTTAGACGGAGTGTATGTTTTTCCTCCTGGCTTCACCAACACTCTTTATTACCACTCATTTTGTCTATCATGAGGCTAGAAGTGATGTCTCTGTATTTATTTGTATTCTACTTACCGGCTGTGATATTTGAGCAATTTTCATTATTGAACATTCAGGTTATTCTGTCAATTAACTTCTGTACATAGAAGAGTAAGGTACAACGGCAGAGGTATTGTCTCGCAGTCCTATTTAATAATTAAAATATTTCCTCCTTGGCTAACACTAATTTTTTACTTACACTATCTAAGAAAAATAGATATGCTCTTGATTATAGTGTTCAATGTATACATCCTACCATGATTCTGTCTTTTGTGGAAGGTAGACACTAGTGCATGCTTGAAAATACCGTATATTATCCTACAGTTAGTCAAAATATTGTAAGATGTTTAACTTTTTAGAAATTATTTGCCCTTTTTTTCTACTGCTATTAGTTTGTATGTTCTATGCAAATAAGCCCATACCACTTAGTAGACAGTCCATTCTGGAGAACATAGGAATTAGCTGTCTATTCTAAAGGGGCTTTTATGTCTGTCTCCAGACTGTCTTGTTGTTCTCCAGCTTCAACATCAGCTCCTCCCTGGCTCTCTGGCCTGCTGGACGTCCTTGCAGACATCAGACTTGCCGTCTGTCACAACTGGGTTAGCCAATTCATCAACGAAATCCTTCCCTCTCTATATATATGTAGAGATACATAAACAGATCTATAGAAACTCAGATATTAAAAATACAAAAGGAATTACATAGAAATCTGTTCTGTTGACTCCTTGGAGAAACCGATACACATTTTCGCAACTCTACATTTTCTTCACCCAACATCAAAGAACTGAACGTAACTCACGCTATTAATTATATACGTGTAATTTGACAAAACTGCTTTCCTAAGTGCTTTTCAAAATTGTTTTTGTATTCTCGTAAAATTTCACACACACGACAAAGTTCAATCCTAAATTTCCTTTGAAATCTTACAACTGTGGGTGTGTTCAATAGCTGAATTTATGTAGTCTTGATATGTTATAATACTAAGTCTTCTCCTGCAGGCATTTATTTAGGGTTCTTTGTAACAGCTTTATTTGCATAGGATTTCCATGGGGTGTATAATTCACCCATTTAAAATGCAAAAATGGACCGGATGGGGAGCCTGGGTGGTTCAATTGGTTAAGTGTCTGCCTTTGGCTCAGGTCGTGATTCCAGAGTCATGGGATTGAGGCCTTCCCCTGGCTCACTGCTCAGTGGGGAGTCTGCTTCTCCCTCTCCCAGCCCCTCCCCCTGCCTATTCTGTCAATTAAAGAAATATAATCTTTTTTCAAAATGTGCAAATATTAGGGTCTTACCTGATTCACACATAGGTTCAAGCAAACCATAGTCAATTTACAATAAATCACCTCTTACAGAGACTCCATTCTCTGACTTCACCATCCCCATCCTCTTACACCTGTGCCTAGGAAACCACTGATCTGCTTATGTCCCTTTTTCTCAATCTCACTGAGATACAATTAACATATAGCATATTATTTTAAGGTGCATTATGAGTTGATATATGTACATATTGAAAAACATAGTTACTATCTCAGTTACAATTTTTCACGTGTTAAGAATTTTTAAGAGCTCTTCTGTAGCAACTTTCCAATGTATTGTTAATTATATCCAGTGAACACTGTATATATACACATGATCTACTCATCTGACAATGGACAAGGAATTTTCCATTTTGGCTATTATGCATGTTTCATGTTTATTTTTCTAATATTTGTGAATCTTCTAGGTTTGTACTTGCAGCTGACTTCTAGTTACATGCCATAGTGGATGGAAAAGGTGCTTGGTAGGATTTCAGTTATAAATTTATTAAGACTTGTTTGTGGCCCAACATATACTCTATACTGGAGAATGCTCCAGGTGAATGTGAGAACGTGTTTTCTGATACTGTTGGATGCATGTGTGTGAAGTCTGTCTGCTTCCTATCATTGTCGTCTCACCTCCCCTTATTGATTTTTTCTGGATAACCTGGCCACTATTGAACGCACAGGACTGAAGTCCCTCTCTAATGAACTGTTGTCTCTTCCCCTGTTCTTATCTGTTAATAGTTGGTTTATGTGTTATGTGCTTTCATGTTGGGTGCCAAAATAATTATAAGTTGTATCCATTTGTTGAACTGACCACTTTATTACTTTTTATTTTTTTAAGGAAAAGCAAGTTATATTTATTTGAAAAATGTAAAAGATTACTATAGATCTATCAAACAAAATTAGTTTTTAAAAGTAAGTGACTTCTTTGTATCCAAATTGTAAACAAATCAACACAACAATCCAATGCACACAAAAAACTGGTTTTTGCTCACGGAGCGGAAAGCAAGAGAGAGAGATGTCTTGTCACTACAGACTCTACACGAATATACAAAACTACAGCTTTAATGTAACGTAAACAAATCGTAAGCACACGCGTTAGCTACCTTTCTCCACCTTTAAAGGACTGAATGTTTTATATTTACTAAATGCATATATACTGTATACAACTGGTAGTCACCTGTAAGTTACATTAAAAACCGTGAACCAACTAGAATGTAAGGGGTTCTTATGGGAAGATGTACATTTCAGAAAAAACCCAGGTTGAACTAAATCCACTATCATAACTATGGCCAAGGTGACCCAGACAAAGCCTATCATTTGCAGCCGTATATAAAGAAATACTGCCCAGAAATAATATCAGAAATCTTCCCGAAGGGCATTATGGTAACCTCCCTGAAAGTACAAGTCATTTATTTAGGGACTTTAAATAGCAGATAACAATGTAAATTAAGTAACATGTGAAAAAAATAGGCATTGTATAATAGCAAGATGTTAGACAACTGATACTGTGAAAAAGATTTATTACCTGCACAAGTTAGTTTTGATAAACTATAGGCTACTTGTTAAAGTAAATTGCCAAGATTTTCACTGCACCTGTATTTTTCTACACGTAGCAAAACCTGAAAGCAACAGGTCTCTCTCAAACTGCTGCCCAGGGTTTTTCCCCCCCAACCCTCAAAACACAGAAAAAGGTTTTTGGAAATAACTACTTGTTTTGAGGTACAAAACCATTTCTGCAAAATCATGTTGGTTTTGAAAGTTGTAAACACTACACGAGTTACGTAATATACTATTCCTGTCCTTCCAAATCTAAAATAGGGGAAACCCTTTTTGACATTCTGCCGAACACCACGTAATTAAAAACACTGCACAAAGTGAGCCCTTTATTTTATAATGACCTTTGCCCTGTTTTACTGCACTCTCTGGCTTACAATTTATTTATTTTGACGACGGAAGCATAGCTGTCCTGCTTTCTTTTCGATTCCATTTGCATAGAATATCTTTTTCCACGTGTACTTTAAGTCTCAGTGTGTTCTTAAAGTTGAACTGAGTCTCTTGAAGACTGTATACGGTTGGGTCTTAGATTTCTTTCCATTCAGGCAATCTGTATGCTTGGATTGGAGACTTTAGTCCCTTTATATTTCAAGCATCAATACAAGTATGGAGTTACTGTTGTCATTCTTTTGTTTTCTGGCTGTTCAGAATGATTTGTCCCTTTCTTATTCATTTGTTATCTTTGTGAACTGATGATTTTCTATAAGAGTATATTTAGATAATTTTCTCCCTATCAATTCTCTTATCTACTACATTTTTTTCATTTTGTCATTACCATGAGGCTTAAAGAAGATATCTTACAGCAGTCTATTTTAACTTCTTAACCAGCTTAATTTTGCATATTAAAACACTTTCAGGACTCCAGTAATTCTTTAAAAACGTCGATGTGCAATTGCCTCTCATTTTAGGGAAGAGTTAGCTATTCTCTGAAATCTGTAAGAATGTTTTCATTACGACCACATCAGTTCATACTCTCTAACGATTACTATGATGAAGATACATCAGTACTTTACTACACTGCCATCTCTCTCTCCTTAAAGACCAATTAGTAAAACATTTAATTTGTAATATTCGTAAGTTTTTTTAGTTCCAATAAACAGAGAATGATGTTCTGAACACCCACTTCATGATGACCTATATCAATGTTAGAACCGCAAATAGGATATCCATGTAGATTTTTTTCATATATTGTATGTTCTATTGTCCTTCATCTTCCATGGAAAATAGATATGCATGGATCCCACCTAAGGAAGAAGGGCATCTCTTATCCTTGACACAACAATCACCTACGTAGTTTCACACACCTACCAGGAATAACTGAATTTTCTGTAGAGTTGTGAGAGCAGAAACACACTGATATTCGAAGTCACAAATCTCATATAGGGTCAATGGAAACACACACACACTGAAATTACACCCATGCAAAAATCCATCCCTTCCATCTTTTGAAGCAGAATAGCACACACATTATCTAACTGACTAACTTTGTACTATTCCTCTTGATGTTATCTCTGAAGAGAGTGACTGATAAACTGCTTTGTACTGTAAATTCTGTGACATTTATTGACATTTGATGTTCAATTAAATACACTTCTACATACTTTTATCTTTCAAGTTACTTTTCTTCTCTGAACTCTCTGATGAAGAAAAAGTCTTTCTTCATTCATTAGGTCTGTACAGTACAAACCAAGACTGCATTTTTGGATACTCAGTAAGGACTGAATTGCACTTAAAGGCTTGGCCGCTTTCTTGACATGTTACTTTGGCTCTTGTATGATAAAGATGAGTTTGAGCAAGTTATGACTTCCAGCTAGAGGTTTACCACATTCTTTCCATTTGTAGTATCTTTCCTCAGTATGAACTCAGTGATGCTGAGTAAGGCTTGAGCAGTCCAAAAGCTTTACCGCATTCTTTACACTTAGAAGGTTCCTCTGCAGTACGAATTCTGTAATGCTGGAAGAGACTTGAGCACTATGAAGGGGCTTGCCAAATTTTTACACTTGTAAAATCACCTCCGCTATACATTCTGATAAGGAACGAGGGTTTAGCATTAATTAATGGCCTTGCCACCTTCTTTACACATGTATAGTTCCACACCAATATGAATTCTGATGTAGAGTTAGGGTTCAGCAATCCTTACAAATTCTCACACAGTCTTAAAATTTCTAACACTTGCTCTAGTATGAATTCTGTGATGTATAATTAGGTGGGACTGCTGGATAAAAGCCTTGCCACATTCTTTACATTTGTAAGGTTTCTCTCCAGTATGAATTCTGTGATCTTGCCTTAGTTGTACATGGTAGTTAAAGGCTTTGCCACATTCTTTACATTTGTAAGGTTTCTCTCCAGTATGAATTCTGTAATGTGGAATAAGGGTTGAGCGCCAGTTAAAAGCCTTGCCACATTCTTTACATTTGTAAAGTTTCTCTCCAGTATGAATGCTGTGATGTTGAGTAAGGCTTGATTGATGGATAAAGGCCTTGCCACATTCTGCACATTTATAAGGTTTCTCTCCAGTATGGATTCTGTGATGTTGCCTTAGTTGTACATGGTAGTTAAAGGCTTTGCCACATTCTTTACACTTGTAAGATTTCTCTCCAGTATGAATTCTGTGATGCTGAGTAAGGTCTGAATGGAGGACGAAGAGCTTGCCACATTCTTTACATTTATAAGGTTTCTCTCCAGTATGAATTCTGTGATGTTGAGTAAGGTGTGAGTGCTGGACAAAGGCCTTGCCACATTCTTTACATTTATAAGGTTTCTCTCCAGTATGAATTCTGTGATGTTGAGTAAGGTGTGAGTGCTGGACAAAGGCCTTGCCACATTCTTTACATTTGTAAGGTTTCACACCAGTATGAATTCTGTCATGTTGAGTGAAGCTTGACTGAAAGCTAAAGGCCTTGCCACACTCCTTACATTTATAAGGTTTCTCTCCAGTATGAATTCTGTGATGTTGACGAAGGACTGATTTACAGGTAAACGCCCTGCCACAGTCTGTACATTTGTAAGGTCTCTCTCCAGTATGAATTCCATGATGCCCAGTAAGGCTTGATGGACGGGTAAAGGCCTTGCCACATTCTTTACATTTGTAAGGTTTCTCTCCAGTATGAATTGTATGATGTTCAGTAAGGCCTGATTGATCGATAAAGGCCTTGCCACATTCTTTACATTTATAAGGTTTCTCTCCAGTATGGATTCTGTGATGTCGAGTAAGGTGTGCCCGCCGGACAAAGGCGTTGCCACAGTCTTTACATTTGTAAGGTTTGTCTCCAGTATGAATTCTGTGATGTTGAGTGAGGGTTGATGGAGAGCTAAAGGCCTTGCCACATTCATTACATTTATAAGGTTTTCCTCCAGTATGAATTTTGTGATGTGTATTAAGGTGTGATTGCTGGCTAAAGGCTTTGCCACAATCGTTACATTTGTAAGGTTTCTCTCCACTATGAATTCTGTTATGTTGAGTAAAGCTTGAATGATGGATAAAGGCCTTGCCACATTCTTTACATTTGTAAGGTTTCTCTCCAGCATGAATTCTCTCATGCTTGCTAAGGACTGATTTCGTCTTAAAGGCCTTGCCACATTCTTTACATTTGTAAGGTGTCTCTCCAGTATGATTTCTCTCATGGAACCTAAGGCTTGATTTGTCCTTAAAGGCTTTGCCACATTCTTCACATTTGTAAGGTGTCTCTCCAGTATGATTTCTCTCATGGATCCTCAGGCTTGATTTGTCCTTAAAGGCTTTGCTACATTCTTTACATTTGTAAGGTTTCTCTCCAGTATGAATTCTGTGATGCCTAGTAAGGCTTGATGGATACTTAAAGGCTTTCCCACATTCCTTACATTTGTAACGTTTCTCTCCACTACAGACTGTCTTATGTATATGTATTCTTGATGACTCACAAGACATGTTCCCAGGCTTATGATATCTGTATGGGTTTGTTCCTGCCTGAATTCTCTGATGATCACCCACACTGGAGGACTGGTTAAAATCTCTTTCACATTCGTTACCTTTATGAGGATTCTCTCTTATAGGCACAGTCTTATATATAAGGTTGGATCTTTGATCAAAGACGTCCCCACACTTAATACGTTCAAAATGGTTCTGTTGAAAATGAGTCCTCAGATGTTTCTTAACATTTGAGCCTTGATGAAGTTTTTTCTCACATTCACTGCCTTGAGCAATTCTGTCTCCACTGAAAATGCACCAATAATTTTGTAGGGTTGAGTCCTCGGTGAGGGACTTCTCAAGTGGACCCCACTTAGCGGTTGTTTCTTCATTTTTGAACCTCTGAAGTGTAGAAATATTTGACTGAGAGGTCAATGCAATCCTATTTTCAACACTGTTCAAATCATTATTTTCAGCATGGACTAGGTAACTTTCCAGATTTTCCACATTTTCTTTCCATGTACATGTAGGCTTAAAGAGCTGATTGGAGCTCCTGCTTACAGACACACCCTGCTTTGCAGAAAGAGTGGACTTAAAACGGAAGGTTTTATAAAATGTTTTATATCCCTCGCCATCTTGGGCAGTGAGAATCTTATTATGGGCGGCAGTCTCAATTTGGACATATCCTTTACGATCATGATCCCAGTCTATCATTAAGTGTAACTTGTCAAGGACGCAATGTTTATATCGACCCACTGACACATTTTGAAATGAAGCTTCTTTGCATGGCTCTGGCAGGAAGCTCAGGGCACCATGTGAAGTTAACACTGAAAGATATTGAATAATAGAAATGTCAAGTCATTCCATTTCCTACTTTCAGATAAATACACTGATGACGTCAAACATACAACCATAAAATCAATCACAGAGCATCAGCAAGACAGCTGAGAAGGAATCATCAGGACTTCATTCCTCCATGGACACATAAACTTGCACACAACACCCGGACCACACAGCTGAATAGATAATTCTGTAGTATTGACATTGTGTAAAACAAATCCCTCTCCTCTCCCTCAAATAATCAGGAAAAGTACCATTATGAGTGCAAATCGGAGGAAGAAAGAAGATTTTTAAAGACTTATTTGAGAGAGAGAGAGAGAGCATGAGCAAGAGGAGGCCCAAAGGAGAGGGGCAAGTACATTCTCATCAGAGCAGGGAGCCAATCCAGGATTCAATCCCACGAACCGGAGATAGTGAGCTGAGGAGAAGTAAAAGGATTAACTAACTGAGGCATCCTGGCCAGTGGAAGAAAGGAAATTTAAACATAAAACAGAAATAAACAAAACATAATTTAGCAAAAATAGGGAAATATCAACAATAGGCAGATTTGGTTTTCAGAAAAAAACAAAAATCAAAATTAACAGACCTATCAGTAAATCAAGTAAGAATGAAAGGAGACCAACTAAAATCAGAAGCCGTGAAAGCAGACACAGTATCACTGATACCATAGAAATAAAAATAATTATGAGGTAACGATACATAATTATATGCCAAGAAACAGATACGAAAAAATATCAAAAACAAATAACCAACCAGGACTCCATTGTGAAGAAATATTATTAAAAACCTCCACTGGGGACACCTGGGTAGTGCAGTCCTTAAGCGTCTGCCTTTGGCTCAGGGCGTGATCCCCGCATTCCAGGATCAAGTCCCACATCGGGCTCCTCCGCTGGGAGCCTGCTTCTTCCTCTCCCACTCCCCCTGCTGTGTTCCCTCTCTCACTGGCTGTCTGTCACATAAATAAATAAAATCTTAAAAAAAAATAAGAATAGAAAAAAAAAAATAAAAACCTCCACTGATCTACAACTACTTAGTAGAGTGAAAAGTAATTTTTAAAAAGGCCCAACAAAGAAAACTCCCGGGCCAGAAGACTTCACTGGATAATTCATACAAATATATAATGAGAAATTACTTCAAATCTCCTCAAACATTTCCGAGCAGGAAAGGGAAGGGAGCTGCTGAGAACACTCTCTGTGACACCAGCACTACCAGGTTACCGAAGCCAAAGCAGAGCTGCTACAAGGAAAGGCTGCAAGCTACCACCTGTGAGGAAGATTCCGGCAAAGTCGACAATAAAGTACAGCCAACTGAATCAAAAGCACACTCCAGCATTTTACAACATAAACAACTGAGGATTCTTCCGGGAATTCAAGGGTATTTGAACATAGGGAATACTATCAATTTGAGCCTGCATGTTAACAGAATGAGTGTCAAAAATGACACCATCAGGAGCAGCTGGGTGGCTCGGTTGGTTAAGGGTCTGACTCTTGATTTCAGCTCAGGTCATGATCTCATGGTCGAGGGATGGAGCCCACGTTGGGCTCCATGTTCAGCG
This sequence comes from Ursus maritimus, assembly GCF_017311325.1. Classification (NCBI taxonomy): domain Eukaryota; kingdom Metazoa; phylum Chordata; class Mammalia; order Carnivora; family Ursidae; genus Ursus; species Ursus maritimus. Next base: position 47,813,454 of record NW_024424341.1, read on the forward strand.
GGGAACCTGAGATTCTCTCTCTCCCACAGTCCCTCCCCGTCTTTGGGAGCTCTCTCTCTAAAGGAAATAAATCCATGTTTTTACAAATAGCACAACTGAGGTGCCTGGGTGGATCAGTCAGTGAAGCATCTGCCTTCGGGATCATGACCTGAGCCAAAGGCAGACACTTCACTGGCTGAGCGGCCCAGATGCCCCTCTACTGTTTTTTTCATAACATGACACCACAGGGAAATAGAAAAAGAAGAAACTTAGCTGGAAATCACTAGGAGGAATTTTCAAAGAGAAATCAGAAATAAACAGACACCAAAATAAACAGCAACACTGAAAGCAATGCCCAGTTTTACAAAACAACAAACAAAACTGACAATGCTTTAACGACATTACCTAAGAAGAAAAGAAGACTCAAAATCCAAAATGAGAAATGGGGGGAAAAAATGAGACAACACATAACCACAGAAATACATACTGTGATAACACATTACTATGAGCAGTTATATACAAACAATTTAGATAAATTAGGAAAAAAAGGTAATTCCTAAAAAGCAGAAGTTACCAAGTTTGAAATATGAACCTGTAACTAAGAAATAGCAAGTATTCTTAGACCAATTACAAAATAAAAGTTGAATTGGGAATAAAGATCCCCACAGTATCGAAAAGCCCAAGACTACGTGCCTTCATTGGTCAGTTCGAACAAATACTTAAAAGGGCAAACAAACGTCAGAAATAGCGGAACAGAGGGAACACAACCATAATCATTCTATGAGGCCAGCATTGGTTCCAGGATAAAGACGATACTAGAACAAAAATGTTTACTTTGTCTGATGTACTTATTGTTACTCCGGCTTTCTTTGGACACCCATTTTCATCTCCTCTTTTTCAATTCGCAGGTGTCTTTCATTTAAAATTAGACTTTTGTGATCTGTGTACCTCAGTNGGTTCAGCATCTAACTCTGGCTCAGGTCGTGATCTTGGGATCCTGGGATGGAGCCCTGAATCAGGCTCCCCACCTCTCATGGAGTCTGGTTGTCGCTCCCCCTCAGACCCTCACTCGGCGTATGCTCTCTCTTTCGCTCACTCTCAAACAAATAAAATAAAAAATAAAGTAAAAATGAGGCTTTGGTTTGCAGCATATAGATGGGTCTGGTTTTTTTTAAATGCATTCAGACACCTTATATGTCTTGACTGAATGAAAATGTACTATACAGTCCAAAGTAACTATTCAGAGATACGTGTTTATTGCCATTATTCTTGTTTTGTCACTGTTTCTGGAGATTTTCTCTGCTGTTTGTTTTTTTTTTTTAAGATTTTATTTATTTATTTGACGGAGAGACAGCCAGTAAGAGAGGGAACACAACCAGGGGGAGTGGGAAAGGAAGAAGCAGGGCCCCAGCTGAGGAGCCTGACATGGGGCTCGATCCCACAATGCCGGGATCACGCCCTGAGCCAAAGGCAGACGCCCAACGACTGAGGCACCCAGGCGCCCCTCTGCTGCTTTCTTCTCTGTTATCACTTTTGCTGTCTGACCTGCACTCAAGATTCGGCTTTGCCATTTCTTGCAGGGCTGGTTCATTGGTCAGGTTAATTCCACCCTTCCACGGTGAATTCCATCAGCCACTCTTGTGCGGCACCCTTTCCTTTTCCTTTGTCCTGCCGCCATGTCTAACACATTCTTGGAACTAGCTCTCTCATTGACAAGCAGTGCAGGGACAATTGGCTTCTGGTTGCAAGGCTAGATTTCTTACCTTGGACTCCAGTCAATCCACGGACTTCAAAAATATCAAGTGTTCCCTCTACCTTACTTGTTCCCACTGTTTCATGGTACAGGCGCTCTTCTGTGTTTAACTCAGGCTTCACCTAAAATCTGACTTTGCCTAATAGGAGCACGGAAATAAAAATCCATTGTTCTTACCAGTATTCCCCACAGAAACCCCTTAGAAGACATAATGAGCATGTGGCTATTATCACATACACTTTAACGGTGAGAGAGGAGAGAGAGCCCACTGCAGGGGAAACATCTTAAGAAGCTCTCAGAGAAATGACTCTTCTTCACGTGTCTTCTGGAGGCTCAGCCTGTGACGACTGCAATATTCACTTCTGAATCCTGGGTTCCTCCTGGGAACGCTCAGCTCTCTCCCATGTCCTCTTCTTTCTCTAGCATTGTGTTACAGATAAATTCACTTTGCAAAGTTTACATCTTACTATGAACACATAGGATTCCCGTGATGTGCAGAGTTGGTTAGCTTTCATTTACATGCAACTTCTTTTTTATTTTTAGAATTTTTTTTTTAAGATTTTATTTATTTATTTGACAGAGACAGAGACAGCCAGCGAGAGAGGGAACACAAGCAGGGGGAATGGGAGAGGAAGAAGCAGGCTCATAGTGGAGGAGCCTGATGTGGGGCTCGATCCCATAACGCCAGGACCACGCCCTGAGCTGAAGGCAGACGCTTAACCGCTGTGCCACCCAGGCGCCCCTACATGCAACTTCTTAAAAAGTAGTTTAAGTGATACATGTTTAGGCATATCTGTAGTTTTCTTTCTTTTCTATTAAACTACACCTGACATTCAATGTTACATTAGTAACAGGTGTACCACATAGTCATTTGACTACTCTCTAGGTTCTCCTATGTTCGCCCCAAGTGTAGCTACCTGCTCTCACCCTAGGACCTTATTACAACACCACTGACCATTTTTGCTATGCTGTACCCACTATCCCTATGACGTATGAATTCCCTAACTGGAAGGCTGTACTTCCCATTTCCCCTTTACCCGTCTTGCCCATCCTCCTCCCCATTCCACTCTCGAAAACAGCAGCTGCTTGTTTGTATTTATGGGTCTATTTTGCTTTTTGGTTGTTCTTCCCTGCAATTTGAGACAATGGGAATAGACCTAGAAAAGGTATTGTGCTAAGTGAGAGAAGTTGGACAGAGAAAGTCATATATAGTATAAGGTCACTTTTAGGTACAAGCTAAAAAACAAAATATATGAACAAACAAAAGCACAAAAAGGCCCATAAATACCTTTTTTTTTTTTTTTTTTACTAAGGTCCATGGATAGTCCCAAGAATGCAAAAAATTCCAAGATTCCACACATTCTGTACTATCGCAAGTTGGCCTGTAACAACCTTGCGATGCTGCTTGGGGACAGAGGACTCCCCGGTCACAGTCCGCAGGACCTCGTGGCTCATGACACAAGAAACACCATGAGCTTCCTCGTCACACTGACGTCACGTGCCCGCTGCGCAGCCCAAATCCTACACGTAGATGCCGCACATGCGGTCAGTCTGTATCACAGCTTTGCGACCCTGTGCGTACGAAACCCAGTGTCTTAAAGGATCGTCTAGCCTATCTACCTGAACTGTGCCACGGAAGGAGAGATCTCTACTTCCCTATATGATAAAACAATCTGTGCTCTATCCATGGGCACTATCACTATATTCCAAAGCGTTCTTATACACAAACTTCAATGGAAAGACAAGAAGAAACGTTTAGTGTGTCCATCCATAAAACATGGAGAAACATAAATCCATAGAGAATCGTCTCCCAACCTTATTCACGAGACAGTTTAACCCTGGCTTGGCTCCCACCTCATTTTCCCATGTGTACAACACTTCGTCAAATATTCCTTAATCTGACCCAGGATCTGGGAGAAAACCTATTTGATTTATATCATGAAACACTGTTACAGACTATGATCCCCAGGATGCAATAGACAAGAATCCCGTGAGCTGTAACAGTCACTTGTGAAGGTCCCCATACCTCTTGTATTTGAACAGATAAAAAAAATTCCAAATATCCATGAGAATCTCCCTTCAATTACTGTTGTGAGCTTTCGAAGGGAGAGGGATGAAGAAACAATGGAGCAAAAGCATACAGCTTACATGCATCTGAAAAGATGAGAGGATTTTACATATCTCACCAGGAAGAGTAAGCCCTGCACGTAGTGGAATCACGGCCCATTACAGTAAAAGGGCTGAGGACTGGGAAACACATAAGAATTGGCGCAGGGGTGTTCAGGAAGTGTCAACGGGGAATAGTAACAACAGCCATGTAGACATAAAAGATGCAGGAGGTTTAGTCAAATGAAACCGAAGTGTCACAATGACAAAAGTACTTTGGGTGGCTCTGAACTTAGGTGAAGACCTGGAGGAAATGTTGATCGTATGAATAGACATGATCTACTGCTTGTGCCTCCACTGGATGGATATCAAGGAACCGCAGGTGTAGATCAGGGGCTCACAACATGATTTCAGGGAAAAATAACAATGCTGGAGAGAGCAAATGTATAATTTTCCTCTGAGATCCACAATACTATCCCTAATAGGATTCCCTTCAGGATGTTCTGCTGCTCATTCGGCACTGACATACAGAGGAAGATGAGAAGCTCGTGGACTTGGAAGCTTTGCCTTGAGCTCCTTCTAAGCAGCGTACATATGGCTAATCTTAACGGTCTAGAAGACACCCAAGACCCACACTGCACTACAATGGACACACCCCTGGTCACTCTGTAAAGATACCAAAGAAGTCGACACCCAAAATCATGACAGAAATCTCGTCACCCAAAAGCCGTCACTCTTGGTGGGACTCCTTAGGAGACCATGACGAATGTGTTGACCATACTCATGCTTGGCAGTAAAATCTATAGAACGTAACCTAAGCCCAGGGAAGTAAAGGGAGAGAGATCATGGTAAAAACAGCCATCAGTTTGCCAAGATTCCAGCTACACTCAATGATAACTACATTACCGCTACTGCCAAGCCCTGAGAAGGCATTCCGCTGTGGGAATACGGGCATCATCATTCACTGAGCAGCTGGATGGCTCAGTCGGTAGTCCATGCGACTCCTGAGCTCAAAGTTTTAAGGTTAAACCCCATGTTGATTACAGAGATTACTTAAAAATAAAATCTTAAACAAGAGAAAACCTCAGTCACTACACAAACCAAAGAAGACGTTGTTTAATACATTTCTGAGCAAAACTGAAAGTGAATTAATGATGTTATTAGAAAAACAGAAAGGAGTGTATTTCTGTGGTCTTGGTATAAGAGACTATTTCTAAAAATGGTAAAAACCACAAACCATGGGATGTCTGGGTGGCTCAGTCGGTAAAATGTCCACCTTCAGCTCAGGTCAGGATCCTAGGAGCTGGGATCGAGCCCCGAACGGGGATTCTCGCTCTTCGGGGAGCCTGCTTCTCCCTCTGCATGCTGCTGCCCCTGCTTCCCCCACCCCCGATAAATAAATAAAATATTTTTAAAAAGGAAAGTAACCATTTATTTAGAGAAAGAGGATGTGAGAGTATAGCAGGGGAGAGCCAGAGGGAGAGAGAAACAGAGAAGCGCCACCAGACTCCACTGAGCCGGAGCCCAACGTGGGGCTCCATTCCAACACCCTGAGATCCTGACCTGAGTGAAATGAAGACATGGATGCTTCACTGACTAAGCCACCACGCACAGCTCTCTTACTTTAATGTAAATGATTCCCTGAAGACTTACTTCACCCTGATTTCTATCACTATTATATGACGACCACAAATGGAATCTCCACGTGGACTTTCCTCACACACCCTACACCACTGCCTCCTTCATCTTCTACGTGAAGTGGCAGGAATGAATTCCCCAGCATACAAGAGCCCCTCGTGTCTCTGAGACAACAAGGATCACATCACTTTGCAGGCATACGAGTAATAAATGCACAGTATGACATCATTTAAGAGTCGAACAGTATTTTCCCTAAGAGTAAAATATCTCAAATAGGGTCAAAAGAAAAAGAGAGAGTAATATCCCTTCCCAGACATCCATCCTCCCTCGATCCTTTAGGCATATTAACAAATGCAGCTGACAAAGGAAGAACATGGTTTTGAGCAGCCTGGGTCCACTTATACATACTTTTTTATTTTTTTATTTTTTGGATACATACTATACAGTATTGTAAAAATATTTTCTGTTCATTATGATTTCCTTAATATTGACTCTTCTGAAGCTTACTTTATTATAACAACACTTACACAAACACAGACAACATACTAAGTCTGGGATATTAACTGTTTATATTTTAGGTAAGCCTTCCTCTCAACAATAGGCTATTTCCATGGAAAGTAGGTATGGTTTTACTTTTGGGGACCCAAAAGTGAAAAGCAGATTGTCAATCGTGGAAGCGTTGACACCCCTAACGTCTGCATTGTCGAAACTAAAATGTAATTAACTGTTTGAACTTCGGATTTTTCTCCATAATAAATACCCTAATTTAGGATCATGTCTGCAAAAGGAGATGGACTTAATGCTTTCTGCTGTGAATGCTCTGATGTTACAGAAATTTCATTCCATTGCACAGTTTGCAACTGCTCATATCTGTAATATTTTTATCCTTCACAAAGACATTTTTTTGAAGTATATGTTAAAAATATAGGATTGTCATCAATCATTACATTTCTGGCATTTCTATCCAGTACGCTTTCTCTGAAGCTGAGGAAGAATGTGTTCATGGGAAGACTTGGCCAACCTTCTTGCCACGTGTACAGCATCTCCACAGGAGTATTATCTCATGTTGAAGAGTTCTGAGTATGAAATAATGGCTTTGCCACATTTTCGGCAGTTGTAGGGTTTCTGTCATGCTGCACTCTCTGTCATGTTTAGAACGTTCTAGTTCTGCTTAAAGGCTTTGCCACATTTTTTGCTGTTTTTACATTTCTCAGCCTTCTCACCACTATGTACTACCTTATGTTGATAAGTTTTGAGTGACAGTCAAAGGCTTTGCCACATTGTTTACGTTCGTAAGATTTCCTTCCAATATGAAATCTCTGCTGTTGACCGAGTTGTGAAGACGAGTCCAGATGTTTACCAGACTTTCTACATTTAGACGTCTTCTCCCCAGTGAGGATACCATGGCAGTGTGTATGCTAAGACTCGAGCTTGCATCGAAGACAGTCCCCCATGCATTACTAAGTTACTATGATACACTAGTTCTCTGGAAACTGAGTTCCCTGAGGCTTATTACAATTTGACCCTTGATTCATGCTTCAGAGATTCATTTCATTAAAACATTCTGTCTCCATTATAAACACCTCAGTAATTCTGGAAGCTAGAAGGGCCCTTAGAGAGGACTCCAAGAGCACAACACATAAAAAAAAAAAAAAACATGCTCCACGTTATGCATTATGTATAACTATTGAACAGTGATGACTGCATAAAGAACCCCCCATGTTTATCAAAATCAGAGACACTGGAAAAGGATAGATGTTATGTTGGTTGAAGAATAATGAACCTCCTGACAAGGACTTTTCAAATCAATCACATTTGGAATTGTTACCTTCTTTTTTCAATGTCTCACTTTCAGAGATGTTCCTGTGCATGACTGATCCAAACTTACATTTAAAATGGTTTCAGTGACTATTTTCAGCATGGACTAGTGGGCGTTTCTAGAATTTACAAATGCTCTTTTAAGAGTATATGAACCTATAAAAATTGGTCTGGTTCCTTGAGTTCAAAGACATTCTTCTGCAAATATAACTGACTTAGGAATGCCCCCCCAGAATGTTTTTACCCTTGACCTCTTCCAGTAGGAGGGATTTCATTATGGGTAATTGTCCCAGTTTGGTTTGATCCGACATAAAACCCGTCTTGCCCTTCCCTCCCCCGAACACATTCCCAGTCAGTCGTAACTAAAAATACTCAGGGCTCAGGGCCACAGCTTCTGTACTTTCCATATCACAATCTTCTTTGCCTGTCTTTGCTAACAGGCCTAGAGTATTACGGAAACACACAACTAAGAGATACAAAATAAGTTACCCCACTCACTATGCTCACATGCATATACGTTAAAGTGCTAACATGCCCCATTAATAACTACCCTAGGGCATCAGCAAATGAGGAACTGGAAGCACTTGGCCTTTGCTCTTCCACGGAGACAAATATGGACCAAATTACCTTTGAGAGTGCTCCAGAAGCTAGCTGGGAGAACCCAACACACCCAACAAGTACCAATGAAGGAGAGCCACACCAAAGAGACAAGGGAAGGCTTTGACACTTGCCCATGGCAGCTGCTCACCCTCCCTGACACTCCATGGTCACACTGTGAGAAAACTCCTACAAAGGACTGACCTGTGTGTTCAATGATCTGACCTCTCTGCAGCTGCCTGAGGAACGGACGGCACTTCTGTCATGCACGACATGGAAAAAAGAGGGAAGGAGCGCGCCCTCTGGAAGCACTGTGGTAGCTGCTCAGACCAAACGGAGTATTTGTTCAGACACAGAAAGATAACAGAGCTGAAGGGAAATAGAGGAAGGTATCATGGGCTGTAAAGTAACTGCACTTTTGTGACCTGGGAAATTACAAGAATCTTGACACAACAAATACCCAGAATATGTGTGACACGCACCATAATTACTACGATCTGTGTGCTTTTCTGCAGAGCAAGTCCAGAAACCTGGGCCCAGAGGCTTTTTTTTTTAATCCCAAAATATCAACAAAAGATCACAACTCTACAGAATAAACAGAAAAATGTGTTCCAATCACAAGAACAAATTAAATCCCACAAAGGGACCCTCAATCAATGAAGAACTCTGCATTGCATGACAAAGACGGAAGCATCATAAAGCTGTGCATGGAGACAGGAAGAGACAACAGATAGGGAACTAGATGGTACCAGCAAACTGGGCACGACCAAAATGTAACCCAAAGAGACAAAGTATATCAACCAACCGCCCAGGAATCGGGAGCTGAAGAATACAATCACTGAATTTAAAAACACACCAATGGGTCACCCACAGACTTGCTCAAGCAGAAGAAAGAATCCGACAAGCTAAAAACCCCTTGTTTTAAACTGTCTACTAAGAAGACCAAGGAAAAATGGGGGAAAGGACACGGACTGGGGACTCAGGAGACACCTAAGTGGACTGATATGTACATTAAGGGGACCCCCATAAGTAGAGGAGACTGAAACGGGGTAGAGCGTTGACACGAAGAACTAAAGGCTTTTACTTCACACCTATGTGCAAAGATGGACCAATTCAACAATCTCAGGAATTCACAGTAGGATCAATGTCAAGACCTGAACACAGTGACACATTATACATAATCTATCAATAATCACAGGTGAGGGGCACCTGGGTGGCTCAGTTGGTTCAGTGCCTGCCTTCGGCTCAGGTCATGATCCCAGGGTCCTGGGATGGAGCTCCACATAATGCTCCCTGCTCACCACTGCCCCTGCTTGTGTGTCTGCTCCCTCTCCCTTGCCGACCACTGCCTTGCTTGTGTGTCTGCTCGCCCTCTCTCTCTTGCTTGCTCTCTCTCCATCATATAAAGAAATAAAACCTTAGGGGCGCCTGGGTGGCACAGCGGTTAAGCATCTGCCTTTGGCTCAGGGCGTGATCCCGGCGTTATGGGATCGAGCCCCACATCACCGCTCTTCCGCTATGAGCCTGCTTCTTCCTCTCCCGCTCCCCCTGCTTGTGTTCCCTCTCTCGCTGGCTGTCTCTATCTCTGTCGAATAAATAAATAAAATATTTAAAAAAAAAAAAAAGAAATAAAACCTTAAAAAATCACATGTGACAAGAGAATTTTGAAAAAGCCTGACAAGAGCAACTCCTCTTCTGCAGGAGAGCCCCTGTAAGATGATTACTGCAGTTCTCAGCAGACCCTATAGGAAGAAGGGAATGGGATCGTGTATTCCAGTACAGAAAGATTCAACAGTCTACACCAAGAGTCATCTACCTGGCATAATATACTGTTTTCCACGAAGGTGGAAATGAAAACTATGCCTAGTAAAAGACCCTTCAAGTTACTAGTAAACCTGTCCTACAAGAAATGTGAAAGGAAGTCTTTTGGGTTGAAAACCAAGGATTCTAAAGGGTAACTGGAACCACAGGACAACATAAAACTCCTGATCACGTCGGTATGGACACAATTCTAGAAACCTGCAGTGCTGTAATGAGGTAGTCCAATCACTTGTATTGCTGCTATAGAATTTTCATAAACAGAAGCGTAAAATTCAGAAATCTACATAATATACTGTACCACGTAAAAGATACAACTTGTGATAGTAGGTTCAGGGCTGGAGAAGATTAAGTAGAAAAGTTGCCTATAAAATTGACGACAGCAGTTGAAAATGGTTTGTTACACCTTTAAGATGTTTTAAGGAATCTCTAAGGCAACCAGAATGAAAATACAGACAGAAGACAGAAAAGTGAATGAAAATGGTGTCAAACCATATCATGCATATAACACCACAATTAAGATAAAATATAATACCTATATGAGATACAGACGTAGAAAAAAGTTTCAAATTGCTTTCGATTCACCAAAAGTGCTTCTCATGCAAAGAGAATATAAATTCAACAATTAACAGATTTGAAATTATTACAAGTATTAACAACTCACCTAGATATGCTAGAATATTCGTAACCACCAGAAATACACAAGACGAGTTACACACTCTGTAGGGGTGATATTTCATAGACACATACATAATGTTCCTGGCAAAGGGCATAAACCTGATTCACATTTGAGTCACACCCACATTGTTCAAAAGCGTACAGTGCTGAAAACTGTCATCGTCTAACAAAATACATCGGTAAATAAAAACAAAAACAAAAACCCACAACTAACTAATGTTGAGGAAAGTCCCATACGAAAGGAAGCACATTATTAAGGAATTCCAAAATGAGAACAAGCCTAAATTTAACTGAAAAAAATGCGACATAATGCAATATATGAATTATTTAAAAGGAAACCTTCTACAGAGCTGCAATTTAAACTCTGTGTATCCATGAAAAAAAGGCATTTTCAATTTTGGTATATGTTCAGTGAGAGTAAACTGGAAGGAATACTCATTAAAATCAACCATGAAAAGCTGTAATAAAAATATGAATAAGGACTAACGTGACATCAAAAAATGTGTTCTGTAACTCATACATTCCTCCTGTTACACAGAATTCAAGGATGTACCCCATTCTCTAGAACGAAGCAGAGAAGCAAAAAACTTCCATTTCTAAATAAAAAAAGACCAAAACAGTTATAAAATAGGCTGACAATCATTTTATAAAAAATACATACTGGGAAGTAAATCCAGATATATTCAGAAGAAAATAGTAAAAAAACCTTATGATTAATTTTTCCTGAAGTAAAATTCTATTCAGGAACAGAAGATTTGTGTCAATATGGGAATTTTACTATCTACATCTCTTCGTATACAGCACATGCCTGGGTCGCCCGGGTGACTCAGTGGTTCGGTGTCTGCCTTAGGCTCAGGGTGTGTTCTCAGGGTCCTGGGATGGAGCCCAGCATCAGGCTCCCTGCTCCACTGTGAGCCTGCTTCTTCCCCTCCCACTCCTTCTGCTTGTGTTCCCTCTCTCGCTGGCTGTCTCTCCATCAAATAAATAAAATATTAAAAAAAATAAAAATAAAGCACATGCCCATGTCACATTAGAACTTTTTTTTTTTTAGAATTTTTTTTAAAGATTTTATTTATTTATTTGACAGAGATAGAGACAGCCAGCGAGAGAGGGAACACAAGCAGGGGGAGTGGGAGAGGAAGAAGCAGGCTCATAGCAGAGGAGCCTGATGTGGGGCTCGATACCATAACGCCAGGATCACGCCCTGAGCCGAAGGCAGACGCCCAACCGCTGTGCCACCCAGGCGCCCCACATTAGAACTTTTGATCTAAGAAATAAGAGCTGAGTCTCAGAGACAACTAATAAGAAAGTGCAAACATACGACAAAGTCAGAAGAAATTCTTATTATACGAGACAAAATTAGAAAATGATGCACTTATTAAGAAGCTAAGAAATGAGACTTTACTATTGGCTGCAGGATCCAAAAGTTGTAAATCCCGCATAACATTACTGTATGTAGGAAATCTACAGAACAAATAGAGACATTACGTTATTTCACCACTAAGGAATGGAACGCAAGGAGGGGAAACCTCTTCTTCTCGTTAATACAAAGGAAAATGAACATCTGAAGTGAAATAAAGGATTGTATTTTCTCCCGTTAGGGAAGTGCTTTGTTACCTGATGACATTGATGAGTCTCCATTGTGTATGATTAAGACTGAAGCCTCCATAACACTGGAAAGCATGAACCAGAAAACACTGCCTCCAGTGTTGAAGGGATCCCCACGCCAATCCCCAGTATGCCCCACACAACTCTGCACACTTTCTCCCAAGAGGCAAAATGGAACTTAGAAGAGGCTTAGCACAGACCCTCCGGAATAGGGAGATTTCCCTAAAGCCCTCAATGCAATGGAAAAGCTCTCTGATTATGGAGGCCCTCCCACACCCCGTGGCCCTCACTGTGGCTGTGACGAACCATCACTGGAGCTGAAGCAGAAGCCTTTGAGAATATGAAAGCATGACAATATTGTGACAAGACGTCCCTCTGTGACGGACGGGGAGATACACGTGGGCTTCTCCAACTGATTTTCATTCCAGCAGAGCTACTGGAACTGCATTTTAAGGTCTATCTTCCTCCTCCTCCAGACTTGGACGTCCTCTGTCATCACTTCATTCACTGCCACCTACCTGGATCAAAGCCTGCTGTCTTCCTTCTCTTCACATCCCATGGGTCCTTCCTCAGCTCCAAAAAGGAGACCAAATCAGGCTTGGACACAATGAGACCTGTTTAATAGAGAAACGGTATATAAGTATGGCTGGGGATCCTTGCAAGCCACTACTGGGCTCAGTAGGGAAGAGAGGACATTGTAGAACTCTAGAAGATGATTTCCCCAACACTGTTCACCAACAGCCCCTAGAAAACATGCAGGAGTTTCAAACACTCACTTCCTAACTTGCACTTCCATGTTCTACCGAGACAATAAAGCGGCGAAAAATTGGATTTTAAAGGGAGGCAGTACCGCTCCATGCCACGCCAGGTTCAGAACTACCACTAATCAACAGAAATGATGTTACCCTAAGGAAGGGGAAGCTAAAGTTGAAAAGCAAACATCAAGAAGATTTTTGTCCCCATCTACAAATCCTTACTTTTGTTCCTTAGTGCAGTGACCTGAATTGCAGTTGCGCAAAGGGGAATCATCCAAGAGACAGTCTTGAAAGGAAGAACGAAACCCCGAGAGTGGCTTGGGAAATCTGGAAGGAGTCATCCTCACCCAAGAACAGGAGGTGTCCGTAGTTCTCCAGCATCACGTCCCTGTACAGTTCCCGCTGCGTGTGGCTCAGGCATCGCCACTCCTCCTGGGAGAATTCTATGGCCACGTCCCTGAATGTCAGGAGTCCCTGCAAGACATACCACCGTCACCAAGTGGCCATGGACAGAGTTCACAATGGTCCCTAAGATCAAGAGGGAGTTAGTGTCACCAGCTAGACCCCAACATCTGCCCTTCGCTGCTTACCTGACTGTACCCCCCAAATTAGATCCCACATTTTACTTCACTCTTCTGTCCATCTTATCCTTTACTTCAGCCAAAACACCCCATGGACAGAGTCTCCTGTGGGGAAAACAGAAACTATCCAACGAAAGGTAATGACCACCCAGGGGAAGTGCTTGGGCTGGCCCAGTTTGAGGGAGAGGGACACAGATGTAACCCATGGAGTGATCTAGTTACCTTTACCTCAATATAAGGCTAATACTCTCCACCCACAGAGAAGCACAAACCTCAATTACCAAATGTGCAAAGACATCAGGTTTGAACTCTGGTTATGATCCTAGAGTTGACTGAAAAGGACATGCAGGTCAATATTCAGAGAGGACTCTATGCCAATGTTCACAGCAGGTGTCAAACATGAGAACAATGATGGAAACAAGAAGTTATCCCCACAAAATCAATCTAACCATTTACATTTCATGCACCCATCCACACATTTAGGAAGTAGTGAAATACACATGAAACGTGATAGAGTACAAATTGTCATGATATGTAATTCAAGAACCATTTTCAATGACGTCACACTTATAAATCACTTTGTGGATGATGCTGCTTCTGGCTTTTATTCACATGATATCAACACAAACACAGAGAATGATACACATAAAACACCTATTATTTAGGAGTCTGGTATGAAGAAGGATAGAGGCAGAAAAATGTTCACCTTTAACTCAGAAGGCTGACCCACCGACTGCATAGCTCTGCTAAGAGTCAAATACGTACTACTTGTTACCAGGGCTTCTGGGTAATGCAATGGCTCAGGTGTCCTACTCTTGATTTTGGCTCAGGTCATGGTCTCGGGGTCCTAGGATCCACTCAGCAAGGAGTCGGCATGAAATTCTCTCCCTCCCCCTCTGGCTCTACGGGATCACCTCTCCTCGCTCACACACACTAGTTCTCTCACTCGCTTCAATCAATCAATCAATCACTAAATAAATAAAGTACTCTTTTCTTTTTTTTTTTTATAAAGAGGATGTCTATCACATGAGTGTGGAATAAAGTAAAAACTCACAGGATGGCCATATGACTGACTTAGATCCCCCAGGCCCAGGAGACAATACTACCAACTACATGAAGGTCAGAGTCTTCATTTGTGCAGTGGAAACTGATGTAGGGGCGTTGGGGGAAATGGTCAAGAAAGTATTCTTGAAGACATTTTTCGTGAAACAAATTTGTTTTGATGAAACCTCAGGGACAGGACCCATTGGCAGAAAGAGCTGCACTGTGATTGTGAGAAGGTATTGATTATATACTCTTCAGGTAGGGGGTAGAGAAAAAAAAGTCTCTAAGGGGATTTTGCCTGCAGCAAAGCATTAACACTAAGGCACCTGTGAATTCCTTGAGGACAGTCATACTTTCCATGTCCCAAATATTTATCTTGTAAGGACATTTCCTTTACCTCTACATTTCTTTTGCTTTGTTCTCCTGATCAGAAACTAGGAACAAAGAGAAACTCAGAAGAAAGGAGCTTCCAGGTGAAATGGGATGGTTCGCCCACCACCCAGTAAATCCGTCCAAGACCCTTAGGAATTAACAAGGACAATGTGAGCCTTACAGGGGGAGCTATCTGGCAGAGCAACAAGCCATTACAAGAAGTTAACATCAGCCCTAATGACCAAGTTGATCATCAGCGCCTAAGGCACATTGAAGGACCTGTTGCTTGGTGTTGAGTAAGGGGAGGGAGGGTTAGGGAGGGGTGGATAGGTATGGGGCTAAGTGACCAGACTCACCAAAAATCCCAGGAAAGGGGGCACATAAAGGACACAAGAGCTAAGGGAATGTGACCAGACCACCTCATTTGTTTCAAACACCAGAGATGACATATTCAAAGGAGAAGTAATCATGCTGCTATTAGCGGTGACGTCAAGGAGACTGAAGGTCCCCGGTCAGTCTTCTATAAAACCAACCATAAAGGCGCTGGGTGGCAACCATTCGGGACCCCGCTCACTCTAGAAAGCTTGCTTTCTGTTCTCACCTTCACGTGATAATCACTTTCCCCTTTTGCACCTGATACTCATTCTGCTACACCACACAAGAACCCTGCACCAGCGTGTTCCTTCTAGAGGCCTCCTTTCAGGCAAACTGGCTTGAGTGCTGGAGTGGGGGAAGGGCCGGTGACTATCTGCCTGAATGCAGACAGGTACAGGAACGAACCACCCCCAAAGAGCCGAAGGCCCTAACCAACCAATGGGCTACTTACAACCAGGTTCAGTTCCCAAAAGGGAAGATTCCATCTGTCCCCAGACTGTCCCATCTTCTCCTTTAAAACTACGCCACACCCACTACCTCCAAGCACAAGGCATTCGAGGAGCTCCTGGCTCCTTTGTTCTGCCTCGGCTGAATTCTCTCACTTCCCCTGGCAGTGGCCCATGCCTGCTCATCACCCAAAATCCCCATCCACTCAAGAGACACCCCATTTACGGACCACATTCTTGTAGCCCCTAAACAGTAAACCAGCATGTCAATTACATTATGAGAATACAGTCGATTTATACAAACTTCAATCACATGTACTTTCCCGGTCTGTAATACCTAGTATATTTTAGATACATTCTAAAGGATATGAACCCCCCCCCTTTTTCAGAGAATATTCCAAGTGATTAGGGATATCGTAACATATTTGCTGTTTATCTGTGCTTTTCTTACTCCCGGTCTACACAGAGCTGATAAGGCTTCCAGATGGGGCCTAAATAAGACCATTTTCCATCACTGATATCCCAGGACCAGTCCCCTTCAGCAACAGGAATCTTTAACTCAACACCTTCCCAAGCATCTGTCACCAAGGGACTATTTGCAATACTGGCAGGCAGGTTCAAAGTGACAACTGTTGATGGCCGACTCTAAGCCCGGTTGGAGAGAAGGGATAGAAGTCTCTGGCTGATAGGGGAGAAGGGTTCTAAAGATCGAATTTGAGTATCATGTCTGAAAAGGTTTAAAACCTGGGTGTAAACATAGAGCAGAAACATCAGAACTAGGAAAAAATCAATATTAACAATTTCTAAATGTGAGGAATTTCTCCAGAAAAAGACGACAGGGCCTCGGAACTCGCACGCAAGGCTTACCTGAGAACTGGCCATTTCTTCTTCACCGCGTCCTCTGGACTTCTTGCTCAGAAGGATTCCAGGAGAAATCATAGCTGCAGCAGAAGAAAATGCCTTTAAAGCCCCCAACAAGGTGTCTTCACCCATAAATATCTTGCCGGCAGGGAGGACTTTCAAATGCACAAAAAGGCTCAATTTCTTATCCCTTTGTGTCAGAAGCTATTCAGAAAGAAAGAATTCTTCCTTGGAGACCAATCTTGGAGTCTTTCCTTCCCTGGTTCAGGGGGCCTCCCCCAACACAGACACACACAACTTCTGCTAGAGCAGAAAGAAGAAACGTGTGCTGCATGGACCTGATGCTTCCAGATTCCCGTGGCAGCACCTGTGTTACTTCTCCTTGAGCCAAGCCTGAACTCAGCTGTCTTCTATTCCTGGTTAAGCCTGCTTAACCCTGGCTTCACCTAGAATTGCCCAGAGCATTTAATGAAAACACCACAGTTGTTTCCCCCCTCACCGACTGACAGACTCTAGGGTGGGGGACACGGGATTTGATCCCTCCTTGAACCTACTGGGAAGCATTTGGCGAGGTGACCAGGCAAAAAGCACTCATCAGGGCTGTCGTTGTTATTCCCATTTAATCCATGCCTTGTCCATGGATCACGGTCTCTTTCTCCCTCTTTTTGCTACACGGAGGAAGCCACCCTTACAAATGGAGCTTTCCCTTAGAGATGCAAATGTCTGCTAAAAAAAATACCCAGCCAGGTTTCAGAGCTCTTTCTTGGTCTGCTGTTTCTTCTTCTTCTTTTTTAAAAAGATTTTTATTTATTTATTTGAGAGAGAGACAGTGAGAGAAGAGGCTCAGAGAAGGAGAGTAGCAGAGGGAGAGGGAGAAGCAGACTCCCCACTGAGCATGGAACCCACCGCGGGGTTTGATCCCAGGACCATGACTGAGCCAAAGACAAGTACTTAACCGACTGACCCACCCAGGCCCCCGTCTGCTCTTTCTTTAAAATACCAGCCGAAAAGAATCCTTATGCTAACGAGATGCTGGGGTGACAACATGTGCTCCCTCGGTAGGTAAATGTTTACTTTCATAACTAACTGCCACAGACTTTTCCAAAGGGAATGTACGTTGTTCACTCCCATCGGCAATACACGAGCATTCTAATTCCTCAACATGCTCCCTGAAATTTGGTGTGAACCTTTATTTTACCCATTCTAGAAAATACAGTCGTTTCTCTCTGCAAAAAATGAAGCCGTCTTCCTACAGTTGTTCTCGTGACTGAACTGAAACCACGTAAACACAGCTGAACAAAAATCAAAATGGCTGCATTAAAACATCAGCAAGCCTTGGTATTAAAGTAGAGATCCTTTTCCCTCTCTTCTGCCACCTTCCTCTCTTCCCTTCTTAGCCTTTCCTTTCAACCACCGGGTCCCACCCTGAAAAGGTGATGGACACAGCTGGCTGCACACACACAATTCCGGGTGGAACCGGCTAGATCCTGTAGGGATTTCCCGACAAATACCCCAGCCCTGCCTCTGGGGGGCTTGCCGTTTTGAAGGCCCTGACCCACTGCAGCCTCTCTTGCTGGCGAAGTAATTAACCTGTTGTTCCTCTTGATCCCAGCTCCAGCTTCACGTTCTATTTTGGCTCCGAAGCAGGGAGGTCAGGTTTTGACAGCAGAATGTGAAGAAGAGGAACATGTTTTTCTTCCTCCATTCTCAATTCCTTGGCCACTCTAATATGTAAGTGGACATAAGACAGATTCACAAGGGAAAAAGAAAGTGATGTCTTACCTACGGGGAGCCTCAGAGACATGAGGCTCAAAGACAGGCGACTGATGCCTACAGGCCACTGTGACTTAAGAAGGGGTTGGGGATTTAGCATTTCAGAAAGGGGCAAGGATATGCACAGGAGAAAGGAGAGCAAATGTGTTTTGCGATGTCCAACAATGGTTTGCCACACCAGGCAGGCAAGCCTGTGTGGTCCAGAGTTATTCTGAGTCATTTGTGCTCTTCCGGATAGAGTTTCCCCGTCTCACTTATTGATGGTGTATCATCAGCTTCACAAAGAATGAGATCCTTCCATTTGCAGTAACAGCATAAACCTAGAGCACCTTTTTCAAGGTTAGTCTGAAGTCCTGCCAATGCCCTTCCAGCCAACTTAGTAGGCTTCATATGTAGCAAGCACCTTTAGCCTGTGTCAGTCATGAATCACATCGTCCTTTTGTATATTTATAGATCACGCATTTGTTCCTTAGCAGGCCTTGCGGCTGAAGTGTCCTGCACAAGCTCGCCCTGGGCACCATCATACCCTGCCCAGCACCTCCTTCATGTGTACAGGGAGCCGCGGGGAGTCTGCCCTCAAATAGTGGTACAGATTCCTGTGCCCCCCTTTGTACTGTTTAACTGCCCTTGAGGTCCTTTAAAAATCGCTGGGCCGGGCAGAAACATTAGAGTTGGTTTTTGGACAAGACTCCACCTTCTTCCCAAGTGGCTGGCCTCCTGAATACACCTCTTATTCCTTTCCAATCAAGACTCATGCCTGTGTCTTGGCTTTTCATGCGACTGGCAGCCAAACTTGGGTTTTTCAGTAACAAACTGCTGTGGGATTGATGAGTACAACCACCCGGAAAGGATTCTTGAGATGTTTGATGGTGCTACTTAGTACGTTTATCCAAGTACTACAGTACAGGACCCCAGGGCAGAAAGAGCTTCATTTTGACTATGAAGCTGGTGGTTATACACTGAGTGCTCAAGAGAGAGAGTTCATGTAGAGAGTATTAGATCATAAATGTTTTTTTCCTTTAAAAATCTTATTTATTTCTTTGAGAGACAGAGATAGCTGGGGGGTGCGAAGCAGAGAAGAGGGACAAGCTGACTCCATTCTGAGCACAGGCCAAAGGGGGGGGGGGAGTGGATCCAAGGACCCTGAGATCATTACCTGAGCAGAAATCAAGAGTCAGAGGCTCAACCCACTGAGTCACAAAGGCGCCCTGATCATAAATGTTTTTTTCAGTTTCTACTCATAAAACTACTACAATATTTCTCTGGTGCTTATTATTCAGGTTGATATTAACTATGGGTGAGATGTACAGGCAGTCATGAGACCCTCTAGGAATGTACCAACCAGCACGTATTTGATCCTTATCAAAGCTATGCAGGCTGTAAGTCAGGCTTCTGGGTTAAAGGGGAACATTTTTCTCTTTCTCTCTCTCATCATTTCATCAATGAACAATTTTTAATCCTTCAATCTTTACAGTTGTTGAAAGCTGAAGGATTCATCTTCTGTAACTTCTTTGGGGACAGGGGTTGTAGACATGTCCTGACACGTGGACCCAAATTTGTCACTATCTGTCCCTACATGTAAGTATTACAAAAGGCTATTCCTGTAGAGTCCAGAGGGAATACTGGGATGAAATGAGTAGTAAGCATCATCTCCTTGGCTGGGTGAAAGAGACAGGAACTGCTTGCATATACCTCAACAATAGGAGGGAACAAAGCAAAAGAGAGAACACAAGTAGAATACTATTATAATGAAAAATCAGGAGAACAATGAGAAGACCCTTTAGGGTGACCATAATCCACCCCTCCACCAGGAATTTAAGCAGTCATTAAGTGACAGTGTAGGGAGGCAGAGAGCCCAATCAAGAAACAGAGGCTTAACCAGAGAGAACAACCTGATGGTTCCCAGAGGGAAGGTGAGTGGGGGGGAAGGCTTAAATAGCAGAGGGGAATTAAGGAGTGTACCTCTCCTGATGAGCACCCGCTGATGTATGGGATTGTGGAATCACTACGCTGTACCCCAGAAACTAAGAAAAGATTGTGTGTAGGCACAAGCTATGGCAAAACCATAGGCAATTCCCGGGAACAAACAAGGGGCATGCTTTTTTGAGGAGACGGGCTAAGTTGAGAAGTCTGTTACAAATAAAAGTTCTTTGTAGTAAAATGGTACTTTCAAGGATGGTGGGTTTTCACTGGTGAGGCTGTAGCCTGCGTGCGATAAGAAAACCATCTCTTCCTCTGGCTGGAATTGTAGACTATAATCCACTTCCAAGGTCACGCTTGTGTAAGGTCAAGACCTTCCCTTCCTGTTGACAATGAGTGATAAGGCCTGAGAGCTCCCCCTGCTGAAATCTCCTGACTGCATTTTAGTCAGGATTCCATTTACTGACTCAATCACCCTTTGAACAACATCTCAACATTTCCTTCACTCTCAGTTGATGGCAGCAAACATTCTAATCTTCACTTTGATAACTTTTTTTTTTTTTTTTTTTTTTTAGATTTCATACACTACTTTTTTTTCTGTGTGTGGTTTATTGAAATCAACAGATTATCCTCCATTTTGTGTGGGCCAAGCTCAGGTTCCTCCATGATGGGTGACTGGCAGGAAGATTATTTTGATTTAAAAACCAATAAAAATCCAGCAGATTCAGGAAACGTCTTTTCCATTCCCCTCACTACCTAAAAAGAATTGAGAGAGAGAACCTGCCGTAGGATGAGAGCTATTCCCTTGGGTAACTACATTATGATATAAACTAGGTTTGAGAAACAGGGAGGAACCTGGTTAGGCCTCTTTGAAGAAAGTTCTCTATAGCCTATTGTTTTTGAGTGGCCCAGAGAATTTTTGTTTACCAAGTATTTCCTCTTTTCCTTCTTCCTGTGAATTGCACTTCCCTTGGAGTTCCCAGACTTCCACCTTGTTCTATTTCCTCCTTCTCTCCTCTTCAAAGACACATACCTTACATTGCCGGTCTTCGCAACTTTCCCATCTGTGTGGAGTGTCTACATGTTCAGTTTAAATTTGATTTTCCTGTTTAACTCATGCCAATTTGATTTTTAGTCAACAATGAGAACTTCCTCTTCTGTTTCAGTTCATGCTTTTGTATAATCTTCCAATCGATATATATCTATTTTATACGATCAATGTTAAGAAGGAAAAAGAAACAGAAAGGCAGGGCCCAACATTTACATTCTCAGAGAAAATATGAGACACTGAATACCAAGTCCTAACATATTAGGAGTATTAACTAACCTATATGTTCCTGAGGTCCCAGCACAACACCATGGATCCTACATGTGTGCACAGAGTAAAGGCTCAAGAAACGCTGCATTAATGGTTATCTGTACATTATCCTCCAAATACAGACTTTCTCAGACTATAACTGTTCCCAGCGCTGGAATGGCTACATACTTTGAACTGACAGGTGCCCTCTAGCTTATAGCTCAACTAATTGTAGCTTCCTTGAGATTTCAACAGACACCTGATGCTAGGGAAACCAGGAACCCGATGTTCCTAGAAGATCAAGCTACACCGTGCTACAACACGGCCTTCCCTGAGTGCAGTGAGTCTCTTTGAGATCATAGTGGGAATGAAAAAGTGCTGTAGCACTGCTTGCCCTGCATGGTAATGCTCACCACTTCTGTGTGCCTCCTCCTTCAACACTTCCTGCTCCGTCTGTGACTTTGTAGATTGCCCTGGGACACGAATCTACCACGTTCCCCATTGGCCAGCCTCCTGAACAAAGCAAATTTTCCTTTCCAATTGTGAAAATTAGTCACGGGACACTCACTCAAATGGAATCAGAGGGTTTTGGTGGGAGCAGCTCTCCTGCACTCCCACTGGGGGTCAACTGCAAATCCAACAGGAAGAGATGGACTGGATATTTTTTTTCTTGAAGGATTTTACTTATTTGACAGAGAGAGAGAGAAAGAGCCAGGAAAGAGGGAACACAAGCAGGGGGAGTGGGAGAGGAAGAAGCAGGCTCCCAGCGAAGCATGGAGCCCGATGTGGGGCCCGATCCCAGGACCCTGGGATCACACCCTGAGCTGAAGGCAGATGCTTAATGACTGAGCCACCCAGGCACCCTGAGATGGACTGGATCTTATATGGACTTAATCTGCTTATGGATACTACTCCTCTATTCAGCCAAATGGAAGAGACACTTATGTTTGAAAAAGACTTTTCCTCCTCATGGGCATTTGAACATGAATGGACTGACTTACACAGAAGTAATTTAGAACTTCAGTGGCCATTACTGGATTCACTGATGTTTCCAAAGGAACTTTTATCAAAGATGAGTTGGACAACCATAGTTCTCAAATGGACAAAACTAAATGGGTTTCTATTTTAATTGGTATTTTGAAGGTTTCAAACCCTATCAAGAATACTGCCTCATTACAACATATCATTTTCAAATAAGTAAGGTAAGCAAACAATGACAAAGATGAAAAGGCACATAATTACAAGGATGAAAAAAGTATATGTCGGGGCACTTGGGTGGCTCAATGGGTTAAGCGTCTGCCTTCAGCTCAGGTCTCGATCCCGGGGTCCTGGGATCGAGCCCCGGGTCGGCCTACCAGCTCAGCGGGGAGCCTGCTTCTCCCTCTCCCTCTGCTGCTCCCACTGCTTGTGCTGTGTCAAATAAATGCATAAAATCTATAAAAAAGATAAAGAAAAAAGCCAATGTAAAGAATTTGCAAAACCTTTCCCTATTGCTCAGACCTTCCCTGACATCAGAGTATACATACACAGGGAGAAACCAAACAAATGCAGACAATATGGCAAAGGCTTTAAACAGATCGACTACCTAAGTAAACACCTGTGCATGCACACCGGGAGAAGCCTTAAAAATTTAAGGAATATAGTAAACTTTCGGCTGGATTTTAAGCCTTCCTTGACAGAAGACAACGCATGCAGGGGAGAAACCCTACAAATGTAGAGACCGTGACACAATCATTAACTAGAGCCACCACGTTACCACACATTAGAGAATACATACTGGAGAGACGACAAACAAATGTAAAGAATGGGTAATGTCTTTAACTTGAACTTAACACTTACTCGAAATCAGAGACCGCGTAGTAGATAGAAATCCTAGAAATACAATGAATAGGGGGAAAACTGTTTGAATATACATTTTGGGAAAAAGAAATCTTTAAAGGTATAAAACAAAATGGCAATCTGGGTAATGAAAAAAGAAATCCAAATAAATATCAGAGAGTCACAGCGGAATGGACTAAGCCTGCACCACTTTTACAATAGTAATGTGGTCCGGATTTTCAGTGGAAACTTGCAGGATTATATATCTTATGTCGTCATTTTTTTTCCCCTTTACACCAATGGAACCAGCATGAGTGTGAGAGCTTTTTCTCAGTCATCTGATTGTGGTCACCTGTTGCTCGTTATTTCTAAGCAGAATCCCAGACACCTTGGCAGCTGTTGGCTTGAAACATTTTCACCATGGTTTTGGATAGAGACTTCCTTCTAGTTTGACTGAGAGTCCAGAGGTGTTTCCGTTGGCAACTGTGGCCCCTTGAGTGTCTTCTAGGCCATTACCGTCAGTCCTAGGACTCCAGGTGGGCGAAGCATGAAGCTCCTATCCCACATTCCATCGGCCCCGCCAGCATCCTGTGCCAGATTCCACATGAGCTGGTAAATATCACAGTCCCTACGTAGGTACGAGACAAGAAGAATACTTCACAAACATTATAGGCTTCAGATCCTGTTCTGATATACGCGGTGAGGAGCACCAGACTTATTCTGTACAGAATTCAGACGTGCCACAGATGTTTTGTGTTTAGGGCTCATTATGGTTGTTACTCTCTGGGTGCACAAGCCTAGGGGCCAACCCTCTCCTAGACACAATATCTCACCTAAATCCTGAGATCACAGCTACGACCCCAAGCACTCTTCTCCTTGGGAGCACCTTTGGGACTTTTTAGACCCTCTCTGCCATCACTGGAATTGTTCTTTTCCATTCGACTGTGTGGGGGAAGTGAACAATGTAGCCTAAAGCAATGCGTGCTTCCCAAATGCCAGCCCCTTTATTCTCTTGAGTGACAGTCACTGTGCATTCAGGCTCTTCCCTGTATCCTGGAGGAATTCCAAACCTTTCTCATCTCATGAGAAAACTGAACTGTTTTTCTCCATGTCAACCGTGTATATATTCATGCCTCACAGAGGGTTACGTACAATGACAAGCCAGTCAATTGTAGCTAAAACTGTAAGACAGAGAATCTATGTCAGCAGTAAATAATAAACCATAGACATACGATGAGTCCTATTATAATACTATATGATTATCCATATAATTTTGATGCATATATGGTCCCAGGAGATAAGGTCAGAATCTAACCAGCAGTGTAACATTGTCTCCTGAAGGAATGAGATGTTCAAAATACATTTGAATGTGTATTTCAGTATCAGATATTACGTTGGCCAAACATGTACTTGGGTGTGGGTTGTGAAGATGGCTCCACAAACATGGTTAACAAGTTTGTTGCTCCTTCAAGAAGCTGGTGCCCCTCACACTAACTGCAGAATCTCTAAGTAGTGACAGGAATAGTGATGAAAACTTACCACACTAGGTCCTGTGTTACTGCAAACTCAGGAGGGAAGAAGATCCATTCACAGTGCAAGGCTAAGACCCACTGAAACACCTACAGTCATGACCACAAGCACAGCTAGCTGTAACCTTACTCACTGGAGTAGCGGCATCTTACTTCAGGGGGCCCTGCTCAGGGACAGGAAACAGCACACACATATCCTGCATTTGAGGATAAGGCTCCATCAGGAAAGATCCATGCTCTACCTGATGGCCCAGCCTAAGTCTCACCTTCCTGGTACCTGGTTCCCTATGGGGGCATCTGGTCAATCTCACTTGGGCACACTCTCCAGGACCAGGGACTCTTTTAACCCTTGCAGATGTCCTGTGTAGACTGGGTTTAGACTAGCACAAGAATCTGAATCTCCTTCCATCTTAGAGAAAGAGGCATTAGTCATCCAGGGCCCTCTCCTCCCTCCGTAGAAGGAATCTCTTTCGGGGGAGCCAGGTGGGAGTCCCCCTGGGTTCCTCTGACTGTGCTAAAGAACACTGAACAAGGCTAGAGATGCAAACAGATAGACACTGCTTTTTTTCCATGGCAATTGCTCATCAGAAAAACAGATGAAGAGTCATGATCCGAATCATCCAGGAATTCTTAGGTGAGAGCCACTGGGTACATGGTTGAATTCAGGATTGTGGAGTCAGTGTGAGGAAGAACAGAGGTAGACAGGGGACTTTGCTTCAGTTGGGGCAGTTCCCTGTGTTGTGGTGTAAGTTCTGGCGTCACCCCTGATGGGTCATCCATGGACCAAAGAGTTTTTAGTAGC
Source organism: Ursus maritimus (assembly GCF_017311325.1). NCBI lineage: Eukaryota > Metazoa > Chordata > Mammalia > Carnivora > Ursidae > Ursus > Ursus maritimus. Next base: position 47,839,022 of record NW_024424341.1, read on the forward strand.
AGTAGTTGTAGCATTTAGTTCACGTTCTTCTTAAGAAAAGCTTTCTAATACAATTGTCCCAGAAAATTCTGTTGAAGTTGCTTTTTCTTTTCTTTTAGGAAACAGAATGGAAAGAAACTACATTGATGAAAATACTATGAACTCTGTGTTGATCTTCTTTGGAAGGACCTAGGAAAGACAGAGCTCGAAGTACCCCAGAGGCAGGGAGACGAGAACCCACAGCCAGCTCCTCCCCAGCCCAATCCAGATCCATCCCCTTCAGAGGCTGTGTGCAGGTCTGGCCTGCCTCTGGGATCTCCTCCCTTCCCAGGACAGATTCGAGGGATCATATTCTGAGTTGACTCTTCCTTTCATCTCTTCAGGGCTGGTGCTCACAATTTTAAAAAACCCAGAATCTGATACGAGGGAGTAAAGGACTATATATTTCAATGACTTCATTGCTGTTTTTATCATGAAATCCTGTGCTTCATGAGCCTTTCACCCAGAATCCTGTCTCCCATGATTGCCCTTTTTCCCCCCTAAACAATATGGCAGCAGTGATGAGTCCTTCCATGTGCTTCAGGACACTGGTATCAATGTGTCTCAGTACAACTGATATTAACTTTGTTAACTTGGCTCAGGATCTCTCTGCCAGATGCCACCAGAAAACAAAGGCTGTCACCGCTGTTTCGTGGAGATCCTGGACTTTGCAAATACAGGTTCTTAATTAGTCCTGGACCGGGAAGATTCCATTTTGTTCTGTACTGTGTTACAGATATTCTCTTCTTTATTACTTTTTAATTTTTAGCAATCCTTTATTACTTTTTAACTTTTAGCAAGAGCAAGCAAGGATCATATAATGACTGTATGTTCAACATCTTAAAATTCTAGAGCGTAACAAACGACATCATTTCAAGGAAGTAATCAGGCGTTTGTTGGGGTAAGGAAGAAGTATTCATGGTTCATCCTGCCTTTAACTTTCCCCTTCCCTGAGGGTATTTGTAACCTCCACTTTAGTGATAATTCTAGAAACCGAAGGGCGTAAGGTATTGTTGCTCCCATCTTAAAATCGGATATCTGATCCTTATTTCTGATTCACTAGTACTGGCAAGTAGACTTAAGGAGCTGAATATTGAAAAAGCTTCATAAGTATTCTAAAGCATCCATCAAGAAACAGCATCTACGGATGCCTCAGTGGTTCAGTCCGTTAAGCATCTGTCTTCGACTCAGGTCATGATCCCAGGGTCCTGGGATCAAGTCCCAAGTCGGGCTCCTTGCCCAGAAGGGAGTCTGCTTCTCCCCCTGCCTGCTATGTTTGCCTCTCCCCTTTTGTGATCTCTGACAAAAATAAATAAAATCTTTAAAAAAAAAAGAAAAATAGCATCTAGAGAAATAATATTCTATAAACTACTCTACTGTACTATCTACCAAGCATGGTACTGGATTTCAAATAGAAGAATCCCTAGCAACAGTCATGTTTTTATTATCAACAGATCTTGCCATCTCTAGTGTGCATCTCGTCATCTTTTTCAGAACAGGAAAGCGCCCCGGGACACATGAAGACAAAGGAGACAGGAGCCACACACCCAGGTAGGGGCAGATGACAGAAGCAGACAACACAGGTGTAGGCCAAAGATCAAAGGACAAAACTGAAGCGTAAAATGGGGTTTGGGAAGCTCTGCTGAATGAAATGGTTCTAAAAGCCCATCTTTAATTCTCTGGTGGTTACCGAGGGACAGCTCCTGTCTCATTCTTCACATACTCTTACAACCTCAAGGACTGACCTTTTGTTCTAATGTCCTCCAGGGCAGTCACAGTGAAATCCAAAAGCCTCCCCATGGCCACCGAGGGTCTATGTGAATGATTGCTGTTCCATTGCTAGTGGAGTCATGTGAAAATCTGTACACACAGGGAGATTCTCAGGTGAGGCCCCAATGGGATTTATTCCTTCTTGATTTTTAAGTGCACTTATCTCCTGGAGACAGCAACAGTCTCGTACATCAGGAATGTGGGGTAGACTGACCTTCCCCTATCAAATCTTACACAGACCAGCCCTACCCATCGAGGCTTCCCCACTGATCACTCTCGGACCCATTCTCAGAACGGTACCTGGGAGCTTCACTGTTTGCCCTGGGCTCACAGTAGAGTAAGTTGGGCCCCTTCATCAATACGTAACTGATGCTAAAAGTGCCAGAATCCTTGGGGATGGGACCCTGGAGATGGTAGATATAAAATCTACACAGGGGATTCCAATGGGAAGCCCTAGCTGAGGGTGACTTTTCTAAACAGTGTTTGTGAACATTTCCTGTATATACAAATCACCTGGGATTTCCACTAAAAACCGATTCTGGGTCTCTATACTCAGATATCATGAATCCCTAAGTCTGGATGAGACCCATGAATTTGTTTTTATTTTGTAAAAGATTTTATTTTATCTGAGAGTGAGAGACCACGAGTGGGGGTAGGGGCAGCAGAAGTGGGAGAAGCAGACTCCCCAGAGCATGGACTCAGACAGGGGATTCTCCCAGGACCCTGAGATCATGACCTGTGCCAGAGGCAGACAATTTAGCAATTGAGCCACCCAGCCACCCCTAGTTTATATTTCTAACAACCATTGAGATCCTGGTCCAAAGACTGCATTTCCAGTAGCACTGAGCTAGAGAAAGCAGAGCACACCGAGTCCCTCAGACCCAACGATCGTGTGTCACCACACATACTGCCATGCACAGTGAACACTACTAACAGTTCCAATAAAGATACTTTCTGCTGATCCTGGAAGGCTAGATGAGGCAGTGGTGTCTGTGCACGGCTGTTTGGGAGAAATGGTATGTGCTCATGCATCAACGGACTGTTTATTGAGCACCTACTACAGGCACCAAGTATAGGAGGCGGCCCTGGGCGCAGGACACCGTGCTGGGAATCTGACATACATGATACAAGCTAATCTCTTGGAAGCCCTGGGAATCGGGTACCTTATGCTCATTTTTTTCCAGGAGGATCTGTGCTGGACGAGCCACCGTGGGAGTAGAATTCCCTTCTTTCTTCTTCATCATCAGTCACCTTGAAAGTAATGTTGGATGTGATGACTCATACAGAGAGAGCAGACTGGGAGTGAGAAGAGTGGGTGAGAGACTCTGAGGGAAATCTGATGCATCCATCATCTGCATGTATGTATTTGGTGAATTTTCATGTGTGGACTATAGGGCATATCCCAAGAATGGAAGGTGGGGTGCTCTGCGTTCTCTTGGAAGCGCTGTTTTAACTAGAAAGGCAAAACTGAAAATGAAGTTCTAAGTATTTTATTCTCCTTGATCTGAGTCTGAACCTCAGGACTGTGGGAAGGCCAACTCGGGCCACCCAGAGAACGAACTCTGTTCTCTAGACTGTTCTGTGGAGGGAGGATCAGGGATTGGCAGTGGACCGTGGAAGGCAATTCTGTGGTCTGAGTTCATTTTCCTCAGAATCTGAACTGACAAATCTGTCTGAGGCTCTGGCAGCTGCGTTTACCAGAGGGACTATTCCCAGTGGGAATTCTGGAGTAGCCGAGCTCTGTGCCCACAATATTAGGGCCCAATGTCTGGAACAGGAACGCGGGGACCTCAAAAGGTCCGCTCCAGAGATGGGACTCATGGGCGCCTTACGAGTTCATATTCCACAGCAATGGTGGACATCCAGTCCCTGATCCCTACCAGTCTGCTGTCCTCTGCATCGTGACAGGTGCCTGACTCAGGACCATGAAGGGCTCACCTGCGTTCTCCTTCTGCGCATGTGCGAAGTTTGGGTACCAGGAAAGGCAGAAACCGGAGAGGCCATCCAAAAATCTGGGTGTGATAAAAACGTCGCTCAGTGGGAGGACTGCTCTGTCCACAGCCTCTGGCCCCAGCTTGTCCTAACTGGGAACACAGATGTCTGGGCTTGGTTGAGACGCCACCGGAGGCGGTCCTCGGGAGACCTGAGGTGGTAAAGGGAGGAGTACAAGACGGCCGACTGCGGCCCTGAAAGGGGCTGTGTCACAAGATCTTCGTGTTCATGGGCAGCACTCGGTGTAAACACTCCTGCCCATGCGCGGTGAGCGGTCATCAAGAAGGGAGAAGGCTGGGGACTCTGAGCAGAGAGTCGTAGTGGTGTGTCGTGCGCATGGGCAAAAGTGGGCGGAGCGGGACAGGGAAACCTGTAACATTGAGTCTTCCGCCCTCTTAGAACATGGGCTCGATGTTTAGGCCACAGGAGAAAGTGCTCAAGATGAAACGTGGTCCTGTGTGGTGGAAACAGACGAACGGATGTACCTTCAAATGTTCAAGACTTACTTCGACCAGTGAATTGTCTCTTCAAATGGTTAGGAATGCTCCACGTGGGGGAGGTTGCAGTGAGGTGTTCACAGACACACTAGGGAAGGAATGCAAGGCCAGTATCTGATGGGCTGCACCTGAAGCAGCTGCCTTCTTTCTGGAAGGCCTAGTTGACTGGAGCTGTTAGAGTTCCTTTTCCTCCATTCCAGTGCATTGACTGAATGAACATGTGGGCTGCTTGCAGACGCTACAGAGACAGTAGAGTCACGGGAGTCTTATCGGCTTCCCTGTAATTTTCTTAACAGTAGAAACACAGTTGGTAGGACATTACGTTTGTTCCTTTGTTTTTGGTGTTTGATTTGCAAGGCCAGGTCAACAATTGTCCCCTCACTGTAAGAACACAGTCACAGGGTGCCGGGGCGGCTCACTTGGTAGACCTCTGTCTTAGGCTCAGGTCTGGATGCTGTGGTCCTGGCTTTGAGACCCACTTCTGGCTCCTAGCTCATCAGCAAGTCTGCTTCTCCTTCCCTCTCCGGCCCTCCCACCTGATCCTGCTCTCTCTCAAATAAACATTCTTAATTTAAAAAAAAAAAATCATGAAGGAGCAAAAATCTTGTGTCCCAGAACCACGCAGTTAAGTCACCTGTGTACAAATCAAACATCGACATTTCATGATGTGGGTCCTAGCAGGAGACAGATGCATTTAACTAGATATGTGCAAGAACAAGGGGTTTTTCTCCAAGGGTTTTGTATTGACAATTACCACGGGAAATGATGTTTTGGGAATGCAGTAAATCCATTTGTACTAACAGGAAAACACTGCCATCATATAGCATTGGTTGAGGAAAAGAATTCAATTCAGAGGAAGTATGTGACAGTATTTACGGACACTGAAGCAACACCAGAGTATTTTAGTGCCTGTGTGTTAGACAATTCCAAATGGAATTTCACATGTACTCTGAAATTGCAGGAGGAGGAGGGTACACCTCAAACTGACCAGCTGTTAGGTCTAAAGATCAAGCGATCACTACTGGGGACAACTAAGGGGGATTTTTATTTTATTTAAATATTTTCCAAGTTTATATTCTCTCATTTTTATTTTACGGTTCAAGTTATGCATATTTGTAGATGTTTTCTCTAACTACCGTAACCAATTTTCATACATTTAGGAGCTAAAAAAGAACATTCTACTCTTTATATGCCTGAATTCCAGTGGGCTTGGCTGGGTTTTCTGTTTAGGGTCCAACAAGGTCAGAATCAAGGTTTCATGAGGGATTGGACCTTCTTTGTAGCCTCTAGCAGGGAATCTACCTCAAGGATTCTTGAGACTGTTGACAGCGTTCATCTGCTACTCCCTGTTGATACGTACCCTCTCCATGGTCACAGCTTCTCCATAGTACCCCCAGAGAGAGAAAACATCAACTCTCATTGTTGACTCACACTTTTACCTGTATATTCCATTGAAAAGCTTACTGAGTAATTTATGTAAGTGTGGTTATTGCCTCATGAACTGAAATTACAAACAGCAGTGAATTGTGAATCAAATGCAAATCAGGGAATTAGTGAGAATGAATGAATGAGTGACCTCCTGGAACTCCATCACCCAGAGCTCTACCCGTCCTCGCCCTCTGCCTCTACGCCACATGGTGACCTGAATCTCCACACCTGTCGATATCCATGAACCCCAGCACTCTGCCTGCAATGACGCCTCTAGGCTTCCTCACGCTCTTCCACATTCATATTGTGCATTTTAGACTTTTACACCAGTAAACCCCTCTTCACCTAATTCTAGAGCCCTTAGTCCAAAATCCATTGTCCTGGAATATTCCATTCTTTCCTCCTCATCCGTGGTCATTTATCTCCCCTCCACCCCATCATTCTAATAACTTCAGCCCATTTATTGTGTCTTTTATATCCACTGCCCTCAGTATCTCAGCCATCATTTACCAGGAGTCCTTAGTTTCCTCATGGCCCCACACCCATTATGCTCAACCCCACGCTCCTTTTTTCCCATGGGCCCTTAAGCCTATTGATGCCCACCCTCTCCCAGCTGTGAACATCCCCTCCACCCACATTAAACTCTGTGTCCATTATGTTCCCCAGGCATCAACTTTTCCCCCCACCATTCATCTCTGCTCAGAGTACTGGGCACCCCCAGGCCTCCATTCACAACCAACTATCCCCCTTACACCCCGATGTTCTTTCACCATTCCTAGGCAGTAAGGTTTGTCTGCCTTTTACCCACCCTTGCCTCTGGACTCCCTTTTGCCAAGTAATTCATCACCCATTTTCCCCTTGCTCCCCGTTTTTCCTCCACCCTTTCATTTTCTCAACACACATATGCCTCATTATCAGTAATATCCCTGCATACACCCACCCCCAACCTTCAAACCTGTAGTGCACTTTAATCCCTCAGTGACAGTTAACTCCCTACTGCCTTCCAGCCCTGTTGTGGGTTACACAGAATGCCTCAGATAAACATGCTCACCTCTTCTTCCTCAGTACCCGTAACTGTAACCTCTTGGGGCAATAGGATCTTTGCAGATGTAATCAAGCTAAAATGAGGTCATACTGGATTCAGGTAAACCCGAATTCAATGACTGCAGTCCTAATGAGACGAGGGAAATCAGACACACACACAACACTGTGTGGTGATGAAGCCAGAGACAGAGATCCATCTACCAGCCCAGGAAGATCAAGGAGAGCTGACAGTGCCCAGAAGTCAGAAAGAGGAAAGACTCCATTGTACAGATAAAGTGTGGCTCTGCCAACAGTGTGACTTCAGACACCTAAGAACTTCCAGAAGTGAAAGCCAGAATTTGGGGGCTTCTTTAGCCCCCAATTGTCCTAATTTGTTCCAGCAGCCCTAGAAAACTAACCCAAGTTCTGTCCTCTTCCCCTGTGGCTGTTCCCCCAAACCCCACACTCTGTGCACTCCGTTAATCCCTGTGGCCTCACCTGCCCCCACTGCGTCACTATGCAATGTTTCATAGCAAGACGGTAGACAACCGAATACTGTGGGAACATTTATGAGCCTGCATGAGTTATGTCTGAGAAACTACGGGCTACTTGGTACAGTCAATTGCCAAGATTTTCACTGCACCTGTTTTTTCACACACGTCAGAATCTGAAAGTAATAGGTCTCTCTCAAGTTGCTGTCCACTGCTTTTTTTTCCAAACCCTAGAAAGACAGAGAAGTGGTTCTGAAAGTAACTAGTTGTTTTGAGGGAAGTGGACTACCACCACCAAGATTTATGGAAAAAGGTGTTGGTTTTGAAAGTGGTAAGTACCACCGAGTGACATCCTCCTCCTCATCCTGTACTTCCAAAACCAAAACGGGCGAAAATCCTTCTTGACATTCTGCCAAACACCATACAATTAAAAACATGGCACAAAGTCAGCCCCTTATTTTACAATGACCTTTGCCATGTTCTACTACTCTCTCTGGTTAAAGTTTACGTTGACTGATGGAAGCGTGGCTATCCTTTCTTTTGGATTCCCTTTGCATAGAATATCGTTTTCCACACCTGCACTTTCAGTCTGACTGTGTTCTTACAGCTGAAGTGAGGGCGCCTGGGTGCCTCAGTCGATTAAGTGTCTGCCTTCGGCTCAGGTCATGATCCAGGAGTCCCTGGATGGAGTCCCACATCGGGCTCCTCACTCATCAGGAAGTCTGCTTCTCTCTCTGACCCTGTCCCCTCTCGGGCTCTCTCTCACACTCTCTAAAATAAAATAAAAAATCGGGGCGCCTGGGTGGCACAGTGGTTAAGTGTCTGCCTTCGGCTCAGGGCGTGATCCCAGCGTTGTGGGATCGAGCCCCACATCAGGCTCCTCTGCTATGAGCCTGCTTCTTCCTCTCCCACTCCCCCTGCCTGTGTTCCCTCTCTCGCTGGCTGTCTCTCTCTGTCGAATAAATAAATAAAATCTTTAAAAAAATAAAAATAAAAAAAAATAAAATAAAAAAGAAAAATAAAATAAAATAAAATAAAATAAAATAAAATAAAATAAAATAAAATAAAAACTGATGTGAGTCTCTTGAAAACTGTATACCTTTGGGTCTTGTATTTCTTTCCATTCAGGCAATTTCATTCTCTGGCTTGGAGAACTTAGTCCCTTTATATGTAAAGCAAGAAACAACTCAAGTATGAACTTACTGTTATCATTCTTTGGTTTTTCTGGCTGTTTAGAATTATTTGACCCTTTCTTATTCATTTGCTAACTTTGTGATTTGATGATTTTCTAAAAGGGTATACTTATTTCCTCCCTCTCTCTTCTGTATCTACTACTACATTTTTCATTTTGTGAGTACCATGAGGCCAAAAAAAGACATCTTCTAGGAGTCTATTTTAACTTCTTTCCAGCTTAAGTTTAAATACTAAAACACCTTCAGAATTCCAGTAATTCATTAAAAACGCCGATGTACAACTGTATCTCATTTTATGGAAGAGTTAGATATTCTCTGAAATGTATAAGAATGTCTTCATTTAAACCACATCAGTCCATACCAATGATTACTATGATGAAGACACATCAGCAGTTTACTACACTGCCATCTCTCTTCTCTTCAAGACCAATTAGTAAAACATTTAATTTGTAACAGACAGAATTTTCATTAGTTCTGATAAATGGAGAATGATGTTCTGAACACAGACTTCATGATGACCTCTATCAATGCTAGAACCACAAAAAGAATAGCCATTTAGATTTTTTTCATATATTTTATATTCTATTGTCCTTCATCTTCCACGGAAAATAGATATGCATGGATCCCACCTAAGGAAAAAGGGCATCTCTTATCTTTGACACAACAACAATACCTACATAGTTTCACACACCCACCAGGAATAAATGAATTTTCTGAAGAGTTGTGAGAGTAGAAACACACCGATATTCGCAAGTCACAAACTTCATATAGGGTCAATGGAAACACACACACACTGAAATTACACCCATGCAAAAATCCCTCCCTTCCATCTTCTGAAGAACAGCATATACATTATCTAACTGACTAACCTTGTATTTATTCCTTCTGATGCCATCTCTGGAGTGACTGAAGTACTGCTTTCCACTGTGAATTCTGTGACATATATTTGACATTTGATGTTCAATTAAATACGTTTCTACATACTCCTATCTTTCAAGTTGCTTTTCTTCTCTGAACTCTATAATGATTTCTAAATTGTAAGATAATGTCTTTCCTCATTCATTACGTTTGTACATTTTGAACCAAGCCTACATTTTTGGACACCAAATAAGAATTGAATTCCACCTAAAGGTGTGGCTACTTTCTTGACATGTTAGGGTTTTGCTCCTTCCTGTATGATTAAGGATGAGTTTGAGCAAGTTATGACTTCCAGCTAGAGGACGGCTACAGTCCGTCATTTGTAGTATTTTCCTCAGTATGAACTCTATGATGCTGATGCGGAGTTAGGGATCAACAATCCTTCCAAATTCTCTCAGTCTTCAAATTTGTAAGACGAACCCCACTATGAATTCTGTGATGTACAGTAAGGCATGATTTCTGCTTAAAAGCCTTGCCACATTCTGTACATTTGTAAGGTTTCTCTCTGGTATGAATTCTGTGATGTTCATTAAGGTCTGATTTCTGCTTAAAGGCTTTGCCACATTCTTTACATTTGTGAAGTATCTCTCCAGTATAAATTCTGTGATGTTTAGTAAGGACTGATTTATATATAAAGGCCTTGTGACATTCTTTACATTTCTAAGGTTTCTCTCCACTATGAATTTTGTGATGTTGAGTAAGGTTTGAGCGCCGGTTAAAGGACTTGCCACATTCTTTACATTTGTAAGGTTTCTCTCCACGATGAATTTGGTAATGGCGAGTAAGGTTTGAGGATGAACTAAAGGCGTTGCCACATTCTTTACATTTGTAAGGTTTCTCTCTGGTATGAACTCTGTGATGTTCATTAAGGTTTGATTTGTTCTTAAAGGCTTTGCCACATTCTTTACATTTGTAAGGTCTCTCTCCAGTATGAATTCTGTGATGTTGAATAAGGGCTGATTTAAGGAAAAAGGCCCTGCCACAGTCTTTACATTTGTAAGGTTTCTCTCCAGTATGAATTCTGCGATGTTGCCTAATGACTGATTTAAGGATAAAGGCCTTGCCACATTCTTTACATTTGTACAATTTCTCTCCAATATGAATTTTGTGATGTTCAGTAAGGACTGATTTAACCCTAAAAACCTTGCCACATTCTTTACATTTGTAAGGTTTCTCTCCAGTATGAATTCTCTCATGGTTTCTAAGGGTTGATTTCTCCTTAAAGGCCTTGCAACATTCTTTACATGTGTAAGGTGTCTCTCCTGTATGAATTCTCTCATGCCTGTTAAGGTTTGATTTCTGCTTAAAGGCCTTGCCACATTCTTTACATTTGTAAGGTGTCTCTCCAGTATGAATTCTGTGATGTTGACTAAGGGCTGATTTAAAGATAAAGGCCTTGCCACAGTCTGTACATTTGTAAGGTTTCTCTCCAGTATGAATTCTGTGATGCCCAATAAGGCTTGATGGATGGGTAAAGGCTTTGCGACATTCTTTACATTTGTAAGGTTTCTCTGCAGTATGAATTCTGTGATGTTTAGTAAGGCTTGATTTATGCATAAAGGCCTTGCCACATTCTTTACATTTGTAAGGTTTCTCACCAGTATGAATTCTGTGATGTTGTGTAAGGCTTCCTAGATTGTTGAAAGCTTTGCCACATTCTTTACATTTGTAAGGTTTCTCTCCAGTATGAATCCTCTCATGGATGATAAGGTTTGATTTCTGCTTAAAGGCTTTGCCACATTCTTTACATTTGTAAGGTTTCTCTCCAGTATGAATTCTCTCATGGTTGTTAAGGTCTGATTTCTGCTTAAAGGCTCTGCCACACTGTTTACATTCGTAAGGTCTCTCTCCAGTATGAATTCTGTGATGTCGGATAAGGCCTGATAGATTGCTAAAGACTTTGCCACATTCCTTACATTTATAGGGATTCTCTCCACTACGGACTGTCTTACATATACGTATTCTTGATGACTTGCCAGACATGTTCCCAGGCTTATGATATCCGTATGGGTTTATTCCCACATGAATTCTCTGATGATCACCCACACTGGAGGACTGGTTAAAATCTCTTTCACATTCGTTACCTTTATGAGGATTCTCTCTTATATGCACAGTCTTATATATAAGGTCGGATCTTTGATCAAAGACGTCCCCACACTTAATACGTTCAAAATGGTTCTCCTGAAAATGAGTCCTCAGATGTTTTTTAACATTTGAGCCTTGATCAAATGTTTTTTCACATTCACTGCCTTGAGCAATTCTGTCTCCATTGAAAATGCCCAGGTAAGTTTGTAGGGGTGACTCTTCGGTGAGGGACTTCTCAAGTGGACCCCACTTAGCAGTTGTTTCTTCATTTTTGAACCTCTGAAGTGTAGAAATATTTGACTGAAAGGTCAATCTAATTCTCTTTTCAACACTGTTCAAATCATTATTTTCAGCACGGACTAGGTAACTTTCCAGATTTTCCACATTCTCTTTCCATGTACATGTAGGCTTAAAGAGTTTATTGGAGCTCTTGCTTACAGAAACACCCTGCTTTACAGAAAGAGTGGAGTTAATACGGAGGGTTTTACAAACTGTTTTATATCCCTCGCCATCTTGGACAGTGAGAGTCTTATTATGGGCGGCAGTCTCAATTTGGACATATCCTTTACAATCATGATCACGGTCTATCATTAAGTGTAACTTCTCAAGGGCACTATGTTTATAACGACCGACTGACACATTTTGAAACGAGGCTTCTTTGCACGGCTCTGGCAGGAAGCTCAGGGCGCCATGTGAAGTTAACACTGAAAGATATTGAATAATAGAAAAGTCAAGTCATTCCACTTCCTACTTTCAGATAAATACACTGATGACGTCTAACATACAACCATAAAATCAATCAGAAAGCGTCAGCAAGATGGTTGAGAAGGAATCATCAGGACTTCATTCCTCCATGGACACATAAACTTGCACACAACACATGGGCCACATACCTAAACAGATAATTCTGTAGCACTGTCATTGTGTAACACAAATCCCACTCCTCTCCCTCTAATAATCAGGAAAAGTACCACTATGAGCCCAAAATCAGAGGAAGGAAGGAATTACTTTTAAAGACTTCTTTGAGAGAGAGAGGTAGGAAGGGAGAGAGAAGGGAGAGCATGATTGAGGTGAGGGCCAAAAGGAATGGGTAAGTAGATTCCCCACCGAGCAGGGAGTCTGACACAGGATTCAATCCCACGATCCTGAGATCATGACTTGAACAGAAGTCAAAAGATTAACTGACTGAGCCATTCTGGTGCCCAGTGGAAAAAAGGAAATTTAAACAAACATGAAACAGAAATGAACAATGTAGGATTTAGAAAAAATAGGAAAATGGCAATGATGGGAGGATTTCGATTTCAGAAAAAAAAACAAAAATCAAAACTGACAGACCTATAAGTAAATCAAGTAAGAATGAAAAAGACCAACTAAAAATTGGAAGCCGTGAAAGCAGACACAGTATCACTGATAGCATAGAAATAAAAACAATTATAAGGCAATGATACATAACTATATGCCGAGAAATAGATACCAAATAATATCAAAAATATATAAACAACCAGGACTCCATCACAAATATACATTTTTAAAAACCTCCACTGATCTACAACTACATAGATTGAAAAAAAAAATTTGAAAAAATGCTCAACAAAGAAAAGTCTGTTGCCAGAGGAGTTCACTGCAATTTTCTTACAAATATATAATGAGAAATTACTTCAAATCTCCTCAAACATTTCCAAGCAGTAAAGAGAAGGGAGCTGCTGAGAACACTCTCTGTGACACCAGCACTACCAGGTTATTGAAGCCAAAGTACCGCTGCTACAAGGAAAGGCTGCAAGCTACCACCTGTGAGGAAGATTCAATGTGAAGTCAACAATAAAATAAAGCCAACTGAATCAAAAGCACACTCCACCATTTTATAATATAAACAAGTGAGAATTCTTCTGGGAATTCAAGGGTATTTCAACATACGGAAGACTATCAATTTGAGCTTGCAAGTTAATAGAATGTGTGTCAAAAATGACACCATCAGAAGCAGCTGACTCACTGGGTTGCTTAAGGGTCTCACTCTTGATTTCAGCTCAGGTCATGATCTCGTGGTCGAGGGATGGAGCCCACGTTGGGCTCCATGCACAGGAGGGAATCTGAGATTCTCTCTCTCCCACTGTCCCTCCCCCTCTTTGGGAGCTCTTTGTCTTTCTCTCTCTAAAAGAAATAACTCCATGTTTTTAAAAATAGCACGACTGAGGTGCCTACGTGGCTCAGTCAGTGAAGCTTCTGCCTTCGGGATCATAATCTGAGCCAAAGGCAGACACATCACTGACTGAGCTGCCCAGATGCCCCTCTACTGTTTTTTTCTTAAGAGGACATCACAGGGAAATAGAAAAAGAACGAACTTAGCTGAAAATCACTAGGAGGATATTTCAAAGTGAAATCAGAAATAAACAGATACCAAAATAAACAATCATATTGAAAGCAATGCCAGGTTTTACAAAACAAACAAAACTGGCAATGCTTTAACGACATTACCTAAGAAGAAAAGAAGACTCAAAATCCAAAAAGAGAAATGGAAAAAAAAAAAGAGAGACAACCCATAACCACAGAAATATATACTGTGATAACAGATTACTATAAACAGTTATATACAAACAATTTAGATAAACTAGAAAAAAAGATAATTCTTAAAAAACAGAAGTTATCACGTTTGAAATATGAACTTCGTACTATGAAATAGCAAGTCTTCTTAGACCAAATACATAAATAAAAGTTGAATTTGTAATAAAGATCCCCCCAGTATCAAAAACCCCAAGACTCCATGCCTTCATTGGTCCATTTGAACAAATACTTAAAAAGGCAAACAAACTTCAGAAATAGCAGAATAGAGGGAACACAACCATAATCATTCTAGGAGGCCAGCGTTGGTACCAGCATAAAGACGATACTAGAACAAAAATGTCTACTTTGTCTGATGAAATTATTGTTACTCTGGCTTTCTTTGCACACCCGTTTTCATCTTATCTTTTTCAATCCGCAGGTGTCTTTAGGTTTAAAATTAGACTTTTGGGATCTGCGAACCTCAGTCAGCTCAGCATCTACCTTTGTCTCAGGTCGTGATCTTGAGATCCTGGGACTGAGCCCTGTATCAGGCTCCCCACCTCTCATGGAGTCTGCTTGTCCCTCCCCCTCAGACCCTCACTCTGCTTATGCTTTTTCTCTCTCAAAAAAATAAAATAAAAAATAAAATAAAAATGAGGCTTTTGTTTGCAGCATATAGATGGGTCTGGTTTTTTTTTAATGCATTTAGACACCTTATATGTCTTGAGTGACTGAAAATGTACTATACACTCCAAAGTAATTATTCAGAGACGTGTTTACTGCCATTCTAGGTCTTGTTTTGCCATTGTTTCTGGAGATTTTCTCTGATGCTTTCTTGTCCGTATCACTTTTGCTGTCTCACCTGCACTCAAGATACTGCTTTACTACTTCTTGAACGGCTGGTTCATTGGTCAGGTTAATTCCACCCCTCCACGGTGAATTTCACCAGCCACTCCTCTGCCACACCTTTTTCTTTTCCTTCGTCCTCCTGCCATGTCTAACACATTCTTGGAACTAGCTCTCTCGTTGACAAGCAGTGCAGGGACAATCTGCTTGTGGTTGCAAGGCTAGATTTCTTACCTTGGACTCCAGTCAATACACAGCCTTCAAAAATATCAAGTGTTCCCTCTACCTTACTTGTTCCCACTGTTTCATGGTACAGGAGCTCTTCTGTGTTTAATTCAGGCTTCCTCCTAAATCTGACTTTGCGTTAATAGGAGCACGTACATAAAAATCCATTGTATTTAACAGTATTACCCAAAGAAACCACTTATAGAAAGAAGACTTAATGAGCATGTGGCCATTATCACATACAGTTTAACGATGAGAGAGGAGAGCCCACTGCAGGGGAAACATCTTAAGAAGCTCTCACAGAAATGACGCTTCTTCAGGTGTCTTCTGGGGGCTCAGTCAGTGAGGAAGTGAATGCTGTGTTCCTCCTGGGAACTCTCACTTCTCTCCCATGTCCTCTCTTTTCACTAGTATTGTGTTACAAATAAATTCACTTTCCTAAGTTTCTAACCTACCATGAACACATAGGATTCCCTTGCTGTGCAGAGCTGGGTAGCTTTCGTTTACACGCAACTTCAGAAAAAGTAGTTTAAGTGATACATGTTTAGGCATATCTGTGTCTAGTTTTCTTTCTTTTCTATTAAACAACACCTGACATGCAATGTTACATTACTTCAGGTGTACCGCATAGACATTTGACTACTCTCTAGGTTCTCCTATGCTCACCCCAAGTGTAGCTACCAGCTGTCACCTTAGGACCCTATTAAAACATCACTGACCATCTTTGCTATGCTGACCCATTATCCCTATGACATATGAATCCCTTAACTGGAAAGCTGTACTTCCCATTCCTATTTACCCATCTTGTCCATCCTCCATCCTATTCCACTCTGGGAAACAGCAGCTGCTTGTTTGTATTTATGGGTCTATTTTTGCTTTTTGGTTGTTCCTCCCTGCAATTTGAGACAATGGGAATAGACCTAGAAAAGGTATTGTGCTAAGTGAGAGAAGTTGGACAGAGAAAGTCATAAATAGTATAACGTCACTTTTAGGTACAAACTAAAAAAAATAAAATGTGAACAAAGAAAAGCACAAAAACACCCATAAATATCCATTTTTTTTTAAACTAAGGTCCATGGATAGTCCCAAGAACGCCAAAAATTCCAAGACTCCACACATTCTATAAAGTAACAAGTTGGCCTGTAACAACCTAGCAATGCTGCTTGGAGACAGAGGACTCCGCGGTCACAGTCCGCAGGACCTCGTGGCTCATGACACAACAAACACCATGAGCTTCTTTGTCACACTGACGTCACGTACCCGCTGCGTAGCCCAAATCCTACACGTAGATGCCGCACGTGCGGACAGTCTGTATCACATCTTTGAGGCCCTGTGCGTACGAAACCCAGTGTCTTAAAGGACCATCTAGCCTATCTACCTGAACTTTGCCACGGAAGGAGAGATCTCTACTTCCCTATATGATAAAACAATCTGTGCTCTATCCATGGTCAACACTATCACTATATTCCAAAGCGTTCTTATACACAAACTTCAATGAAAAGATAAGAAGAAATGTTTAGTGTCTTCATCCATAAAATGTGGAGAAACATAAATCCATAGAGAATCGTCTCCAAACATTACCCATCATTCAGTTTAACCCCGGCTTGGCTCCTGCCTCATTTTCCCATGTGTACAGCACCTCGTCAAATACTCCTTAATCTGACCCAAGATCTGGGAGAAAATCTATTCACTTTATATCATGAAACACTGCTAAACACTATGATCCCCAGGATCAATACAGAAGAATCCCGTGAGCTGTAACATTCTCTTGTAAAAATCCCCATAGCTCTTGTATTTGAACAGGTAAAAAAATCCCAATGCCCATGAGAATCTCCCTTCAATTTCTGCTGTGAGTTTTCAAAGGGAGAGGGGTGAAGATACAACAGAGCAAAAGCATACAACTTATATGCATCTCAACAGATGAGAGGATTTTACATATCTCACCAGGAAGAGTAAGCCCTACATGTAGTGGAATCATGGCCCATTACAGTAAAAGGGCTGAGGATTGAGAGAAACACATAAGAATTGGAGCAGAGGTGTTCAACGGGGAATAGTAACAACAGCCATGTAGACATACAAGATGCAGGAGGTTGAGTCAAATGAAACCGAAATGTCACACTGACAAAAGTACTTTTGGGGGCTCTGAACTTAGGTAAAGACCTGGAGGAAATGTTCATCTTATGAACAGACATGACCTACTGCTTGTGCCTCTAAAAGATGGAAATCAAGGAACCGCGGGTGTAGATCAGGAGCTCACAATATGATTTCAGGGAAAGATAACAATGCTGGATACAGCAAATGTATAATTTTCTTCTGACATTCACAGCAGTATCCATAATAGGTTTTCCTTCAGGATGTTCTGCTGCTCATTCAGCACTGACATACAGAGGAAGATGAGAAGCTCGTGGACTTGAAAGCTCTGACTTGACCTCCTTCCAAGCAGGGTACAGATGGCTAACCTTAATGGTCTAGAAGACACCCAAGACCCACACTGCACTACAATGGACACACCCCTGGCCACTCTGTAATGATACCAAAGAAGTCGACACCCAAAATCATGACAGAAATCTCGTCACCCAAAAGCCGTCACTCTTGGTGGGACTCCTTAGGAGACCATGACGAATGTGTTGACCATACTCATGCTTGGCAGTAACATCTATAGAACGTAACCTAAGCCCAGGGAAGTAAAGGGAGAGAGATCATGGTAAAGACAGCCATCGGTTTGCCAAGATTCCAGCTACACTCTATGACAATTACATTATCGCTACTGCCAAGCCCTGAGAAAGCATTCCACTGTGGGAATAAGGGAATCATCATTCACTGAGCAGCTGGATGGCTACTCGGTAGTGCATGCAACTCCTGAGCTCAAAGTTTTAAGGTTAAGCCCCCTGTTGATTATAGAGATTATTTAAAAACAAAATCTTAAACAAGAGAAAACCTCAGTCACTACACAAACCACAGAAGACGCTATTTAATACATTCCTCAGCAATAGTGTAAGAGAATTAATGATGTTATTAGAAAAATAGAAAGGAGTGTATTTCTGTGGTCTTGGTATAAGAGACTATTTCTAAAAATGGGAAAAACCACAAACCGTGGGATGTGTGGGTGGCTCAGTCGGTAAAATGTCCACCTTCAGCTCAGGTTACGATCCTAGGGGCTGGGATAGAGTCCCGAACGGGGATCTTCGCTCTTCGGGAAGCCTGCTTCTCCCTCTGCATGCTGCTGCCCCTGCTTGCCCCCCCCCCCCCCGACAAATAAATAAAATATTTTTTAAAAAGGAATGTATCCATTTATTTAGAGAAAGAGCATGTGAGACTATAGCAGGGGAGGGCCAGAGGGAGAGGGAGACAGAGAAGCCCTAGAAAAAGTCCACTGAGCCCAAGCCCACTCTGGGGCTCCATCCCAAGACCCCAAGATCGTGACCTGAGTCAAAATAAAGACATGGATGCTTCACTGACTAAGTCACCACGCACAGCTCTCTATCTTACATTAATGTAAATAATGATTCCCTGAAGACTTACTCCACCCTGACTTCTATCACTCCTCTACGTCAACCACAAACGGCATCTCCACGTGCACTTTCCTCACACACCGTACACCACAGCTTTGCCACGTTTTTGACATTTGTAGGATTTCTATCATTGTACGCTCTCTGATGTTTAGGAAGTTGTAGTTCTGCTTAAAGGTTCGCCACATGTTTTTCTTTTATTTACATTCCTCAGCCTTCTCACCACTATGTACTACCTTATGTTGATACGTTTTGAGTGGTAGTCAAAGGCTTTGCCACATTGTTTACATGTGTAAGATTTGTTTCCCATATGAAATCTCTGTCGTTGACCAAGTTCTGAAGACTAGTACAGATGTTTGCCAGAGTTACTACATTCAGAAGTCTTCTCTCCAGTGAGGACACAATGATGTACGCTAAGATTGGAGCTTCCATTAAAGACGTTCCCACATGTATTACTGTTACACTAGTTCTCTGGAAACTGATTCCCTGAGGCTTATTAAGATTTGACCCTTGATTCATGTTTTTCCAACATTCATTCAACTGATATGTTCTGTCTCCATTATAAACACCTCAGTAATTCTGGAAGCTAGAAAGGCCTTTAGTCAGGACTCCGAGTGCACAACACATAACAAGAAAAATTGCTCCACGTTATGTATTATGGATAACTACAGAACAGTGACTTTTCCATAAAGACCCCGTACCATGTCCATCAAAATCAGAGTGATTACAAAAAGGACAGATGATGTGTTGAAGAATAATGAACCTTCTACAAGACTTCTCAAATCAATCCCTTCTAGAATTTTTATCTTCCTTTTTCCATGCCTCACTTTCACAGATGTTCCTGTGCATGACTCATCCAAACTGATATTTTCAGTAATTATCTTCAGCATGGACTAGGGGGACTTTCTAGAATTTACAAAGGCCCATTCAAAGAATATGTATGTATAAAAATGGATTTAGTTTCTTGGGTTAAAAGACATCGTTCTGAGGGGTACCTGGGTGGCGCAGTCGTTAAGCGTCTGCCTTTGGCTCAGGTCGTGATCCCGGCGTTCTGGGATCGAGCCCCACATCAGGCTCCTCCCCTAGGAGCCTTCTTCTTCCTCTCCCACTCCCCCTACTTGTGTTCCCTCTCTCGCTGGCTGTCTCTGTCAAATAAATAAATAAAATCTTTAAAAAAAAAAAAAAAAGAAAAAAGACATCATTCTGAAAATATAACGGACTTAGGTGGGGTTCAACCCCCATGCCCCACAGAATGTTTTACCCTTGAACTCTTCTGGTAGGAGGGAGTTCATTACAGGTAATTGTCCCACTTTGCTTTGATTCATAATAACACCCTTTCTGCCCTTTGCTCCCCCATCACATTACTAGCCATTCATAAGTATAGATACTCAGGGCTCAGGGCTAGAGCTTCCATCCATTCCCATATCACAATCTTCTTTGCCTCTCTTTACTAACAGGCCTAGGGCATTATGGAAAAACACAATGAAAAGATACAAAATAAGTTATTCCACTCACTATGCTCACATGCATATACATTAAAGTGCTAATATGGGGCGCCTGGGTGGCACAGCGGTTAAGCGTCTGCCTTCGGCTCAGGGCGTGATCCCGGCGTTCCGGGATCGAGTCCCACATCAGGCTCCTCCGCTGGGAGCCTGCTTCTTCCTCTCCCACTCCCCTTGCTTGTGTTCCCTCTCTCGCTGGCTGTTTCTCTCTGTCAAATTAATAAATAAGATCTTTAAAAAAAAAAAAAAGTGCTAACATGCCCCATTAATAACTACCCTAGGGCATCAGCAAATGAGGAACTGGAAGCACTTGGCCTTTGCTCTTCCATGGAGACAAAAATGGACCAAATTACCTTTTAGAGCGCTCCAGAAGCCAGCTGGGAGAACCCAACACACCCAGCAATTACCAATGCAGAGGAGCCACATCAAAGAGACAAAGGAAGGCTTTGACACTTGCTCACGCCAGCTGCTCACCCTCCCTGACACTCCATGGCCACACTGTGAGGAAACTCCTACACGTGAGTGACCTGTGTGTTCAGTGATCTGACCTCTCTGCAGCTGCCTGAGGAACGGACGGCACTTCTGTCACGCACAACATGGAAAAAAGAGGGAAGGAGCGCGCCCTCTGGAAGCACTGTGGTAGCTGCTCAGATAAAACGGAGTATTTGTTCAGACACAGACAGATAATAGAGCTGAAGGGAAACAGAGGAAGGTATCACGGGCTGTAAAGTAACTGCACTTTCATAACCTGGGAAATTACAAGAATGTCGACACGA
Organism: Ursus maritimus; assembly: GCF_017311325.1. Taxonomy (NCBI): domain Eukaryota; kingdom Metazoa; phylum Chordata; class Mammalia; order Carnivora; family Ursidae; genus Ursus; species Ursus maritimus. The sequence goes on from NW_024424341.1 coordinate 47,859,833, forward strand.
CAAATACCCAGAATATGTGTGACACGCACCATAATTACTATGATCTGTGTGCTTTAAAACAGAGCAAGTCCAGAAACCTGGGCCCAGAGGCTCTTTTTTTTTAAATCGCGAGATGTCAGCAAAAGATCACAAGGCTACAAAGAAATAGAAAAATGTGTTCCAATCACAAGAACAAATTAAATCCCACAAACGGACCCTCAATCAATGAAGAACTCTGCATTGCACGACAAAGGTGTAAGCATCATAAAGCTGTGCATGGAGACAGGAGGAGACAACAGATAGGGAACTAAATGGTACCAGCAAACTGGGCACGACCAAAATGTAACCCAAAGAGACAAAGTATATCAACCAACCACCCAGGAACTGGGAGCTGAAGAATACAATCACTGAATTTAAAAACACACCAATGGGTCACCCACAGACTTGCTCAAGCAGAAGAAAGAATCCGACAAGCTAAAAACCCCTTGTTTTAAACTGTCTACTAAGACGACCAAGGAAAAATGGGGGAAAGGACACGGACTGGGGACTCAGGAGACACCTAAGTGGATTGATATGTACATTAAGGGGACCCCATAAGGAGAGGAGAGTGAAACAGGGAAGAGAGTTGACACGAAGAACTAAAGGCTTTTACTTCACACTTATGTGCAAAAGGGAGACCAACTGAACAAACTCAGTAATTCACAGTAGGATCAATGTCAAGACATGAACACAGTGACTCATTATAAATAACCTACCAACAATTACAGGTGAGGGGCACCTGGGTGGCTCAGCTGGTTCAGTGCCTGCCTTAGGCTCAGGTCATGATTCCACAAGCCTGGGATCAAGCCCCACATAGTGCTCCCTGCTCACCACTCCCCCTGCTTATGTGTCTGTTCCCTCTCCCTTGCTGACCACTGCGGACCACTGCCGTGCTTGTGTGTCTGCTCGCCCTCTCTCTCTCTCTCTCTCTCTCCCCATCATATAAAGAAATAAAACCTTAGAGGTGCCTGGGTAGCACAGTCGTTAAGCGTCTGCCTTCGGCTCAGGGCGTGATCCTGGCGTTATGGGATCGAGCCCCACATCAGGTTCCTCCGCTGGAAGCGTGCTTCTTCCTCTCCCACTCCCCCTGCTTGTGTTCCCTATCTGGCTGGCTGTATCTCTGTCAAATAAATAAATAAAATCTTTTAAAAAACAACAAAAAAAAAGAAATAAAACCTTAAAAAAAAAACAAAACACAGACGAAAAGAGAATTTTGAAAAAGCCTGACAAGAGCAACTCCTCTTCTGCAGGAGAGCCCCTGTAAGATGATTACTGCAGTTCTCAGCAGACCCTATAGGAAGAAGGGAATGGGATCGTGTATTCGAGTACAGAAAGATTCAGTCTACACCAAGAGTCATCTACCTGGCATAATCTACCTGTTTTCCACGAAGGTGGAAATGAAAACAATGCCTAGTAAAAGACCCTTCAAGTTACTAGTAAACCTGTCCTACAAGAAACGTGAAAGGAAGTCTTTCTGGTTGGAAACCAAGGATTCTAAAGGGTAACTGAAACCACAGGACAACATAAAACTCCTGCTCATGTCAGTACGTACCCAATTCTAGAAACCTGCAGTGCTGTAATGAGGTAGCCCAATCACTTGTATTTCTGCTACAGAATTGTCTTAAACAAAAGCATAAAATGCAGAAATCTGCATAATAAACTACACCACATAAAAGATAGAACTTGTGATAGTGGTAACATCCAGCAGGTTCAGGGACAGAGAGGATGAAGGAGAAAAGTTGCCTATAAAATTGACGACAGCAGTTGAAAACGGTTTGCTATACCTTTAAGATGTTTTAAGGAATCTCTAAGGCAACCAGAATGAAAATACATACAGAAGACAGAAAAGTGAATGACAATGGTGTCAAAGCATATCATGGGTATAACACCATAATTAACATAAAATATAATACCTCTTTAACATACAGACGTAGAAAAAAATTTAAAAATTGCTTTCGATTCACCACAGTGCTTCTCATGCAAAGAGAATATAAATTCAACAATAAACAGATGTTGAAATTATTGCGAGTACTGTAACAACTCTCCTAGATATGCTAGAACATTCACCACCACCAGAAATACACAAGACGAGTTACACACTCTGTAGGGGTGATATTTCATAGACACATACATAATGTTCCTGGGAAAGGGCACAAACCTGATTCACATTTAAGCCACACATTGTTCAAAAGTGTACTGTGTTGAAAACGGTCATCCTATAACGAAATACATTGGTAAAAAAACCAAAAATCCACAACTAACTAATGTTGAGGAAAGTCCCATATGAAAGGAAGCACGTTATTAAGGAATTCCAAAATGAGAACAAGCCGAAACTGAACTGAAAAAAATGCCACATAATGCAATACATGAATTATTTAAAAGGAAACCTTCAATAGAGCGATAATCTTAAACTCTGTGTATCCATGAAAAACAGACATCTTCAATTCTGGCATAAGTTCACTGACAGTAAAACTGAACGGAATATTCATTAAAATCAACCATGAAAAGGTGTAATGAAAAATATTATGAATAAGGACTTAAGGGACATCAAAAAATGTATTCTGTTACTCATATATTTCTCCCCTTACACAGATTTCAAGGATATAACCCATTGTTTAGAACAAAGCAGAGAAGCAAAAACCTTCCCTTTCTAAATAAACACCATCACAGTTATAAAATATGCTGACAATCATTTAATAAAAAATAACTACAGGCCAGTAAATCCAGACACATTCTGAGGAAAGTACTAAGATAACCTTATGATTAATTATTCCTGAAGTAAAATTCCATTCAGTAACAGAACATTCTTGTCAATACGGGAATTTTACTATCTACATCACTTCTTATAAAGCATATGCCCACATCATATCAGAACTTTTGATCTAAGAAGAGCTGAGTCTCACAGACAACTAATAAGAAAGTGAAAACATATGACAAAGTCACAGGAACTTGTTATTATACGAGACAAAATTAGAAAATGATGCACTTATTAAGAAGCTAAGAATTGAGACATAACTATAGGCTGCAGGTTTCAAAAGTTGTAAATCCCATATAACATTACTTTGTGTAAGAAATCTACGGAACAAATAGAGGCATTAACTTATTTCACCACTGAGGAATGGAACGCATGGAGGGGAAACATCTTCTTCCCGTTAATACAAAGGGAAATGAACATTTCAAGTGAAATAAAGGAGTATATTTTCTCCTGTTAGGGAAGTGCTTTGTTACCTGATGACATTGCTCAGTCTCCATTATGTACGATTAAGACTGAAGCCTCCGTAACACTGGAAAGCATGGACCAGAAAACATGTGATGTCTGCTTCCAGTGCTGCGGGGATTCCCGCCCGAATCCCCAGTACGCCCCACACAACTGTGCACACTTTCTCCCAAGAGGCAATACAGAACTTAGAAGAGGTTTAGCACAGAGACCCTCAGGAATAGGGAGATTTCCCTAAGGCCCTCAATGCAATGGAAAAGCTCTCTGATTATGGAGGCCCTCCCACACCCCATGGCGCTCACTGTGGATGTGACAGAACATCACTGGAGCTAAAGCAGAAGTCTTCGAGAATATGAAAGCAATGACAATGCTGGTGAGCAGACATCCCTCTGTGAGAAACGGAGAAATACATCTGGGCTTCTCCAACTGATTTTCATCCAGGCAGAGCTACTGGAACCACATTTTAAGGTCTATCTTCCTCCTTCAGACATGGACCTCCGTCTGTCATCAGCTTCATTCATTCCCACCTACCTGGATCAAAGACTACTGTCTTCCTTCTCTTCACATCCCACGGCTCCTTCGTCTGCTCCAAAAAGGAGACCAAATCAGGCTTGGACACAATGAGACCTGTTTAATAGAGAAACAGAATATAAGTATGGCTGGGGATCCTTGCAAGCCACTACTGGGCTCAGTAGGGAAGAGAGGACATTGTAGAACTCTAGAAGATGATTTCCCCAACACTGTTCACCAACAGCCCCTAGAGAACATGCAGGAGTTTCAAACACTCACTTCCTAACTTGCACTTTCAAGCTCTCCCGAGACAATAAGAAGGCGTAAAAACTGGAGTTTAAATGCAGGCAGTACCGCTCGACACCACGCCAGGTTCAGAACTACCACTAATTAACAGAAATGATGTGACCCTAAGGAAGGGGAAGCTAAAGCTGAAAAGGAAACATCAGGAAGATTTTTGTCTCCATCTACAAATCCTTACTTTTGTCCCTTAGGGCAGTGACCTGAATTCCACTTGTGCAAAGAGGAATCATCCAAGAGACAGTCTTCAAAGGAAGAATGAAACCCCGAGTGTGGCTTGGGAAATCTGGAAGGAGTCATCCTCACCCAAGAACAGGAGGTGTCCGTAGTTCTCCAGCATCACGTCCCTGTACAGTTCCCGCTGCGTGTGGCTCAGGCATCGCCACTCCTCCTGGGAGAATTCTATGGCCACGTCCCCGAATGTCAGCAGTCCCTGCAAGAAATACCACGGTCACCAAGTGGCCATCGACAGAGTTCACAGTGGTCCCTAAGATCAAGAGGGAGTTAGTGTCACCAGCTAGACCCCAACATCTGACCTTCACTGCTCACCCGACTATACCCCCCAAATTAGATCCCACATTTTACTTCAGTTCTTCTGTCCACCTTATCCTTTACTTCAGCCAAAACACCCCGTGGGCAGAGTCTCCTGTGGGGAAAACAGAAACTATCCAATGAAACGTAATGACCGCCCAGCGGGGGTGCTTGGGCTGGCCCAGTTTGAGGCAGAGGGACCCGGATGTATCCCATGGAGTGATCTAGTTACCTTTACCTCAACATAAAGCTAATATTCTCCACCCACGGAGAAGCACAAACCTCAGTTACCGAACGTGCAAAGGGATCAGGTTTAACCGAGGTTATTATCTCAGAGTTGACTGAAAACGACAAGCAGGTCAATATGCTGAGAGGACTCTACGCCAATGTTCAGAGCAGGTGTCAAATGTGAGAAGAATGATGGAAAAAAAGGTTATCCACACAAAAATCAATGTCTTTACATTTCATGCACCCATCCATACATTTAGGAAGTAGTTATATACACATGAAAAGTGATAGAGTAGAAAATTCTCATGATGAGTAATTTAAGAACCATTTACAATGATGTAACATTTATAAGTCAACTTGTGTATGATGATGTCTCTATCTTTTATCCACACTATCAACACAAACACAGAGAATGATACACATAAAACAGCTATTATTTAGGAGTCTGGTATGGTGAAGGATAGAGGCAGAAGAATGTTCACCTTTAACTCAGAAGGCTGACCCACAGACGGCATAGCTCTGCTAAGAGTCAAATACATACGACTTGTTACCTTAGGGTCTCTTAACTGCCTGTACATTTCACCGATATTAACATCGAACAGAGAGAAAGCATGGGAGAGATTGGGAAAAGTAACAAGCAGAAATTCAAAGAAACCTTTCTGATCTTAAACTCAGTGCACCTACCCTCGCCCTTGAACACTAAGCATAAAACCACCAGCTTCACGCAGCCAACGTGCAGCTCTTTCTGCCCATAGCTGCTGTCCCCGAGCTACTCAATAAACCTACTCTCGGGCACCATAACACATCTCAAGAATTCGTTCTTGACCGTCATGCTCAGGGATCCCACAATATTGTATTTCATTGAATGTTTTTGTTTTAATCATCATCTGTGATTTATTTCACGATTTTAAGACACTCAAACATGTTAATTATAGGATTCTTGTTTTCTTCTTCTGAAAATACAAGGAAGGAAATAGGGCTCCTGGGTGATGCAATGGCTTAGGTGTCTTACCCTTGATTTTGGCTCAGGTCATGGTCTCAGGGTCCTGGGATCCACTCAGCACGGAGTCGGCATGAAATTTTCTCCTTCCCCCTCTGCCTGTACCAGGATCACCTCTCCTCCTCTTTCACACACACTAGTTCTCTCACTCGCAAATATTCTTTTTTTTTTTTTCAATAAAGAGAATGTCTATAACATGAGTATGGAATAAAGTAAAAACTCACAGGATGGGGGTCTGACTGACATAGATCCCCCAGGCCCAGAAGTCAATACTATCAACTACAAGAAGGTGAGAGTCTTCATTTGTGCAGTGGAAACTGATGTGAGAGGGGCTGGGAGCAAATGGTCAAGACGTGTTCTTGAGACATTTTTCGTCTCATCTGTCCCTGATGAAACCTCAGGGACAGGACCCGTTGGCAGAAGAGCTGCAGTGTGACTGTGAGAAGGTACTGACTATAAACTCTTCCTGTAGGGGTAGCGATAACAGAAGTCTCTGAGGGGATTTCCTATGTTCAAGAGGATCCTGGAGGTCTGGCTATGGTCAAGCTAAGGTTGCTTTTGCCTCCAGCAAAGCATTAACAGTAAGGCACTTGTGAGGAAAGTCATTTGAGGAAAGTCATACTTTCCATGTGCCAAGTATTTATCTGTGGGCTGCGAGTTGCAAGGACATTTCCTTCTCCTCTACGTTTCTTTTGCTTTGTTCTCCTGATCAGAAACTACAAGCAAAGGCAAAATCAAAAGAAAGAAGCTTCCAGGTGAAATGGGATGGTTTCGGCCCATCACCCAGTAAATCCGTCCAAGACCCTTAGGAATTAACAAGGACAACGTGAGCCTTACAGGGGGAGCTATCTGGCAGAGCAACAAGCCATTACAAGAAGTTAACATCAGCCCTAATGACCAAGTTGATCATCAGCGCCTAAGGCACACTGAAGGACCTGTTGCTTGGTGTTGAGTAAGGGGGGCGGGGGGTTAGAGAGGGGTGGATAGGTATGGGGCTAAGTGACCAGGCTCACCAAAAATCCCAGGAAAGGGGGGACATAAAGGAAACAAGAGCTAAGGGAATGTGACCAGACCACCTCATTTGTTTCAAACACCAGAGATGACATATTCAAAGGAGAAGTAATCATGGTGCTATCAGCGGTGACGTCAAGGAGATTGAAGGTCCCCGGTCAGTTTTCTATAAAAGACCAACTATAAAGGCGCTGGGTGGCAACCATTCGGGACCCCGCTCACTCTAGAAAGCTTGCTTTCTGTTCTCACCTTCACGTGATAATCATTTTCCCCTTTTGCGCCTGATATGCATTCTGCTACACCAGACAAAAACCTGGCACCAGCGTGTTCCTTCTAGTGGCCTCCTTTCAGGCAAACTGGCTTGAGTGCTGGAATGGGGGAAGGGCCGGTGACTTTCTGCCTGAATGCAGACAGGCCCAGGAGCGACCCACCCCCAAATAGCCATAGGCCCTAACCAACCAATGGGCTACTTACAACCAGGTTCAGTTCCCAAAAAAGGGAAGATTCCATCTGTCCCCAGACTGTCCCATCTTTCCCTTTAAATCTATGCCACACCCACTACCTCCAAGCACAAGGCCTGTCTGGTGTCCTTCCCCACCCCTGCCCCCTTGCTGTGCATTCAATGACCTCCTGGCTCCTTGTTCTGGCTCAGCTGAAATCTGTCACTTCCCCTGCCAAGGGCCTGTACCTGATCCTCACCCAAAATCCCCATCTGATGAAGAGACACCCCATTTAGGGACCACATTCTCATAGCCCCTAAACAGTAAATCAGAATGTCAATTAAATTATGAGAATACAGTCGATTTATACAACCTTCAATCACATACACTGTCTCTGTTCTGTAATACGTAGTGTATTTTAGACACATTCTGAAGAATATGAACACCCTTCTTTATTCAGAGAATATTCCAAGTGACTCTGGATATTGTATCATATCCACTGTTTATTTGTGCATTTTCTTACTCCTTACTCTACGCAGAGCAGATAAAGCTTCCAGATGGGGCCTAAAAAATACCATTTTCCTTCAGCAACAGGAACAGGAATCTTTTAACTCAACACCTTCCCGTGGACCTGTCACCAAGGGGCTATTTTCCATACTGGCAGGCAGGTCCTTCATTGAAAGTGACATCTGTTGATGGCCTACTCTAAGCCAGGCTGGAGAGAAGGGATAGAAGGTTCTGGCTGATTAGAGAGAAGTGTTCTAAAGGCTTAATCTTCAGTATCATGTTTGAAAAGGTGTAAAAATTGGATGTCAGAAACATCAGAACTAGGACATTCATTATTTGCCATCTCTAAATGTGAGGAATTTCAGGAGAAAAAGATGACAGGGCCGCTGAACTCAGACGCAAGGCTTACCTGAGAACTGGCCATTTCTTCTTCCCTTTGTCCTCCAGACTTCTTGCTCAGAAGGATTCCAGGAGAAATCATAGCTGCAGCAGGAGAAAATGCCTTTAACGCCCCCAACAGGGCGACTTCACCCAGAAACTGCTTGCCTGAAGGTAGGACTTTGAAATGCAGAAAAGCCCAATTTCCTTGTCCTTTGTCAGGAGCTATTCAGAAAGGATGAAGTCTCCTTGGAGAACAATTTTAGAGTTTTTCCTTCTCTGCTTTCAGGGGGCCTCCCCCAGCAGACACACACAACTTCTGCTAGAGCAGAAAGAAGAAACATGTGCTGCATGGACCTGATGCTTCCAGATTCCCGTGGCAGCGCCCGTGTTACCTCTCCTTGAGCCAAGCCTGCCCTCAACTGTCTTCTATTCATGGTTAAGCCTGCTTACCCCTGGCTTCACCTAGAATCACCTGGACCATTTAATGACAACATCACAGCTGTTTCCCCCCTCACCCACTGACAGACTCTGGGGTGGGGGGCACAGGATTTGATCTCTTCTCGAACCTCCACACGTGATCCTATTGGGAAGCATTTGGGGAGGTGACCAGGCAAAAAGCAGTAATCAAGGCTGTCGTTGTTATTCCGATTTATTCCATGACTTGTCGTTGGATCACAGTCTGTGGACATTTACACTTTCTCCCTCTTTCTGCTACAGGGAGGGAGCCACCCTTACAAATGGAGCTTTCCCTTAGAGATGCAAATGTCTGCTACAAAAATAACCAGACTAGGTTTCAGAGGTTTTTCTGGGTCAGCTGTTACTTCTTCTTCTTCTTCTTTTTAAGATTTTATTTATTTGAGTGAGAGAGGGAGAGAGAGAGAGAGAGAGCACAGAAAGGGACAGTAGCAGAGAGAGGGAGAAGCAGACTCCCCACTGAGCATGGAACCCACCGCGGGGGTTTGATCCCAGGGCCATGACTGAGCCAAAGACAAGCGCTTAACAGACTGACGCACCCAGGCACCCCTGTCTGCTCTTTAAAATACCAGCCGAAAAGAATCCTTATGCTAACGAGACATATGTTGGGGTGACAACATGTGCTCTGTCAGTAGGTAAATGGTTACTTTCATAACTAACTGCCACAGACTTTTCCAAAGGGAATGTACGTTGTTCACTCCCATCAGCAATACATGAGCATTCTAATTCCTCAACATGCTCCCTGAAATTTGGTGTGAACCTTTTTCTTTATCTTAGCCACTCTAGAAAACACGGGGTCGTTTCTCTCGGCTAAAAATGAAGCGGTCTTCCTGCAGTTCTCCTGGTGACTGCACTGAAACCACGTAAACACATAAAGTTGAACAGAAATCAAAATGGCTACATTAAAACATCAGCAAGCCTTGATATTAAACTAGGGATCCTTTTCCCTCTCTTCTCCAACCTTCCACTCTCCCCTTCTTAGCCTTTCCTTTCCAGCACTGGGTCCCACCCTGAAAAGGTGAAGGACACAGCTGGCTGCACAGACATAATTCCGGGTGGAACCGGCTAGATCCTGTAGGGATTTCCCGACAAATACCCCAGCCCTGCCTCTGGGGGGCTTGCAGTTTTGAAGGCCCTGACCCACTGCAGCCTCTCTTGCTGGCGAAGTAATTAACCTGTTGTTCCTCTTGATCCCCAGCTCCGGCTTCACGTTCTGTTTTGGCTCCGAAGCACGGAGGTCAGGTTTTCACAGCAGAATGTGAAGAAGAGGAACACATTTATCTTCCTCCATTCTCAATTCCTTGGCCAGTTTAATATCTAAGGGGACATAAGACAGATTCACAAGGGAAAAAGAAAGTGCTTTCTTAACTACGGGAGACTCAGAGACATGAGGCTCAAAGACAGGCGACTGATGCCCACATACCACTGTGACCTAAGAAGGGGTTGGGGATTTAGCATTTCAGAAAGGGGAAGCATATGCACAGGAGAAAGGAGAGAGCAACTGAACTGTCCTGCACAAGCTCGCCCTGGGCACCATCATACCCTGCCCAGCACCTCCTTCATGTCTACAGGGAGCCGCCGGGAGTCTGCTCTCAAATAGTGGTACAGATTCCAGTGCCTCCCTTTGTACTGATTAACTGCCCTCGAGTTACATGATCCAACTAATCCTGTACTTCCAAAACCAAAATGGGGGAAAATCCTTTTTGACATTCTGTCAAACTCCGTATAATTAAAAACACCGCACAAAGTCAGCCCCTTTATTTTACAATGACCTTTGGCGTGTTTTATTAGTCACTCTGGCTTTTTATTTTGACAGAGGTAAGAAGCTAACCTGCATGCTTTTCTATTCCCTTTGTATAGAATATCTTTTCCACACCTGCACTTTCAGTCTGTGTTCTTAAAGCTGAAGTGAGGGGGCCTGGGTGGGTCCGTCGATTAAGTGTCTGAGTTCGGCCCCAGGAGTCCCCAGATCAAGTCCCATATCGGGCTCCTCGCTCATCAGGGAGTCTACTTCTCCCTCTGACCCTGCCCTCTCTCGTGCTCTCTCTTGCTCTCTCTCTCAAACACAAAAACAAAAACAAAACTGAAGTGAGTCTCTGGACGACTGTATACAGTTGGGTCTTGTATTTCTTTCTATTCAGGCAATCTGTATCTTTGGATTGGAGTATTTAGTCTGTTTATATTTAAAGCAAATATCAACACAAGTATGGACTTACTGCTGTCATTCTTTTGTTTTCTGGCTGTTTAGAATTATTTGACCGTTTCTTATGCATTTGCTATCTTTGTGATTTGATGATTTTCTGAACGGGTATACTTAGCTTATTTTCTCCCTCCCCATCCTGTATCTGCTACTACATTTTTCATTTTGTGAGTACCATGAGGCCTAAAGAAGACATCTTCTAGGAGTCTATTTTAACTTCTTACCAGCTTAATTTTGAATACTAAAACACTTTCACAACTCCGGTAATTCTTTAAAAACGTGGATGTACAATTGCATCACAACTCCGGTAATTCTTTAAAAACGTGGATGTACAATTGCATCTCATTTCATGGAAGAGAAACTCCATCCTTTCTATCATCCCTGGAAAGCAAAAAGCCTCTCATATAAAGGGGAGCAGACCATGCTGAGGGTGATGCATGAGGGATAGGCAAAAAGCTGGTGTGTTTTACTGGATTCTATTTTTCCCTGATAAACTCTTCTGCAGCTTGAGTTCTTTCCTCATTTTCGGACCACTTAACTGTGCCATAGTTCTTTAGCAGCAAAAAGCAATCAAACATCCTGACTAGGAATTTTAGTACCAACACAATTAAAATGAAAGGACAATAATTTCTATGCTGATTTGCACAACTCCATGAAAATCAGTTTGGAAATTAAATAATATGGACATTTGGTGGGAAAATATAATCTAAATATTGGTCTCAGCATTATTAGCAATTCTAAAGAGAACAATACCCATGAAGACAGCGAATGTTATAAAAGAGCCTCTCACAAAAACCAGGAGAAAACAGTTTAATAAGCAGATTCTGAACAGGGGAAAAAAGCAGACTCTGCTGTGTTAAAAAAATATCATCAATTCATTTCTACTGAGTTTAAGAGCACTGAATGGTTACCAATGTTCTCACATTTTTGTAATAGGCTTTAGTTTTCTAATTACTGAAGAAACATTGAAAAAGTAACTTCAATCCTTTCAAATTTCAAGGAAACCTATCCATATTTGATCCCTGTCTCCTTCCCAAAGCCACAATTGCCAAGGCATGGATTAGAGCCGTAAGAGGAGACAACTTATACTCTATACACACATATAGAGACCACATCTACACACAGGTGCAAACACAAGCCTGTATTAACAGTCAAACATTCAAATACAGAATCATATATACTCACACACAGTCACTTGCCTACTCACACACACAGTCCCAATTCACAAATATCCATGCAGAGACACACACACCACATACAGGCTCCCTTTCACCATACTTTTTTTTTTTTTTAAGATTTTATTTATTTATTCGACAGAGATAGAGACAGCCAGCGAGAGAGGGAACACAAGCAGGGGGAGTGGGAAAGGAAGAAACAGGCTCATAGCGGAGGAGCCTGATGTGGGGCTCGATCCCATAACGCCGGGATCACGCCCTGAGCTGAAGGCAGACGCTTAACCGCTGTGCCACCCAGGCACCCCACCTTTCACCATACTTATAGTGAAACACACTTATGATGACACTAACACAGTCACACTCAGGTTCATAAAAATCTCATTCAGTCACATGATGGAAGTGTTTGTATATGGAAAAAACAGGATTAGCTACAGTCCCCTGGATGTCTGAAAACAAAAGCCCTTTCCACTCTTTCATTCTTTCCAACATAGCAAAGCTCTACAAGGACCATATTCGCAACATGTGCCACTGAAAGATTAAGGAGCGCTGCCACTTTAGGTCGAGGTGCTTGGCATGAAGATGGGGAGTGACACCGTGGGGTAAGAATGAGGGCACAGGGATAAATGGAGTGCAGAGAGTCTAGGGGCTTGGGATAACAGAGCCAAAGGGGAAGAAAGGACAGGACCTGTGTTAGTTTCCTAGGGCTGCTGTAACATATTAGCACGACTGGGTGGCTAAACAAACCAAAAAACTATCTCACAGTTCTGGGGGTTCTTAGATGTCTGAAGTCAAGTTGTTGACAGGGCCACAATTTATCTCAAGAATTGAGTCTTCCCTCTTTCTAACTTCTGGGGACTGTCAGCTCTCCTTGGCCTTCCTTGGCTAGTAGATGCATCTCTCAGTCTCTGCCCTCATCATCGCACACTGTTTTGTGTGTCTGTAAATTTCCCTCTTCTCATTAGGACAGCAGGCATTGAACTTAGGTTTACCCGAAACCAGTATGACCTCACATCAACTTAACTGCATCTGCAAAGATCCTACTTGCCCAATAAGGTTACAATGACAGTACTGTGGATTAGGACTTGAGCGTATTTATTTGAGGCACACTGTGTAACCCACTACAGGGCTGAAAGGCATTAGGGAGTTAATATCACTGAGGGATTAAAGTACACTACAGGTTTGAAGGTTGGGGGTGGGTGTATGCAGGGATATGTATGTTGAGGGAATAAGAGGGTGGAGGAAATCATGGGAAGGAAGGGGATAATGGATGAGGAATTAATTGGCAAAAAGGATTAAGAGGCAAGATTGGGTAAAAGCCATGCAAATTTTATTGCCTATGGCTTCCCATTGGATTCCCCTGTGTATTTTTTACAACTACCATCTCCAGTGTTCCAACCCCCAAGACTCTGGCACTTAGTACTTGATGGGGCCTAGCATCAATTAAGTCTGAATGATGTGACCCAGGATATTCCGCTGTGAGACCAAAGTAAATACTGTGAGGCTCCCAGGTACATCTCTTGAGGACAGAGCACAGGGTCTGGTCAATGGGGAAGCCTCCATGGGGAGGACTGCTCTGCATAAGATTTGATAAGGGACGGTCAGTCTACCCCATATTCCTGATATTGTACCAGAATTTTTGTCTGCAGAAGACAAGTACACCCCAAAATAAGGGAGGAGTAAATCACATTGGGGCCTCCACTTCGAAACCCCCTCTATGTACAGATTTTCATATGCCACTAGAAGCAATAGAAGAGCAGTCAGATCATATAGACCTTCACTGGCCACGGAGAGGCTTTCAACTCTCACTGTGAATGCCATGGAAGACACTGGAACAGAAGGGAAATCCTTAGAGGATGGAGGAGCATGGGAAGAGTGAGAAGACAAAAGATATTCCTCTGTGACCACCAGAGAATTAAACCTAGGCTTCCAGAATCATTCCATTCAAGCAGAATTTCCCAAACCACATTTAAGGCAGAGTTTTCTCCTTTGACCTTTGGCCCTCACCTGTGTCATCTGCTTCATTCATTCCCACTTACCTGGTGGTGTGTCTGTCTTTCTCTTTATGTCCTAGGGCTCTTTTCTTTTCCAAACCAGGTGACCAGATTCAGTCTAGAAACAGCAAGACCTGTTCATAAGGAAAAGAGACATGACTCTTGCTGGAGAATCTTCAATTTCACCATGCTCCGTAGAGAAAAGAGCACATTATAGAAAGTTATAGAAAACTATTTCTCCAAATGCTGTTTCCTGATGGTCTCTTTAGAATACTTACGAGCATTTTCAATTTTCAGTTCCTTAACTCCACTTTCAAGAACTACTGAATTAAAAATAAGGAACGGATATCTAATTTTAAGATGTGGGCAACAATATTCTATGCCGTTCAGTGCATTATCACTAATCTAGAGTGATGGTTAGAGATAACCTTAGAAAAGGGGAAGATTCACGATGTTTCATCTTAACATTTCCTTCTTTACATCAACAAATGCCTAGTTATTTCCTTGGAATTATTTATCATTTGTGCTTAATTACACTATAGAATTTAAGATACTTGAACATACAGAAATTACACAGTGCTTATTTCCTTTTGCTGAAAATAAAAACAAAGTAATAAAGAAGAAAATACGTGTGACATTTTGGGGAACAAAATGGAACCTTACAGGCCCAAGGACGAATTTAGAACCTTTGGCTTACAAAAGCCAGGATTTCCACAAATCAAATATGAGGGACTTCATTTTCCAAAGCAAACTACAAGAAAGAGAAACTAGAAGATGGGCGTTTCCACATTAACTATGATGATAAGTTTATGCCCATCTCTCAGTAAATTATTCTTATTTGGATAGATTCTTCTTAATGATAATGGGAACAATAACTTTATAGAGGGGGAATCTGGCAGAGAGGCCCTTAACGAAGTTCACAAAATTAACAGCTGTAATGAGACAAATTGATATCAGCTGCCTAATGCACGTGCAAGAACTCATCGCTGCTGTGATGCTTGCAAAATAAAAAACAATAGGATTCTAATCATGAGAAAATGGTTTTATGCACATTTCAAGTGACAGACAGCTCCCATATCCTGTAGTCTTTAATGTATTTTAAATAGTAAGTCTTTCTTTGAACCAAAGTAGACAGCAAGGCTTTCTTTTTCAGAATGTTGAGTTATTCTGGGAACCCAACAGCCACCTTGTTGATCATTTCCTCAATCTAGTTTCCATAGACTCAGGGCACAACCAGACAAAACCTAAATACTATATATTCTCCTCCTTCACTGGGGTCCCGAAACCCAACCCATCTCCAGTGAACATCTTGGGTATCAACATATCCCCATGTTGATCCGTCACAGAATATTTTCAACAGTTACAGGTCATGAATTCATGGTAAGAATTCCTCAGGCTGTACAGAAAACCTGGTTCAAGAGAATGGAGAGATGGACCCAGGATATAAAAGAGGAATATCTAGGGGCACCTGGGTGTCTCAGTCGGTGAAACGTCTGCCTTCGGCTCACGTCATGATCCCAGGGTCCTGGGATTGAGCCCCATGTTAGCCTCCCTGCTCAGCGGGGATTCCGCTTCTCCCTCTGCTGCTCCCCCTGCTTGTGCTCTCTCTTGAGCTCTCTGTCAAATAAATACTTTAAAAAAAAAAAAAAACAAAATAAAAGAAGAATATCTAAAGAACTTACTATTAAAAAAACTAATGTCTTAGGCAAGAACCCCAGAGGTAGAGAAGTAAATTTTTACAACTTCTAACTATACGACATTTCAGTAAGAAATGAGGACACAGCTCCTGAGCTAAGTCAAGACAAGATATACCGAGAAGCAGCCATTTCTTACACTCCCTTCTGTTCTAGGCTTCTTTCTCGAGTGAGATTATATAGAGAAATCACACCTGGAAGCCTTTAAAGGCCTCAGCACAGCTTCTTCACCTGCTATCATCAGGTCAGAGGCAGAAGGACCTTGAAATGCACAAAAGGCCACCCTCTTCTTTGTCACAGGAAAGATTCAGAAAAAAGGAGCTCCTGTGTGGACATCTGCATGTGAGTTTCTCCCTCCCAGTTTCAGATGTCCTCCCCTCCCACAGACAGCCACAGATCCTGCCACAGCACGGGGAACGTGGGCTGCACTGACCTGCCCCTTCCAAGGGAAGGCCGAACACTCTGGTATCTTCTCTTCAACTGAAAGCAGCTCTCACAACTGTACCGTGACTCCTTAGGCTTCACCCTGGTCTACCTGAGAAGCACCTGGAGCACAGAGGTAAAGCAGCACTGATGCTCTCACCCTGACCAATAGACAGACTCTGGCAGAGGGCACAGGTGATGGTGGTTCTGCAAACCCACCCTTTATTGTAAACCCAGGCTGATAAGCAATGATGTGCTTTCAAGTTTGAATGTGCACAGAAATCATTTAGCCTTCCAGGTCCCAAAGAAGAAATGGTGATTCTGCAGCTTTGGAATAGGGTCCAAGAATTGCTTTCACAAGTTCCTTCTTAGTGGGGACGCTGCTCCTGGAGACCCACAGTTAGTGGCCACACTGGAGAACGCAGGCACAGCGCACCTGAGCCCCCCACACCTGCCGTCTTATGTCAACACAAACAACTCCCGGTGAGTTCCCAGGAAAGAGTTTACTATTTACTTCTCACTGTTGTGAGTTTATTGTTGGTCCCAGCAAAGACCACCATCGCCATCCTGAAGGACCACATGCTTTCACAGCACTTTAAAGTTTACAGAAAGAAGGCTAGTGAGCACTCACGTCGGAGCAAGTCTCTTTTTGGAAAAGAACATGTATACATTGATTACTGAAATGTTTATTGAGCACTTACTTGTGTTTATAAGGAGGTTGTGGTGCACTGTGTTGGGAACTTCACACATACGATTTCATCCCCATAATACCCTGCGAGCTAGGTACTAGGTGTCCTGTAATAACCATGAGGATGTAGATTCTGGGTGCCACCTATCTGACTTGTCCTCAGTCTCCCTATTGATTAAAAAAAAAAAAAAGGCTGTATACAATAAGAACTAAATAAACATGAATGAAGAATACAGAAAGGGTAGAAGTTCAGAGAGTTTTTCATTGTTGTGATTACATTTTTTAATTTTTTATTTTTTTAAGATTTTATTTATTAATTTGATGGGGGGGAGAGAGAGAGAGAGAGAGAGAACTAACGAACAAGCAGGAGGAGCAGCAGGCAGGGGGACAGGGAGAAGCAGGGTCCCTGCTGAGCAAGGAGCCCAACTCGGGGCTTGATCCCAGGACTCTGGAATCATGACCTGAGCCAAAGGCAGACGCCCAACCAACTGAGCCATCCAGGTGCCCTACATTTTTTTTTAAAGATTTTATTTATTTAAGTCAGAGAGAGTGAGAGAGAGAGAGAGAGTGCACACATGGCAGGGGAGGGGCAGAGGAAGAAGCAGACTCCCTGCTGAGCAGGGAGCCTGAGGCTGGGCTCCATCCCAGGACCTAGAGATCACGACTTGAGCTGAAGGCAGATGCCCAACTGAGTGAGCCACCCAGGCACCCTGTGATTACATTTTTTAATAGGCTAGAAAAATGTTTGAGTTCATAAATAAGAGCAGTTTTCCTAACTGGATGTACTTTGTACACTTCCAACAGCAATACATAATTATTTTAATTCCTACATTCTTATTAAAATTTGGGGTTACCGATTTTGGGTTTTTTTCAAATTTAGCCATCCTAGAAAGTGCAAAGTGGCATCTTCTTGTTTCCCTGCTTTCTAGGAGAAATGGCTAAAGAAAATGTGAGTTTATAAAATTCAGCCTTAAAAAAAAAAAAAAAAAGAAAAAGGACATCCTTCCATTTGGAACAATGCTGGTGAGCCTAGAAGCAGTTACGCTATGTGGAATAAGCCAACACACAAAGGCAATTACTGTATTATCTCATTATAGCTGGAATCTAATAAAGTGGAACTCATCATAAAAGCAGAGTACAATTGTGATTGCCATGAGCTGTCTGTGGGTGAAGTGAGAGATGTTGGTCAATGGTACAAAGATTCAACTCTTCAAGATGAATACATTCTGGACATCTAAAGTACAGCATGGAGAATACAGATATGTCTATTATATTTGAAATTTGTTAAGAGAGTATATCTTAGATGTTCACAACAGAAATTAAAAAATTAAAAATCCTAACTATATAAGGTGATGGACATATTAATTGGCTAGATTGTTAAAATCATGTCAGAATGTATATAAATATTTATATTTTGTAACTTGAGCAA
Organism: Ursus maritimus; assembly: GCF_017311325.1. NCBI lineage: Eukaryota > Metazoa > Chordata > Mammalia > Carnivora > Ursidae > Ursus > Ursus maritimus. Next base: position 47,878,050 of record NW_024424341.1, read on the forward strand.
CAGCTAAACCTGCAGGAAAGGAAAACAGGATTATGGGTGAAAGAATCCTGAAACACAGGATTTAATGGAAAAAACAGAAATTAAGGCACTAATATATATAATCTTTTTCCCCTGTTTATCTGCTTCTGGGTTTCAGGAGCTGTGAGCACCAGCCCTGGAGAGATGAAAAGAACAGCCCCTTAGAATCTGATCTCCTCTAATCTGTCCTGGGAAGGGAGGAGATCCCAGAGCTCCACCAGACCTGGACACAGCCTCAGAAGGGGATTTGATCTGGTCTGGGCTATGGGAGAGCTCACTATGGGCTCTGATCTCCTGGCCTCTGGGATAATTCCAGCTCTATCATTTCTAAGCCTGCCCAACAGAAATTTAACTCTCAGAGTTCATATTATTTTAATCTAGTTAGTCACTTCTGTCTACTTCATAAAATAAAAATCAACTTAACTCAAACATTTAGAATTTCTGGGACAATTATGTTAGAAACCTTATAAAGATGTATTTATTTATTTGAGAGAAAGAGAGAGAGAGTGAGTATATACATGTGAGGGGAGAGAAAGAGGGAGAGGGAGAGAGAAATCTCCAGCAGACTCCACACTGAGCACAGGGTCCAACATGGGGCTCAATCCCATGACTCTGAGATCACAACTTGAGCTGAACCCAAGAGTCGGATGCCCAACCTACTGAGCCACCCAGACACCCCAGAAACCTTTCATTCTTAACAAGAATGTAAAATAAAGGCTACTACTAGTGCTAATAAAAATGCTTTGGTTCATAGATGACCCATCACGGGTGAAGCAGAAACTCGTACAACACAGAAAGGGAACTGTCCCAACTGGAGCAAAGTCCCCTGTATACTACCTCTTCCTTGCACTGACCCTACAATCCTGAATTCAACTATGTACCCATGTGCTCTAGATTAAAGGTTCCCAGATGTAGGCATCATGACTCTTCATGTTTTTCTAATGACCAGATACCACGGAAACAAGCAGTTTCTATCTGTTTGCATCTCTACACTTGCTCAGTGTTCTTTACCACAGCACAAAAAACCTGGAGAGACTCCCATCTGGGTACCTAAGTCATGAACAAAGAACGTATGGGTAATATTTATACAGACAAATGCACACATAATTTTATTGGTAATTGATACATAGCTGATTCCTATTTGAATTAAATCCTACGCTGCCTTCAAATGTGCTGAGTTGAAAATTGTTATCCAAAAACATAAAACATAGATAAAAAACAAAAACACAGTAAATTAATATTGTGGAAACTATCATACAAAAGAAAGCATTGTTATGGAATTGCAAAACAAGAACAGGGAAAAAAACCCACCAAATTCTGAATAAAACGTACACTCTTAAAACGATGTTTCTATATAATTATAATTTTAAACTAGGACTGTTGCAAAAAGCAAGTATTTGAAGCACCAGTCTGTGTTATATGGCAGTAATATTGCTCAGAAAATTCACAACTATAAAATGCCCAAATAAAAATGTTACGAATAAGCATTTAAATAACACTGAGAAATTTGTTATTAATATAATACTCCCAGTTTTACACAGACTGCAAAGGCTGCAATTCATCTTTTAGAAGTAACAAAAGAAAACAAAACATTTCTGAATAAAGAAACACCATGAGTTGTAAAATATGCCGCACATCACTGGTATATAAAATAAACATTTAGGTATTACTTACACCACATTTCAGATACATTTTGAGGAAAGTGGATGAAAATACTGATGATTATATTTATATTTATGAACAAAACATTTTAATAAATATGGGGATTTTTACTAATTACCTTACTTCTTTTTTTTCTTTTTAAGATTTTATTTATTTATGTGACAGAGAGATAGCCAGCGAGAGAAGGAACACAGCAGGGGAGTGGGAGAGGAAGAAGCAGGCTCCCAGCGGAGGAGCCCGATGTGGGACTCAATCCCAAAACGCCGGGATCACGCCCTGAGCCAAAGGCAGACGCCCAACGACGGCGCTACCCAGGCGCCCCTAATTACCTTACTTCTTATAAAACACGTGTACATTTAAGCACGTTCTATCAGAAATTTAGAATCCTTGGGGCGCCTGGGTGGCACACCGGTTGGGCGTCTGCCTTCGGCTCAGGGCGTGGTCTCGGCGTTATGGGATCGAGCCCCACATCAGGCTCCTCTGCTATGAGCCTGCTTCTTCCTCTCCCACTCCCCCTGCTTGTGTTCCCTCTCTCACTGGCTGTCTCTCTCTGTCAAATAAATAAATAAACAAAATCTTTAAAAAAAAAAAAAAAAAAGAAATTTAGAATCCAAAATCACAGCTGAATTTCACAGGAAACTAATCATAAATTGAAAACATATAGGACATAGACAAAAGAACTTCATATAAATAAGACAAAACTAGAAAAATCAGTTTTTAAGAAATACGGTAACAACTGATGTCTGCTGCAATGCAAACACAGAACTTAAAAAATGGCTTAGCATAGAGTTCCTCAGAAATATGCACAGATTTCCCTAGGCCCCCAAAACTCATAGAAAAGCAGACAGATCACACAGGCCCTCATAGGCTATGGAAGGGTCTTTGGCCCTCCCTGTGAATATGATGGAAGACTGGTGTGGGGGTGGGGGGGTGAAGGAGAATCTTAGAGGATGTAGAAGCATGGGGAGTGTTAGATAGGATTGTCCCTCTGTGATAGCAAGGGAAATGAACTGAAGATTCTGGAAAATTATCTCCATTCAAGCAGAGCTTCCCAAACCACATTTTAAGTTTTGGCTTCCCTCCTTGACCTTTGGACCTCACCTGTGTCATCTGCTTCATTCATTTCCACCTACCTGGTTGTACAGCTACTGCCTGCCTTCACTTCACATCCCAGGACTTTTTCTTCTGCTCCAAAAAGGTCTGGCTTAGATGTAGCAAAACCTGTTTATTTTTAAAAAGGGAATATGAGTTTTGCTGGAGATTCTCTACCTTGGAGTTCGGTATTGTCCTCAGTAAAAAAGAGAGGACATTGTAGAATTCTGAAAATGATTTCCCAAAATCCTGTTATTTTATTTATTCATAACAATTTTTACGGCAATTACAGGTTCTACTAAAACACCGGGAATGGCAAACAATCCTTTCTAAACATTTACTAGTCACTAGATAGCATTACAACAGTTTTTCATAAGTTAATGCAAAAAAAAAAAAAAAAAAAGCCACACAAAAATAACTTATGAGATCAAACGTATTATTCTTTCTCTTTTATGAGAGTCTTCTGTCAAACATCCAGTAAATGGAAGAAACTAGGTTTTAACCAAGGTCATCTGACCTAAGAGTTTATGTAACACAACACACAGGTCTATACACAGACACTATTTTTTTTTTTTAAGGTTTTACTTATTTATTTGACAGAGATAGAGACAGCCAGCGAGAGAGGGAACACAAGCAGGGGGAGTGGGAGAGGAAGAAGCAGGCTCCCAGCAGGGAGCCCGATGCGGGGCTGGATCCCCAGGACCCTGGGATCATGACCTGAGCCGAAGGCAGACATTTAACGACTGAGCCACCCACGCGCCCCTATATACAGAGACTACCTTAAAGCAACGTTCCATGGGGGCCAAGGGCAGGCTGTCCTAAGATGGGACACTTGTGCATGAAGTGTTTTTTAAGTTAAATGCAACTGACACCTATAGGCCCAAGAGAAACTTTTGCCCCTCCTTTAACTACGGAGAAGGATCTACACTGTGGGTCTTTCCCAGAATAAGGGCTGTTATCAGAGAGAAATTTTATCTCGGTGACCCATCCAAACATCTGCTCTCCTTATTGCTTCGCAAAAACATTCCTATTCTCAAAGTAGCAGACCATTCTTAGTCCAGGATGCCATATATACTTCATTTTGCCTGACTCTGGGATTTCCATGTCTGTAGGGTTCTTTATACTTATGATATTAAATTTGATTTTTCTCCTCTTCATCTGTCTCACGTCCGTTTTGTTCTTAGTCCAGCCAGACGGACCTTGAAGGGGACAGAAATTCTTGCTCCTTGAAAGTATCAACTCGAAATGTTTTGAAGTATCAACTCGAAATGAAGCCAGCATCAGTTCAGAGGAGAGAATGCCCCCTCGGCCCAGCTATACCAGATAAGGAACATAGAGCCTAGGCTGAAGACATAGCAATGTAAGCCACTAGCCTACAGGGAGTTCATCAGCACTACCCTACAGGTATAACTATCAAGGCACCTAATAAAACCTCTAAGATAAGAAAGATATGTTACTGATTCAGAGTCTTTTGAGACAGAATACACCTCTGGGTACCAGGTGCAGCGGCACCATAAGTTATCAAGGAACATCTGCTAACATGGCCTCATGGGTCTCCAATGAACAGCACTCACCTTCTCAGTGATACTGAACCAAACCATGACCTTGGGCTCTCTGAACAACAGAATTTGACAAGAGGCCAAAGACGGGTCTCAGACAAGGCTTTACTGGGGCTTATGCTCCAGCACCAGGGAGAGAGCACAAAAGAAAGTGTCCTCAGGCTGACTCCTGAGGAGAGGTCTGGGAGAATTTTTTAAAAGAAACTTTGGTGGGAAAAGAGTGATGTCTAAGCGTACAGTACGTGCTTAAAGGTCTTGCTTTTTCACATACTGCTTGTCTAATTAACATATTAAATCTCCACCCCTAGGCAGGATTTTTGGTATTAGAATGAGGGAAAGAGTCAGAGAAATTTCAGCACTGTGGTCCATCTTGGCGCAACCTGGTTTGGTCCAACCTTCATTAGTGTTCATAGTTAGCATCCTTCCTCCAAATTCCTCCATCATAACGTACTTATAAGGCATAGAGTTTTGGCTTCCCTCCCCCCCTTATGGAGGCAGCCAGAGAATGCTGGATTTCACAGTCAGTACTGAGAGGGCCTGAGTCCAGTCTCTGCTCTGTCTCATCAGAAGACCCTTGCCCCCAGTTTTCCCCTTAAAAATCTTCACTTGCAAGCCATCAAGGAGTTCAAGACTTTTGAGCATTAACTTCTCCCTTCTCCTGGGTGGCACCATAACAATAATAAGCTTATCTTGGTTCACTGCAAAAACTCAGTGTACGAAACTGATGAACACAGGGGCGCCTGGGTGGCTCAGTTGTTGTTAAGCGTCTGCCTTCAGTTCAGGTCATGATCCCAGGGTCCTGGGATTGAGCCCTGCACTGGGCTCCCTGCTCAGGGAAGAGCCTACTTCTCCCTCTCCCACTCCCCCAACTTGTGTTTCCTCTCTTTCTGTCAAATAAACAAATAAAATCTTAAAAAAGAAAGAAACTGATGAACATAGGGAAAGGGAAGGAAAAGTAAAATAGAACAGAATAAAAACAGAGGGAGACAAACCATAAGAGACTCAACTATAGGAAACAAAATGAGGGTTGCTGGAGGGGAGGTGGGTGGGGAAATGGGGTAATTGGGTGATGGGCATTAAGAAGGGGACCTGATGTAATGAGCACTGGGTGTTATATACAACTGATAAATCATTAAATTCTACCCTGAAATTAATAATATGTTATCTAACTTGAATTTAAATAAAAGCAAAAAAAAAAAAACAAAAAAACAGCTCAGTATAAGTTTTTACTGGCTTGCCACGCACAGGGGAGACAAACTCTCCTTTCCTTTGGTTACAAATTTGGTGACCACAGGGGATCTCAGTTCTGCCCAAGTTTCACTGGCCCTTGGCCAGTGGAAATATAGCAAGGCCCCATTCACCAGCTGCCCAGACTGCTTGGTCTAGGGACAGAACTGAGATGCTCCCATGACCAGATGCTGTTGGTCTATGGTGCTTTCATCTGCAGTAAGAGAAATAAGGCATCTGGCTGGGAGGAAGTCTCTTGGTGAATAACTGTGTGACAGACGTAGTAAAGAGAAGGGCCATATGCACCCCAACGTTCATAGCAGCATTGTCCACAATAGCTAAATCGTGGAAGGAGCCGAGATGCCCTTCAACAGATGACTGGATTAAGAAGTTGTGGTCCATATATACAATGGAATATTACTCAGCTATCAGAAAGAACGAGTTCTCAACATTTGCTACAACATGGACGGCACTGGAGGAGATAATGCTAAGTGAAATAAGTCAAGCAGAGAAAGACAACTATCATATGATTTCTCTCATCTATGGAACATAAGAACTAGGGTGATCGGTAGGGGAAGAAAGGGATAAAGAAAGGGGGGGTAATCAGAAGGGGGAATGAAACATGAGAGACTATGGACTATGAGAAACAAACTGAGGGCCTCAGAGGGGAGGGGGGTGGGGGAATGGGATAGGCCGGTGATGGGTAGTAAGGAGGGCACGTATTGCATGGTGCACTGGGTGTTATACACAACTAATGAATCATCGAGCCTTACATCGGAAACCGGGGATGTACTGTATGGTGACTAACATAATATAATAAAAAATCATTATAAAAAATAAAAAAATAAAAAAAATAAAAAACACTTTCACGGGAAAAAAAAAAAGAATAACTGTGTGACAACACAAGAGACATTTATTATTTGGTCTGAGTTTCAGCACATACTCATTTTGGTGAGGACTAGTCCTCTTCTGCTTACAAGAGAGTAAGAGCTCTGAGAGGCTACTCTGGGTCTGGTTCTGTGCTTATGTTATTTAAGTTGGTTTTGGCCAGCAGTGGGAAACACTGTTTCTGATCTAGCTCCCCACTTGCAGCCCAGTAGGTTCCATGTTACAAAATTGGTCAGTGTTCAGTTATGACTCTACCGAAAGGAAACGATGATTTTCTTTCATAATACTACATGGCCACAATACACTCTAGGGCCAAGAAAAGATGCCACTCTGTTTAGAACAAGGGTTGCAGGTCCAAAGGAAGGATGCATCGTCACAATTTTGCCAATCTAAATGCTTAATCCATTCTGTAGATGAGATTCTGAATGAATCCAAAGACAAGGGACATAAGCTCCTCACATCAGAGAATGGCAGAGGTCAACCTCAGTGCTGTGCAGTGGTCCCCATAGGGATTCTCATTTACAACTCAAATAATTTACTCTCCCAGGAGAAGTATAGAAGAATCAGCCACTAAGCTTTCCCAACACTTTCAGTGTAGCCAGGCTAAATCCAGAGAAAACCAAGGCACAAAACACAACCAACCATCACCAAGGGGACACCAGAAGAAGCAAGATCACTCTAATTAGCACATCGGTCCACAACTAAAATCCCTTAGGTACTGCCCAGCATTCAAACCCACTAAAATGGAAAATAAACCATCACAATGGGGAGAAAAGGGATGGAGAATCACCTTCCAGTACTCCAATGGAATTCATGTTTAATACACATGGATTATATATTTGCAAGTATCTAAATAAATGGAAAATTATACTAGGGGTGATTTTAATGTTCAAAGGGCTAAATGAGGATTCTTTGAAATACCTTATTAGTGTACTTAAACACCCACCTTGGGAGACCAACTATTAAACTAACAAACTGAGTGGGATATAGATTTTGGTTGGTATTTAGAAGCTTTTAAAAGGAACAATGACAAGATACTATTTGTGTAGGCAACAAATTAGAAGCCTTCTGAAATAGTGAACAAAAATGAGCTCAAGAATATCGACTCTTGTAGAAGTACTTCCTACAGCTCTTTTTATCCTTTATCCTTTATGCCAGGAAATGAGGCATTAAAATCAAATCCTCTGTTAGGAAAAAAGAGTTCCTGTCCTCTCAAAGGTCCTTCTAGCTGAACTAAGAATAAAACTGATATGATGCAGATTAACAGGAGAAAATAAAATTTAATCGATGTACATATGGGAAAACCACACAGACATGGAAATTCCAAAGACAGTCAGGAAAATAAGGTATATATACCATCTTGAACTAAGGAGAAAGGGGTAGTGGTCTTGAACTTCGGAAGGAAGGAATGCACTTCACAGGGTGAAAAGAAGAGCAATGTTTGGTATTTAGGTATTTGCCCTACCATACAGATGGGTCACTAAGATAAAATTTATCTGTTAATAACCCTTATTCTGGAAAAGACACCCAATTTAGATTCTTCTGTGTGGTTAAGGGAGGGACAAAAGTTTCTCTTGAGCCTGTCTCAAGTATCTTCAGCTCAAAATAATCCACATGAAAAAGTGGCACATTCTAGGGGTTCTGTCCTTAACCCTATCAGGACCAATGAAGCCCCTTGGAATAATAAGTCTGGTATTTTGCTTACAGTGTTGCTGGGAGCCTTACCAGGTGAGTAAGGAAGGTCACCTCCTGGCAGGCTCAAGAACCTCAAGATATTGTGGGGACATCAAGAAGAGAAGAAGTAACCCATATATGTACGTTGTGCAGGTGACTCTGGCAAGTATTTGGCTTGGCTTTTTTTTTTTTTAGGTTTTTATTTATTTATTTGACACAGAGAGAGAGACAGCCAGAGAGAGAGGGAACACAAGCAGGGGGAGTGGGAGAGGAAGCAGCAGGCTCCCAGGGGGGCAGGGAGCCCTATGAGGGGCTCGATCCCAGAACCCTGGGATCACGCCCTGAGCCGAAGGCAGACGCTTAATGACTGAGCCACCCAGGTGCCCCTTGGCTTAGCTTCTTAGCCTCAAAAGTCTGTTAAGAATTCAACCTGAAATATCTTATAAAGAGCTCCAGCAAAGCAGATTTAAAAGAACCTATATAGCCAGTCACTATTCCTCACCATTCCTACTGCACTTATGTAAATAATTAGGCCAAGTTTGTCAAAACTGGGCTTATTTCATAAACACATTTGTCTTAATTTGACTATCTTCAGTAAAAACGAGGGTGTTTTTAGAGAGAAAAATTATATTTTACTAACACACCTCTGTGGATGTTAGGTTCCAGTTCTGGTGTACTCTTTTAAAAATTTTTGTTGCTTGCCTATAAAATTGGGCTGGATCCTGAATTCTGGTTTCCCCAAGTATCTGGCTATGATTCTTCAAACTAACTTTTCCAATTTCCTCCCACTCTATTGACTTGGGATCACTGAGAACGAAAACTGCCCTTTTTCCCCCCCAAACTGAAACTAGAGGACTGCAGGTCAATTTCAGAGAAACTGCCACAATGGCCCGTGCTTTCACAATCTTCTTTCCTGTTGCCACATGGACCACTCAGAAAGCTCACAGGAACATTTTAACTGCAGAACAGGAAAATCTCTGATTGCCACTGCCTGAGCTCACACTGTCTGAAGAGGCTTCAAGCCTGACATCTAGAAATCTTCCCATTGATGGCGCTCAGGACTCAGACACTGGGTTTACCATCTGTTTCAACCATTTACCTGTGTGTTTTGCTTTGTTTTGTTTTTTTAAGTAGGCCACATGCCCATCGTGGGACTTGAACTCCCAACCCTGAGATCAAGAGTCTCCTGCTCTTGACTGAGCCAGCCAGGCACGCACTCTGGAATTCTTTAGATCGGAAATTTATGAATACATTTTATAATTCCTAGAAACATGTGATTTTCATAGCACAACTTCCAATAAAGCATAACATATGTTTACTAACAGACTCAAATATCTTTAGTTTCTCTGTAATAAGAAGCAAAAGCAGATAAAACTATGTTTAGTAATTAATGTTTCGTTATTTTACTTTATTTGGAAAAGATTTAGATGTCCTGTGAGTTTAAACCAATTTATCATTTAACCTAGCAAAACTTGAAAGTTTCAAAGGTTTTGAAAGCTATAAACCTTTTTACCTATTCAACCTACTTGCTCTTAACAATTACCCATGAAAACTCTATGAGACAGACAAAATTAACCATTATTTTGACGACACGAATAGTAACAGAGATAAGACTAATATAATAAATTTAGGTACAACAGAAGTTTTATATTTAATGCTGATAACTATAAAGATACATCCATTTTAATTAAACCAACAACCTTGAATAAGCTTCAATAACAAATATGTTACACCTATGTCTACTAAAAAGTCAATCAATATGTTCCCAACTGTCAGTTTTACCTGGGGCTCCTGTGGGGAAATCTAAAGTGGGAGGTGTAAGTCCAGGATCCTCTGGGCCCATTCATTTTGATTTGGGAGATGCTTCCATTTGAACCTCCAAAGGAGGTTTCTGTGAGGGTAGAATAGTAAGGGTAGGAGGAACAGATGCCAGGGTTGCCAGAGGTCTGTCTACTCTTTCTCCCTCGGGCAAAAGAGGCTTTTTCTCTGGTTGCTTTTCAGCCCTCTGCACCATTCATTCAAAAAATGTTCAAATGGATTCACTTTGGAACAGAAGGAGCATTCCCCCTCTTCCTACGCAAAAGTTCAGAAAGAACACAGATGAAACAAAACTAAACTAAAGGAAGCAGAGAGAACATCTGATAGCACTCCTTCTTCCTCCAAACCTGGAGCTTCACCAACTGAACAAAATATCATCCCAGTTTCTGGTTTATCCCCAAAAGTTGGAGATTCACCAAGTGAACCAAACAGCTTCCGAGACAAGCTAAGAGAGCCAAAACAAAACCCTGTTCTTGGAGGGACCATATTGGGAGAAAGAAATCCAAGAGACCCATTCAGTGGCCATCTTTCTTTTAAGCATAACATATACATGGGCAAGGTGGCGTTACAATAAAAAAATCCTTTTTTCTTGGTCCTAGGTTAATAACTAAAAAATAAACCCCAACCAGCTGGATTCTCCCTTGGGGGTTTGAGAGAGGACAGAATCAGCATTCCCCCATTTTCTACACACACACACACACACACACACACACACACACACACGCTCATATACATGCACAATTTCCAACAGCAATCTTCCCAAAAGCATATCCTACATTCCCATTTATGTTACATCTGTTTCTTTTTTCCAATAGTATCTTATAAATTACAATGGCCCCTGCCACAGCTCAAGCTATGCAAGCTTAGAGTTACAAAAACCTGAAACAAACAGTTCACGAAAAACCACAACAAGTGATTCAAAAGAATCCAACAGCAGGGAGACAAAGAAGGAAAAGGTTCAATGTGCACTTACTGAGGGAACTTACCAGGAGCCAAAATTCTAGGTCCCACTACTTATATAATTCCTTTCTCCGTTTCACCAAATGTGGTTAAGGTAGTAGATGGCAGTTCAGGGCATCTAGAAAGGAGTGTTCCCAAAACAAAACAAGTTTCAGCAGCTGGGAGGGTCTGTTCTCCTCACTTCCCTGGCCCAGGGTCAACTAGCCTCAAGTAGCTAGCTCCGACCCATCACAACCACTAGCTCAGTAAAGAAATGGGTGAGTAAAGAATTGGCATGCCTTTGCAGCCAACCACTCCATCCGGGAAATCCCAAGGGGACTACACAAATCAAAAGCACAGCTCCTGGCCGGCTCAACAAAAATTGTAACCAAAGCTTAAGATGCAAAAGCATCTGGTTCCAGGGGTCCCAACCATACTAGGTTTGGCCACTCGTTATTGACAAAATCTAAAGGCAGAGAGACCAGTGGTGGTGCAGCAAGAAAGGAATTCACTTCAGTGAGGTCAACACTAGGAAGGCAGGAGAATAGTATACTAAAGGCTGTTTCCAGAGGGCTGAAAATACTAATAGGTTTATGTAAGAAAAATGTAGGACAAAGTCAGTAGGTACATGCAGCTGGGCACTAAAGATGAGGCTGATCATTGTCTAGGGGTCAATCAAAGGAACTCTATTACTTAAGGGGGTAGTCTGGTTCCCATCAGGAGATTTTGCCTACCTGGTCTTTTCCCTGAGTTAAAAGATAAGCTTGAAAGAAGAATGTACTTAGGAAGTACAGACTGAGGTAGCTGGAGTCCTGTTTCACACAGACCCATAATCATAAATCACTAAACCAGAGAAAATAGACACAGCACATCTGATCCCCTATACCCATCCACTTATCTCAACACAGGCACTCCTGGTTCCCAGTGAAGACTACCAAATCAAAGTCCTGAGACATCACAGTTTTTGCCAGCCCTCTGAAGTTAACAGGATGGAGAAGGTAGTAATGTCGCAGTAAGTCTGTATTTGGAAAATAACGCAGCCACATCATTAATGCAATGTTTATTGAGCATTTACTCTGTGTACACATGTAGGGTACATGCAATATGCTGGGAACCTCAGGCACATGTCTCCTAATACTATAGGAGTTGGTACTCGGTGTCCCATATTTCCTCTGAGGATGTAGATGCTGGGCCCTGCCTTTCTATTTCTTCTCTTTCTCGACTACTGATTGTATAAAATAGGATCTAAACAAAGATGGATGGGAGGAATACAGAAAGCAAGCGTGGAGTAGTACTTCAGAGGAAGTTCTCATGGTTTTCTTTCTTTAATTTTTGGTAATTTATTTTTTTAAAGATTTTATTTGTTTGAGAGAGAATGAGTGAGAGAAAGAGAATGAGTGAGAGACAGAGAAGGAGCAAGGGAGGGGCAGAGGAAGAGGGAGATGCAGACTCCCTGCTGAGCAGGGAGCAGGACGGGGCACAGGGCTTGATTCCAGGACCCTGGGGTCATAACCTGAATGAGCTGAAGGTAGACACTTAACTGACTGAGCCACCCAGGCACCCCTATTTTTTGGTAATAATTTAGTGCAGGGGAAGAAAACTAATTTTCCCACTGCCCTTCCAGGTTCTTGGCTGAGAAACAGATTGACAGGAGAAAAACAAATTAAATGTTTTAAAGGAGGAACCCCAAACGCATGAGGCTCAAAGACATGCAACTCACATTTATATGCCATCCTGCCCTCAAGAGAAAGGGGTAGGGATTTAGAACCTCAAAAGGGAGAAAGAAGTCAGTAAACAGGAAAACAGAAAGAGCTCATGTAAGCTAATTTTGCCATGCCAGGCAGGTAACTCTTTCTGATCTAAAAAGTTATCTCTGGTATCAGTTCTTGTTCCTGGTACAGATTCCAGTCTCAAGCATGCTATAAAGGCACATACGTGAGTTGTGTCTTTCTACAATGTCAGCTTTATTCAATCGTCATGCAAGATTACCATAATTGGAAAGCAGGTTGAGGATTCCAAACTCAGTAACGTTTCACTAAGCATTGAACTTGGCTGCATACACGTCACACAAAACAAACGATGTAAAGTCACACAACAAACATGATACAATAAGGGGTAAGAAGTTGACTAACCAAAGGTGAAGTCAGTCTCTTGAGCATGCAGTTGAGATGGGGACTCAGGTCTATGCTGGGCCCACTCTTGGCCCAGACTGCTTATCACGTTCAAGCAGTGTAGGATCTCCACTGCATTCAGAGATCAATCAGGCAGAACCTTTGGTGGAAGGTGCCTTTCAAATGTGATCAAACATGGTAGGGTTTGCTTCAGAACTTTTTGCAGTTTGCTGCACAAGTCCTTTCTTCCTGACGGATTTCATCATCAGTCTTGGGCCTTTGCAGGCCTCTTCTCATTCTAGTGATGATCAGCTCTCAGCTCTGCCAGGGCACGGGCTGGGCTTACTGATTATCAGTCCTAAGTACTGCCAGTCTGTGCCGGTATGAGCGATACAGGGTCTTAGCTACAATGTCCTTGACTGCATACATCACTAATTGACATGACTGGTTACTTCACATGAGTGACTCCATCTTACTCTTTACAGTCCCCCATCTAATTTCTTTTAAATAATTAAAGGAGAAAAGGGAAAAAATTTCTGAGCCTGCTGTGTCCTAATTGCCTTCTGGTCAAAACAATCTATATGCACGGTTATGTATTTTGGAGTCAACTATTCTGTTTCCACTCAAATGGGTTTTTTTTTTTTAATGTTACATATAGAGGTAGAGATAGATATCTTAAAAAACAAAGAACAACTATCTATATATCTAAGGAAATCTTTCCATTTGTAGCAACAAAATGAATTTTGTTTGGCAGTAAAAATCCCTGCCCCTTTCAAGGTTCTTCTAGCCTAAGAATCAAATTGACATGAGACAGATTAACAAGAGAAAATAAAATATAAGGGCACAGGTATGGGGAATCCACACAGACATGAAAATCCAAAGATAGGCAAACATGTCATTCTGAACTAAGAAGAAGAAAGTAAAGGTCTGGGGCTTCAATGGGAAGAAATGCAATTCATAAGAAGATGGAAAAGAGTACACGTTTGGTAAGCATATGTTTGCCAACCACTCAGAAACAATGGGACATAGAGGACTTTGATCAAACAGGCCTTATCAGGTTCCTCCTTGTCCACAATACTTAGATTATACCCTCATGTATTTATCTATGGTGCCATCTCTTCCTGGGGCAGTTTTGCTATCTAAACTATTTTTAGGCATTTGAGGGGAGAGGTAAAGACTTTTCCTGAATCCGCTGGGTTTTGATTGCTTTTGAACTCAAAATAATCTTCATGCCAAAATGGCCCTATATGGGATGGCCGGCTCTTGGCCCCTATATCTTGAAAGACATTTTGTTATATGAAATAAGCCAAATGCAGAATATTCCAGTGAAAAGGGTGATGGCCATTGTGTCAGATGCTGTGACACAGTGCAGGTAAAAATGGTCATTTTTAATGATACTCTTGGGTGTCCACTTCGGCTACACATGCAATGCTGCTTAGAACGCCATCTGAGAGAGCTCTGGTCAGTGAGATGGAGAAGTGCCTGTGGAGGCAGGACTGCCCTGAATAAAAAAGAAATAACTTACAACCAAAATCCCTATGTGCTGTCAGATTTTTTTTCTTACTCCTTAATCATGAAACAGAGTTTGGTACCTAGTGGTGGGGCAAAGATTTTGGGGCCATGAGAGATGAAAGAGGGGCACAATGCTGCATATGGATAATACCAGAGCAAAAATGAGGAAAAAGAGGGTACCCCATATGATGTCTCAGTCATTTTATCAGACATGGGCTTCCTACATATTCCTTGTGTACATAAAACAAAATATACATTTTATTTTCTATAAGTATTACTCTTTCTTAGTATAGCTGAACATTAACAGCTATAAAATGAAATAATTATATTTCACTTGCAATAATGTTAAATGTGATGAATCTGTTACCCGACTTCATTGTACTGAATTCCACACCTTATAGAAATCCTATTTCCACTCTAGACAGGATAAGCGTAAGAACAGCAAGGGCTGTGAAAGACCATGGGGATTTCTGGCCTAAAAATTGGGTGGACTATTTGCAGTAGACATGTTCACTGCCTCTCACTGCTGACCTGTGTCCCCAACTACTCAGTAACCAGCTCAGAGCCCAGAGCACGTGACTACCCTAATCACGGGCTAAGAGGAACGAGGGAGGTACGTGTCAGCTCTGAGGCCCATCCCTGGAAGAGCACCGACCTACAGTGCATCAGACCTATGCTGGGTAATACACCTGGGATACCAGTGCTTTGTGCAGCCACAGCCCATGACATGCTGATCCTGCCTATTACAGGGTCCAGAACGCTTCTTCATCTCCAACATCTACTCTGACATATGCCATTTTAAAGGGATGTCTACAGTGCTTCCATCATCCAATACCCCCCCTCACCATCCGCCACCAATAATGTAGACCCAGGGAAGATCAGTAAACTCTGTCATCCAACAGCATCTGCTTGCCAGTAACACCCAGGAATGCGGTTAAATCATGAAGAAAAATAGGAATTCCCTGATCCTCAGGAACTCACCATATTTCCCAAGCCTCCATTCCATTACATTTATTCATCAGATGACACCATCAGGAACTGTCTTGGACTATGGAATTACTACAGGCTTCTTCCAGTTCCCTCCCCACGTTTCAAAAGAGTTCTCTAGGTGTGCTTTTAATACATCAATAGGTCTTATCTTTCTCTCTCTAGGGAGTATAGATCATCCTGTTTTACCAATGTTCACATCCCTCTCGGTGCTAAACGTCTGAAATAATCCTGTGGCCCGCTGGCCTTGCATCCCTTTAATCTCAATTAAGAGGTCAATGAGGGCACTCAAGGCACAGCACAAGTAAAAAAATTGTCTGAACCGGCTTCTCCCTCTCCCTCTGCTGCTCCCCCTGCTTGTGCTCTTGCTCTTGTGCTCTCTCTCTCAAATAAATAAAATCTTAAAAAAAAAAAAAAAGAATAATGTTTAATAAAAAAAAGTAAAACAAGTAGAATTTTTCTTTCTATATTTAGAGTCAGCTGTGTAACCTGGAAACAGATGCCCTCTTTCCACATGCAGAATTCATACAATTCTTCTTGCTATACTTATTCTCTCTTACCTCTTCTATTAGGATATTTTTCTTCTATTTAATCTAGTATCTATTATACACCCAGCACTCTCGTGGGCATACTGGGCATACGTTCAGTTCATTTAAACATCAATAGAATCCCTCCACCTATGCCATGGGCCACATTCCTTTATTAGTATCCATGGTGGAGTGCTTTGGAATTACTGGGCTAAGTCAACATAGAGCCATTCAAACTAAAACAGGTTTAGGTAAGCTTTGTGGGGATTTTCTCCGAGGGGCACATACGGGGGAGGGTCTAGAGTGCCAGGCAACATGGTTGCTACAAGGGCAGTTGGGGGTGTCATACTGGAAGTTACGTTAACTTCTAACTTGCATGGTGTTGTCTAGGAAATGCACTAGCAAGCAGGGCTGGTGTCAGTTCAAGTCCCCTGCAAACCCACTGACTACACAAAATGGATGCCAAGTAGCACCATCATGGAATAGTTCACCTAAACCATCATCAGTACCCTATATAATCTGTAATATATCCATCATAATATCCCAGGAGTCACTGAAAGGAGAAAAGCATACAATAGATAAGCTGTGGGAAAAATAATCACACATTATTTGAAGTTTTAGGCCATCAAATAGCCAAAACAACCTTAAAATCAAAACTGGAGGTATCATAATTCCAGATTTCAAGTTATATTACAAAGTGGTTAGTAACTAAAACACTATGGTACTGGCATTAAAACAGACACACAGATCACTGGAATAGAACAGAAAACCCAGAATAAACCCAATTATATGGTCAAATAATCTTTGACAAAGGAGAAATTTATATACAATGGGAAAAAGAGTCTCTTCAACAAATGGTAGTGGGATAATTTGACAGCTACAAGCAAAAGAATAAAAGTGAACCACTTTCTTTCACCATCCACAAAAATAAACTCAAAATGGATTAAAGACCTAAATGTGAGAACTGAAACTAAAAAAATCCTAGAAGAGAGCACAGGCACTAATGTCTCTGACATCACCCATAGCAACAATTTTCTAGATAGTTCTCCTGAGGCAAGCATATGAAAAGCAAAAATAAACTACTATGACTACATCAAAACAAAAGTCTTCTGCACAGAGAACAATCAACAAACCTAAAAGGCAACCTAGGGAATGGGAAAAGGTATTTGCAAATGACATATCTGATAAAATATCAGTATCTAAAATAAAGAACTGAGGGGCACCTGGGTGGCTCAGTCAGTTAAGCATCTGCCAGGTCATGATCTCAGGGTCTTGGGATCAAGCCCCACATTGGGCTCTCCAGTCAGTGGGAAGTGCTTCTCCCTCTCACTCTCCCTGTTTTTTTTCTCTCTCAAATAAATAAAATCTTAAAAAATAATAATAATACTAAAATAAAGAACTGATACAACTCAACACCAAAAAACCCCCCAAATAATCCAATTAAAAAACGGCCAGAAGACATTAACAGGCATTTCTCCAAAGAAGACGTCCAGATGGGCAACAGACACATGAAAAGATACTCAACATCACTGATCATCCGGGCAATGTAAATCAAAACTACAATGAGCTATGATGTCACACCTGTAAGAATGGCTATATTCTGGCAAGGATGTGGGGAAAGGGAACCCTCTTGCACTGTTGGCAATGCAAACTGTGGCAGCCACTCTGGAAAACAGTATGGAGGTTCCTCAAAAAGTTAAAAATAGAACTACCCTATGATCCATCAATCGCGCTACTGGGTATTTACCCAAAACAAACAAAAAGACTAATTTTCAAAGGGATACATGCACTCCGATGTTTGTTGCAACATTATTTACAGTGGCCAAATTATGGAAGCAGCCCAAGTTTCCATCCATAGATGAATGGATAAAGGAGATGTATATATATTCAATCATAAAAAGGAATGAAATTTCACCATTTGTAATGACATGAATGGAGCTAGAGAGTATAATGCCAAGCAAAATAGATCAGTTAGAGAAAGACAAATACTATAGGATTTCACCCATATGTGGAATTTAAGAAACAAAATGAACAAGCAAAGGGAGAAAAGAGAGACACAAACCAAGAAACAAGACTCTTAACTAGAGAAAACTATGATGATTACCAGAGGGGAGGTGGGTAGAGGGATGGGTCAAATAAGTGATAGGAATTAAGGAGTACACTTACCATGATGAAAAAAAATGAGGGAAAAAATCAAGTTAAAGGACTGAAAGAAATGAATTACTAGTTATGTTATACCTTTAGATCTCCCTACTGACACTTTTTGGAATAAATATTCTATGCATTGCAGCTTTAACAAGTCCTGGGTGTCATGCAAAGATGTATCTGAAAGATATCAAGTAACACAAAAGTAAAATCATTCCACTTACTACACTCAGATGAATACACTTAAAAGCTCTAATATACAAAATTAAAATCAATCAAGCCTGTTAGCAAGATGGCTGACTAGGGAGTATCAGGACTTCACTGCTCCATGGACACATAAACATACCTAGGGGATTTTGACCACATAGCCTTTATGGAACATAAGCCAATCTAGAGGTCAAAGAAACCCATCAAAGATGAAATCAAGAACAGCCTTATTGAAGAGGGTAGGAAAACGTGTTACATTTGCCCATACTTGTTTTGCCTCCCCAGCACACCATGGCAGGATTGTGAAAAAACACTCAATTTCTCCTTTATTCTTTGGAGGAAAGTAAGAATACTGGAATCTGTGTCCAACGTTGAGGCTTTTTGTGCAGCTGTCTGAGCTTATTTCATTTTGCATGGCGCAGAACATTAAACAGAATGGTGGAATACAAGGGATGCACGTTGGTGGTCATGAGAAAAACAAAGGTGAGAGCTATGTTAACAACAAGGAAGACTACAGTACTGGAGACAGACATCAGGAAGAGAAAGATATTGTGTGCTCTTGAACAGAAAAGTTTTGTTACTGGGAAATTACACACATGCCCAGAGAATATACATTCTCAAATGAGTTTGACAAAATCAGAATTTCCAGGTTGTTACTGGTGTTCTGAACAAAACAGATCCACAAAGATTGAAAGAGGTAGCTGTGTTTAAATTCCCAAATCTCAACAGAAGATCACAAAGCACACAAAGAGACAGAAATACATGTCCATTCAAAGGAACAAAATACATCTCCAGGAACTGGTTCTAAGTAATATAGAGTTATATTAGCTGATACACAATTTAAAATAATCATCTTTACGATGACCAGAGATTTAAAAGAGTAAACAAATAAACAAAATCAGAAAACTATGCATGAACAAAATGAAAATATCAATTAGAAAGTATAAGAAAGGACCAAAGAGAAAATGAAAGCTGAAGAGTACCAGTACTAAATCTCAAATTTCAATAGAAGAATCAAAAATGACTTGATCAAGCAAAAGAGAACACTAGAACATTTGAAGACCATTCATTTAAAATTAATTAATTATAAGGAGGAAAAAAAATGTGGATTTGGGACAAATGCCAATGCATTTGGGGGGACTCAAACACCATCATCAATATACACATCAAGGGGACCCAATTAGGTGAGGAAAAAGAAAAGAGGACAGAGAGCTCATTGGAAGAATTAATAGTTTCAACTTCCCTCAGTTGAGGAAAGAAACAGACCTACAACAAGAACCTCAATAAATTCCAAGTATATCATCCACACAGGTACACATTATGATCAAAATATCAAGACCACAAACAAAATGACAATCTGGAAAGCAACGAGAATGAAACAACTCGTCACGAACAGGAGAGCTTCTACAGAATTACTGAGGGATTTCTCAGCAGTAACCTTGTACGAAAAACGGAGTGGATGATCAAATAGTCCTGTAAAAAGAAAAGCTAGCAAGCAAGAATACCCTATCAATCAAACTGTAGAACAAATGAAATTATACCAAATAAACTCACCAGAATTTCATCATAGATTTTTTTTTAAAGATTTTATTTATTTGTCAGACAGAGAGAGAGAGCACAAGCACAGGAAGGGGCAAAGGGAGAGGGAGAAGCAGGCTCCCCATGAGCAAGGAGCCCAATGCAGGACTTGAGCTGACGGCAGAGGCTTAACTGACTAAGCCACCCAGGTGTCCCATCACTAGCTATTTGCAAAAAAGGCTAAGAGTATACTTCAACTTGAAAAAGGATTCTAGACAACAAAAAATATATATGAAAATACAACACACTTCAATATAGCAAATACATACACAAATATAGAATTCTGTGATAATGTAATGCTCAAATTACTCTCATACATCAAGGAATCAGAAAATGAGCCATTTAACCCCAATAGTAACAGCAGAAAGGAAATTTTAACATACAGCAGACATCACCAAACTAGAGTATCACTAAAATAGGAAAATATCAACAAAAGGCGTTTCTGAAAAAATTGACATCCCTTAACTTGATCAAGAATAAAAGAGAAAAAAGTCAAAATCAGAATTTAAAGCAGACAATTGTAACTGACGCCAAGAAATAAAAATATCTATAAGAGATGATGATGAACAATTACATGTCTACAGATACCCCAAAAAGTACAAATTTCTACAAAAATACAACCAATCTGGACCGCAGCATGACAAAATTATAACAATTACAATAGATCTACTCAGTAGATTGAAAGAGCAATCAAAAAACTCACAACTAGGGCGCCTGGGTGGCTCAGTCAGTTACATCTGCCTTCAGCTCAGGTCAGGAACCTGGAGTTCCGGGATGGAGCCCCGCACTGGGCTCTCTGCTCAGCGGGGAGTCTGCTTCTCCCTCTATCCCTCACCCCGTTCATGCTCGCTTGCTCGCTCCCTCACTCTCAAATAAAATCTTAAAAAAAAAAAAACCACCTCACAACAAAGAAAATTCATGGGCCAGATGAATTCACTGGATAATTCAAGCAAACATTTATTGAGGAATTATCAAAACATTTTCTATGACACCAAAATTACCTATTAAAGCCAAAGGAAGACAATACAAGTAACTAAGAATACAAACTACTACCCATGATAAATATTCATGCAAAATTTACAATAAAACAAAATCAAAAGCACATTTTGACATTCTATAATATGATTAAGTGGTATTCCTCCTCTAATTCAAAGCTGCTTCAACATAGGAAAAGGATAAATTTAGGACTCCACATTAACAGAATAAAGATCAAAAATCACATAATATGAATTGATGCAGAACAATAGAAAACACTCAAGAAAGGAGGAATAGAAGGATATCACCTCAACATAATTAGGGCCATATATGAAAAGTCTAAAGTTAACATCTGCAATAGGGAAGACTGAAAGCTTCTCCTCTATAATCAGGAACAAGGCAATGAAGTGACTTCACTTCCATTCAACTTAGCACTGGATGTTCTAGTTAGAACAATGAGACAAGAAAAATAAATAAATGAATAAAAGTCATGGAAATTGGAAACAAAAAATAGAATCATCTGTGTTTCTATTATCTATTCTAACATCACAAAGACAAAATGCTTAAGATTTAACATAATGACAGGTCAAATCTAGTAGGATGAAAACTATAAAATATTGTGGAGGAATTGAAAGAAGAAATAAATGGAAACATATCCATGTTCTTAGAATGGTATACTTAATATTATACTTAATAATATTATTGAGTCAATACTACTCAAAGTGATCTACAGATTTTTTTTTAAGGTTTTATTTCTTTATTTGAGAGAGAGAGAGGGCGAACAGGGTGGAGAGGTAGAGAGAGAAGCAGACTCCCCGCTGAGCAGGGAGCCCAATGTGGGACTCGATTCCAGAAACCTGTGATCAATACCTGAGCCAAAGGCAGACGCTTAACTGACTGAGCCACTCAGGCGCCCCTAATCTACAGATTTAATGCAATGTCTATCAAAATCCCCATGACATTTTTGGCAGAAAGATCAAAACCCATCTTAACATTCATACGGAGGTCACAGGACCACACACACCCAGAAACATCTGGAAAATGAAGAGTACTTTGGTGGTATCACACTTCCTGATTTTAAGGCAAATTACAAAGTCATACTTATCAAAATAATGGAGTATAGACAGAGAATAATGGAACAGAATAAATAGCCCACATAGAAAAGCTCATGTCAAATGAACTTCACAAGGGTGCCTATTGCACACAGCAGGTAAAGGACAGCATCTTAAAACAAGTGTTGAGAAAACTGGATGCCCACATGGCAAGAATAAAGTTGGACACTTACCTAAAACCATATATACAAATACTACCTCAAAATGGATTGACAAACAAAACATATACATATAAAACTCCTATAAGAAAACAGAAATAGTTGGTTAAGTGTCTGCCTTCAGCTCAGGTCAGGATCCCAGGGTCATGGGATCAAGTCCTAAATCAGGCTCTTTGCTTAGCAGGGGAGGGGGGAAGGGGACTGCTTCTCTCCCTCCCTCTGCTGCTCCCCCTACTTGTGCTCTCTCACTCTGTGTCAAATAAATAAATAAAATCTTAAAAAAAAAAAAAAGAAAAAACAGAGAAAAACCTATGTGACATTTGATTTCACAACGAATTCTTGGATATGATATCCAAAATTAAAAATAAACCAATGGGATTACAACAACCTTAAATACTATCGCATATTTAAAAAGCAATGGAGTGAGTCAATGTGCCTGTGTGGCTCTGTTGCTTAGGCATTTAACTCTTGGTTTCAGCTCAGGTCATGATCTCCCAGCCCTGGGATTGAGCCCCACATGGGGCTCTGTGCTCAACAAGGAGTTGGCTTCAAATTTTCTCTCCCTCTCCCCTCCCTTCTGCCCTTTCCCCCCTGCTCACGTGCCCATGCTCTCTTAAATTAAATAAGTAAATTTTGTTAAAAAAAAAAAAATGAAGTGAAACAGTAAACTACAGATGGGAGAAAATCTTTGCAAAGCATATATGTGAAAAGGAATTAATCTCCTGAATTAATAAAAAGGTCACACAACACAACATTAATACACAACCTAATTAATAAACAGGTGGAAAGGGATGCCTGGGTGGCTCAGTCAGTTAAGTGTCTGCCTTCAGCTCAGGTCACACAACACAACATTAATACACAACCTAATTAATAAACGGGGGGGGGGGGAAAGGGATGCCTGGGTGGCTCAGTCAGTTAAGTGTCTGCCTTCAGCTCAGGTCATGATCCCGGGTCCTGGGATCGAGCCCCTAGTCAGACTCCCTGCTCAGAGGGAGGCCGGCTTTTCCTTCTCCCTCTGCCTGCCGTTCCCCCTGCTTGTGCTTGCTGACAAATAAAATCTTGAATGAATGAATGAATGAATGAATGAATGAATGAATGAATGAATAGGCAGAGGACTGAATAGACATTAATCCAAAAAATATATAAGCAACTGGACAGCAAGCATATGAAAGATGCTCGAAATCACTAATGACTAGTGAAATACAAATTAAAACCACAATGAGCTATCGCAGGATAATTGCTATGAAATAAAGCAAAAGTAACGTGTTAGCAAGAGTGTGGAGAAACTGGAACCCTTAAATAGTGCTGGATGAAATATAAAATAGTGGAACTGCTATGAAAAACACTATGCAGTTTCCTGAAAACATTACAAATAAAATTATCCTATGATCCAGCCAACCACCGTCCACGTTCATACACGAAAGAATTCCAAGGTAGATCTGAAATTGATATTTGCACATCCACGTCCATTGCAGCACAGAAACCAGTAATAGGCAGAATCCACACAAATGGCCACGCACAGATAAATGGAAAAATAAAATGTAGCATATACATATCACGGAACACTTCTCAGTTTTCCAAGAGGAACAGATTTTGTGACCTGACAGAACTTAGATAAGCCTCGGGGACAGTGTGTTAAATGAAATAAAGGAGTCACAAAGACAGATACAATAGGATTCCACTTTTGTGAGTAACCTAAGACCGTCAAACTCTAATTTCACATAGATCCAATCAGAAAATGAGAATATTCAGGACAGTCCCAGGAATTTTTGTACAAAACAAGACAATTATAGAATGACATTAAGTTATACAGAAATAGGGTAACAACTGAGACTGCACTACATGGTGGGCAATGTTCTAACGTCCTCCATAGCACTCATTTAAGAATTCTGAGGTTGGGGGGCCTGGCTGGCCCAGTCAGTAGAGCGCTCAACTCTTGATCTCAGGGCTGTAAATTTGCACCCCATGTTCAGCATACAGATTACTTAAAATGAATTTCAAATGATAGTGCATAACAAAAAAAGACTTTGAAGTAAAATAGGGAATTACGTTTTCTCATTTTAGGGAGGTGCTTAGGGCTATGATGAAATTATGGAGTCTGAATTTTGTGGGGTCATGTTTGAAACTGTCCTAGGTTTGGAAACAATAAAGCAGACAACACATCACTTCTGTCCCCAGTGTTTCTGGGATTTCTGCCCAAATCTTGTTATCTGCACCACTCTTCTCATGTACTTCCAACAAATAAAACTTAAAAGATGGCTTAATATAGAGTTCTTCTCTGTGCACAGATTTTCCCAGATACCCAGAAGCAGTAAAAAGCAAACAGATCACTGAGGCCCTCACAGTCCAAGGGAAGGTTTTTTGTTTTTTGGTTTTTTCTGTTATGCACAGAGGACGTGATGGAGATCACTGGAGATGAAGGAGAATTCTTAGAGGACAGAAGACCGCAATAGTGTTGGACAGATGGCCCTCTGTGAGATGAAGAGAAATGAACTTAGGCTTCTCACAATCATTTCTGTAGAAGCAGAGCTCCCCAAATCATATTTTCAGGTCCTGCTTCTTCCTGGACCTTTAGGCCTCACCTCCATCATCTGTTTCATTCATTCCCACCTACCTGGGTGGATGAACACTGTCTCTTTTCTCCTCACATCCCAGAGCTCCCTCTTTTGCTCCAAAAAGATGACCAGGTCTGGCTTTGACACAACGAGACCTGTTTATTAGAAAAAAAGGAAAAAGAGTATTGCTGGAGATTCTTTCAATCCACAATTGTGCTCAGTAGAGAAGACAGGACATTGTAGAATTCTAGAAAATGATTTCCCAAAAGCTGTTGCCCAGAAGCCCCTTTAGGACACACAGGAGGTGTTTCCAATGTTCACATCCTGACCTCCACTTCCAAGTACTACTAATACAATAATAAAGAGTAGAAATAGGGAACTGAAGATGTGGGCAATATCATTTTATGCCACTCAGTGTTTAGAACTGCCAGTAATCTACAGAAGTGATGCTGTTCCCTTCAGGAAGGGGAAAATAAAGCTGAAAAGGACACACCCTGAAGATTTTCTCTATATCTACAAACCCCTACTTATTTCCCTGTCTGGATCTGAATTCCACGCATTCACAAGGGGAATCTTCCAAGAGAAAGTCTTCACAGGAAGAACGAAACCCCGAGTGTGGCTTGGGACATCTGGAAGGAGTCATCCTCACCCAAGAACAGGAGGTGTCCGTAGTTCTCCAGCATCACGTCCCTGTACAGTTCCCGCTGCGTGTGGCTCAGGCATTGCCACTCCTCCTGGGAGAATTCTATGGCCACGTCCCCGAATGTCAGCAGTCCCTGCAAGACATACCACCGTCACCAAGTGGCCATCGACAGAGTTCATAACGGTCCCTAAGATCAAGAGGGAGTTAGTGTCACCAGCTAGACCCCGAGACCTAACCTTCACTGCTCACCTGCTTGTACCCTCCGACACTTGTCCCACGTTTTACTTAACCTCTTGCTTCCACCTTATCTTTTACTTCAGGGAAAAGACCCCATGGGCAAAGTCTCCTATGATGGAAACAGAAACTACCCCACAAGTAGCAACAACTGCCACTACAAAGAGCTCGTGCTGGTCCCTACCACCCAGCCCAGTTTGAGCTTAACTCCCGACTCACACCAACACAGATGGACCATGGAGTGACCCACAGAGTGACTGACATTTTTGCTTCATTACAAAACTAAAATCTCTGCTCACACCTCATTTACATAATATAAGAAGTATGTAAGGAACTATTTACTTACGGGGCACGTGCGACTTATGCCCTACATCTACATATAATGACAAGGCTCCCATTTCTAAATATTCATCCTAACTCTAGATAAAAGGAACCCATTCACCCTTGCTTGGGGGAGTCAAGGCTTTGGAAGTTATTCCCTGTGATCTGCTTATCTGACACAAAGCTTCCTTTCTGTGACAACCCCACCTGAGGTAGTTTCTGAGACTCAGCAAGGAGTGAACGCATATTCATTCAGTTACATTAGAACTGGTTCTGGCTTAAATGAGTTTCTTGCTTTATGCAGTAAGACGATTTTTAGCACGGTAATATGCTCGAATGTATTCTCTAGCTCCGTTAGGAGGATGGCAAATGATCCACAACGCCATTATAAATACTGTGTATTTCTCCAAGATAAATTGTAAAATGAGGGCATAAACACAGGCATACACACCGAGTACCGTGTTTATATCATACAGTATAAATTGTGTCTATCTCTTAGAGGGAAAATTTGGGTGGGCTACAAATGTACATATCAAATTCTAAAGTGAATGAGAATTTCACAACAGTGCCCTGGAGATCTTGTTAAAATGCAGATTCTTTTCAGGAGCTCTGGGGTGGGATCCTGGTCTGCATTTCTAACAAGGCAGTAGCCTATGGGCCAAGGGATACATTTTTGAATAACAAAGAGGTAGAACCCAAAGGCAAGAATTCTTGGAGGACTTGGAACCGAACAGGTTTTATAGCAGTTACAGGTTTCACTAGAATAGCAAGAATGGCAACAATATTTTTGAGCACTTCTAGTTACTAGATAGCATTCTAACAATTTTTCATAAACTAATGCAAAATAATAATAATCTAAGAGAGCAAACGTATTATTCTTCCACTTTTATGCAAATATTTTGTCAAACATCCAGTACATGGAAGGGATCAGGTTAGTAACCTAACCTAGAGTTGATCTCAAATGACACACAGGTCAATGTACAGAGAAGACTCTAAAAAAGCAGTGTTCATAGCAGGTGTCAAACCTGAGAAGAGTGATGGAAACAAGAGGGGATCCACATAAAATCGGTCTCCCTTTTACATTTTATGCACACATCCATACATTTAAAAAGTAATTACATGATCTCAGGGTCCTGGGTTCGAGCCCCACGTTGGGTGGGGAAGTGGTCATGGCAATTTAAATTAAGGAACATTTTCAATGACATAAAATTTATGTATCTACTTTGTGGAAGATGATGCTTCTTTTATTCACACGATAAAGACAAATGCACAGAATATTAAAAAAAATATAGCCAGTTTCTGAGTCTAGTATTCACTGACAGTTTTTGTTTCAATCATTTGTGCTATGTTATGTTTCAGAATTTTAAGACACTTGAACATGTTAATTATGTGATCCTTGTTTTCTTTTTCTGAAAGTACAAAGAGAAGAGTACGTCTGGGATGTGGGTAGAGTAAAATGGAAATTTACAGGCTCAGAACCACCGTTCCCAGAAGTCAGTAAGTATCTCCAGTGCACAAAAGTGAGAGCCTTCATTATCCAGTGGAACTCATAGAAGAAAGGAATTTCCACTTTAATTCTGAAGACTTCTGCACATCTTTCAGTAAATCCATCTCACATCTGCATGAATGATAAAAGGGAAAACAGTAACAGCATAGAGGAGCAATCTGCCAGAGAATGCCGAACCAAGGAAACAAAATTAACACCAGCTGTAGGGAAGCAAAGTGGTATCAGTGCCTGAGACACACAGGACACGTTATCACTGCTGTGTTGTTGTGGCCCCCAAAAGGAAATCAGAAGATTAATCTAATTACGAGCAAACAGTGGATTTATGCAAATTTCAAGCCACATATAGCTCCCATGTCCTGTAATGTCTAGCGTATTTGAAATAGAACATCTTTCTTTCACATTCTAAAGAGCAAGACTGTTTCTTTTCCAAAACTTTCTGAGTTATTCTGGGTCTACTGTCCAACCATTCTACTTATTTGTCCATTTAATTAATCCCGATGTACACAGAGCTCACAAAGCATCCAGACAGAACCTAAATGTGAAATGTTCTCCTTGATTGATATCCCAGGATCTGACTTCATCCACAGGAGGAACTGCTTTTCCCTGTGGATCTGTCACAAAGGGAATATTTTCAATGGTTGCAAGACATTAATTCCAAGTGACGACTGTTGTCACCCTACTGGAAGCCAGGTTGGAGAGAAGGGAGAGAAGCCTGTGAAATATAGGCGAGAAGTGTTCTAAAGACCTAACCTTGAGTATTATTTTTTTTTTAAAGATTTTATTTATTTATTTGACAGACATAGAGACAGCCAGCGAGAGAGGGAACACAGCAGGGGAGTGGGAGAGGAAGAAGCAGGCTCATAGCGGAGGAGCCTGATGTGGGGCTCGATCCCAGAACGCCGGGATCACGCCCTGAGCCGAAGGCAGACGCTTAACCGCTGTGCCACCCAGGCGCCCCTTGAGTATTATTTTTTAAAAGGTTTTGAAAAATAGGTGAAGGGGCACCGGGCTCAGTCGGTGCAGCATGCGATTCTTGATCTCAGTCGGTGCAGCATGCGATTCTTGATTCTTGAGTTCGAGCCCGACATTGGGTATAGAGAGTACTTAAAAATAAAATCTTAAAAAAGTAGGTGAAAACACTCATGAGGCAGAAACATCAGAACTAGAGGACCCAGCATTTGCAATTTCTAAATGCAGGTAAATTCAGGAGAAAAAGATGACACGGCCTGTGACGCCCGATGCAAGGCTTACCTGAGAACTGGCCATTTCTTTTTTCCTCGCCTGGTCCTTTAGCTTTCTTTCTCACAAGATATTTGTGGAGATATCACAGCTGCATCAGGAGAATATGCCTTTAAAGTCACCAAGAGAACTTCTTCACCTGCAAACTGCTAGCCGGCCCTCTAGCAGTTTAGAAAGGCCCAACTTCCTAGTCCTTTGGGGCAGGAGCTATTCAGGAACTATGAGCTCCTACTTGGAGATCGATCCCTGACTTTTTCTTCTGTTTGGGGGGCCTTCCCTCCCACAGACGCCCACAAATTCAGCTACAGCACAGGAACCGTGTGCTGCATGGACCTGACCCTCCCAGACTCATGTAGCAGAGACCATGTTACCTCTCCTTGAGCCACGCTAAAGCCTGCTCTCAGCTCTCATAAAAATAACCTGAAGCCCTCGTGCTTAACCCTGGACTTAACTGAGAATCACCTGGAGCCCTTCATTAACACAACACTGTTGTTTTCACCTAAACCAAGTGACAGAATCAGAGGTGGGTGGGGAGGAGGGCACCAGCGACGATCTGATCAGTCCTGACACTCCACACATGACCCAGATTTAGATCCACACCTTCTCCACTGATAAGAGTTTCTGGAGATTGACACACTGAGGGAGACACCCTTACAAATGGGAGCTTTCCTTTATAAATGCTAATGTCTCTTCCAATAGGAAACTTTTACCAGGTTTCAGAGCTTTTCCTTTGCTCTGTCTTTAAAATAACCAGCCTAAAATAATTCTTATGCCAAAGAGACCTATTTTGGGATGACAAATTCTGCTCCCCTTCCAGTACGTAAATGTTTACTTTCGTAAGTAACTGCCATACAATTTTCCAAAGTACATGTACTTTTCATCCTCCCATCAGCAATATATGAGAATTCTTAATCCCTCAACATTTTCAAGAAAATTTGGTGTTACCTTTTTCCTTTATTTTAGCCATTCTAGAAAATATTAACTGGTTTCTCACTGTAAAATATGAAGTGGTCTTGCTATATTTGTCCTGGTGACTGGAATGAATGTGTAGGAAAAGCAGCTTTTTTTTTTGTTCTATGCCTCAAGATTCTTTGGCTGGTCTAAAAATCAAACTAACATAAGACAGATTCATAGAACAAAAACAAATTTAGTTTCTTATTACAGGAATCCCGAAGATATGAGGCTCAAAGACAGGTGACTGATGCTTATATGCCATTCTGACCTAAGGAGAAGGGGGTACGGATTTACAATTTCAAAAAGGGGGAAGTACATTCACAGGAAAAGGGAAAGAACAAATGTTTGGAAAACAAATGTTTGCCACACCAGGCAGGTAACTCTTTCTGATACAAAAAATTATCTCTGTTTTAGTTGTCTTCCTGGTAGAAGTCCCCCCATCGAATTTCTTCTTGGTTATATATATCAGCCTCAGAAAAGAAGAAAATCCTTCTACTTGTAGCACAGAAAAAATATGTATTAATCGACTGTTTATGTCACTGGTAAGACTTCCAGTCAATAGTAGCCTGTTAAGAGTTAAATTTTTGGGCGTTTGCTTCCACAGCACATATGCTGGAATTGGAGACATGCATAGATTAGCATAGCCCCTGCACAAGGAGGACACACAAATTTGTGAAGCATTCCGTATCAAAAAAAAAAGTTAAGTTTCTGGGGACTCAAAAGCGATACATTGATTTTCAGCTGCACAGTGGGGTTGGAGCCCCAAAGCCCCACATTGTTTAAGGGTCAACTTTATTTTATTCTTAACAAGGTTAACAAATACAAGTACTGCTACTACTAATAAAAACTCTTTTCTTTGTAGATGGTTTTCAGGCACCACATCAGTACTCACAAAACCACACAGAAATGAAGCCACAGTCCCCTGTAAACCACCCCTTCCTTACAGTGACCCAACAATCTTGAATTCAACCACTTAACCATTTGCTCTAGACAAAGTCTCTGGTTGGTAGGGACCATGGCTCTTCACCTGTTTTTCTAATGACCATATTAAATAGAAACCATCACTTTCTCTATCAGTTTGCACACTCTAAGCCTCCTCACAGTACAAGGAACCTGGCTCCCATTTGGGTGCCATGAAGGAGATTCCTTCTATGGGGGAAGAAGAGGACCCTGAATGACACTCCACTTCCTCTGAGATGGAAGCAAATTCAAGTCTATTGTCATCTTGGCCCCAGTCTGCACAGGAGATTCCACCGAATCCTAAGTCCCTGGTGCTGGAGAGAGTGTCCTCAGTAAGACCGACCGGATGCCCCCAAAGTGATAAAAAGAAGACTCAGGCTGGGTTGGTGGCATCTGCTAGGCTGAGAGCACCCTCGGACACAGGTGTGATATTACCTGTCCCTGAGCAGTACTCTTATGTACAATGTCTCTACTCCAGTAACACAGTGTACACAAAGGTCTAATTGTGGTCATGGCTCTGGATATTTTCTAAGTCCTGACCTCCTTTGGCTAGGGATCTTCTCCCTTCTTGACATGGCTCAAGGCAGGGCATGTGTCCCTGAAAAGTGCTGCTTTTGACGCCTATGCTTGTTGGCTCTGAACTGACCATCAGTAGCACCAGGTCATTGAAGGAAATCTGGACAACACTGGGGTCCCACTCCAGTGAGGGCCTTTGGCTTTATGTCTTTGTTCCAATCTCTCAAGCTCAAGAAAATATTATCTCGGGGCGCCTGGGTGGCATGGCGGTTGGGCGTCTGCCTTCGGCTCAGGGCGTGATCCCGGCATTGTGGGATCGAGCCCCACATCAGGCTCCTCCGCTGTGAGCCTGCTTCTTCCTCTCCCACTCCCCCTGCTTGTGTTCCCTCTCTCACTGGCTGTCTCTATCTCTGTCGAATAAATAAATAAAATCTTTAAAAAAAAAAAAAAAGAAAATATTATCTACCCTGAATTATCCACACATCCTCAGACAAAAAAAAATCTCGCCTTCTCTCATGAATCCTAAGTGGAAAACAGGCTCTGCATGCAGATCCTAGGTGGGCTCGTACCTCTGTCTTTGTGGTCGTCACAACGATAGGAGGGAACCTGGAGGGGAGATGATGCTCTAGGGCATCTTGTCCATCCCCAAGCGGTGGACTCCAAATTTGGAGCTGCAGTGAGAGGTCTCTGCAGGGGCAGGGGAGCAGCAGCAGGCACCCTCTGCACGTGCGTGGGCATTTGGGCAACAGATGGAGGCAGTTTAGCTTCTCAGACCAATTTGGTACACATGCTTGTCTCCTTGGGATTCCCAGGCCCTACTGTCTGAATCAGTTTTAGGTCTGCACATTAGAAGGAGCTGGAACTGCTGATTGCCATGCTGGGATATTGTCTCCATGGGAATCTGCTCTAACTTTGCTCTAGCAGAGACAGTAGGACTCATATAGACAAGACATGAAGATTTTGGGGCATCCAAGCTCTGTGCTGCACAACTGTGGGTTAGAGCTGGAAGCCTGAGACAGTATTGGGGGGGAGATAATCTGTGAAATGACCTTCCAGAGGGGATTTGATGGACACCTTGGGTGTTTATGTGGGGACTGGTAATTCTGGCCAGTGTTGGGGGAAACAGAATTAAAAGCAAAATTTCTCCCAAACCAGAAAACCTCCAGACAAACGTAGAAGAGAAAGAAAAAACACTTTTTTTTAAAGATATTATTTGAGAGAGAGAGAATTCGCACACAGTGAGAGGGAGAAGCAGGTCCCCCACCGAGCAGGGAGCCCAGTGCAGGGCTTGATCCCAGGACCCCAAGACCATGATCTGAGCCGAAGGCAGACCCAACCCACTATACCAGTCAGGTGTCCCCAAAAAACATTTTTATTACAGAATAAGCATTAAACCAGATTGTGGTGCCAGTTACAGGCAATTTACCAAGTGATAAGGACCAAAAGAAATCTCACCCTTTCATGTAGCCAAGCAGATACAACTTACTATATTCATGTGCTCAAGATAAATAACAATTAGGCCTCAAGTAAGAGGATTTGACAGCATTTGATATTTGGGGTGACCATCCGTGTGTTAACTGGCTTTATTCCAAGTTGAAGTAAACTCACATCCTTAGGACAGGAAGTATTTTTGCACCATGGAACTTGCTCCTGCTGGAGTTAGGCTCCTACCTTCATGCAGAAACTGAGGGGTGGGCATGCTATCCCCCTTGATGATCACATGTCAAAGAGCTAGATCCCATGCAGCTGAGACATTCCTAGAGGGCACCTGGGTGGCTCAGTAGGTTAAGCGTCTGCCTTCGGCTAGGGTCATGATCCCAGAGTCCTAGGATCAAGCCCCACGTCGGGCTCCCTGCTCAGCAGAGTCTGCTTCTCCCTCTCCCTTTACAGCTCCCCTCCACTCATGTTCTCTCTTGCACGCTCTCAAATAAATAAATAAAATCTCGAAAAGAAAGAAAGAAAGAAAGAAAGAAAGAAAGAAAGAAAGAAAGAAAGAAAGACATTCCTAGACCTGAAAGTCAAAAAATGCTCTCTTCAGCTTAAAAGGATTTATGTATATTTCAAAGATATGGAGAAGGAAATTACAAGATTGCTAAACTGAACAGACTAAAAAAAGAGAGGTGAAGGAAATCTTTTCCCTTAGTTTGAGCTCACATTATTACACTTCCTGTGTTATTTGTCCTTACCACAACCAGGTCTAGGGCTCTGATCACCCAGGGCTGGTCAACATCTAGATTCCAACAGGCACAGGATTTGGGAAGCTGGGGGTGGCCTGGAGCTCATTGTGCTCCTGCACAAGGGTCTGAGCAGGAAGGAGGGGGTAGCACTGGACAAGGCTCAGCAAGGACACACAAGTAGGGAGATAGTGCAGGCTTGGTGGAAGGACTGCTCTGTGCTATAGACACTGACTCAGGTTGGAGTTGTGCTCTGCCTTAATCCATGCGTGCCTTCGGACAGATGGCATCATGAGGGCTGGTCCACAAGCCTTGGTTGATGGAGGGCCAAAGTTGCTGTGGGAGACTCAGGCCAGGTTTCCTGTGGACACTTGTGAGGGTTTGAGTGGAATCTTAGGAGCACAGGCTCTGTAGCCGCACTTCCTAAGAGAGGAGCTCTGTGTGTGTGTGTGTGTGTGTGTGTGTGTGTGTGTGTGTGTGTGTTGCGGGGGAACACTGTGTCATTGCTTAGTGCACATGTGAGTGGGCAGGAGTCCATGGTGACAGCACGGTGGGTGAGGGAGTCAGTGCCAGAATTTTGTCCTCCAGAAACTCCCCACTCCGCAGACCCGGATGACTCCAGGGGAGATATGGAGTCACAGGATGATAAATGGTTTGAAGGCATGGAGCAGGTAAGCAGATTTTCCCTCCAGTCCAGGCCCCTGCAACCAGGTCCAAGTCAGGGTAATGCACTCATGTGTCCTGCCCTAACCAGGCTCACTGGCTGAACACACTGGGTCTAAATGCCAAAGCCTTAGAGCAACAGCACTTCTTCCGTTTGGGCATCTCCTACGCGGTGGCACCAACAATTATCAAAGCTGAGCATACAGGCGTCGTCACCACAGGTTTGTTGGAAATGAGCAAAAGACCGCAACAGGGGACAGTTTTGATCTCCATCCTTTAGGTACTTGTTATTTCCTCACATCTTGAAAGAGCTAATAAAAAACTCATTGGGGAAAATACGTGATTCTAGGTCTGGGACAGAGAAAATAAAGTCTGGAGCATCTTGTACTGGTATAAATATGGAAATTTCCCCCCCCAAAATACTGGAACATATCAAAACCACATGAAAGAGAAACTTAAAGGGCTCCTGATGGCCAAAGCCAGAATAATTTGAGCAACAAAATAAATAGTATCATACTGCATTATAATACCTAGTGTAAGATAATATATACCACTTTATACTGACATAAACAAATAAATAAATAAATGAAGAAGAGAAAAATCTTCCTGGCGGAAAAATACTAACGAGAATACACACACGCGCGCGCGCACACACACACACACACACGTGTGTGTGTGTGTGTATCTATATATGCCTGGGTCTTGGAAATAGATATTAACTTAATTCCCCCCAGTTTTTTTTTTTTTTAAGACTTTATTTGACAGAGAGAGACAGAACACAAGTAAGCAGAGAGGCAGGCAAAGGGAGGAGAAGCACGCTCCGTGCTGAGCAAGGAGCCGGATAAGGAACTCGATTCCAGGACTCTGGGATCATGACCCGGCAAGCAAATTTAAAGATAAACACATTATGGAGACCCATGTCCCATTAACCACCACTTACCCAGATCTGGGTTCCCCTTCTTTCTCCCTCGGAAGGATCTGTCTATTAATCGGCTCACGTCTCTTTCCTGATTTTCTCCACTGTTTCTCCTTTCCTGTGACTCTCCCGTCTCCTCCCTTGCTTTCTCCCCTTTTCTCTCTTCCCTTCCCTACACCTGCACTGTCCGGGGAACTCTTGAAACCTATTTCACCTTCCTTAACTCCTTCTGCCCAAGCTTTCTGATTGTTCCCATCTCCATCGATTTCCGCCTCTCTCTCTCCCCCAGTCCCCATCTGTGTCCCTTCTGCTCTCCCGGTTGCGTTCCCTCTGCCCCCACTCACTGGCACCCCTCCGGCTAAGCTCTCGCACAGCTGTTTCTCTCTTGGCTGTCATCCCTACCACCTCTCTCTGTCCCCGCATCGCCGGCCCACAACCATTTTCTCCTTCCCACTGCCTGTGAAGTGCCTCGCCCTTGTTGCCCCACTTCTGTTAACCAAGGGCCCCTACTAGTCCGCTCCCCTTCTCCTGGACCGCCTCCCCTTCCTCCACATTTCGCTCTTTCCTTTTCTCCGCTTGCGACTTTCCCGAGTTCTCGTCTTCCGCTCTTTCGGCCTCGCTGCAAGTCCCTCCCGCATCCTCTATTTTGTCGTCTCTAATTTACGGACCCTCTCACTGATCTTTCCTCCGCCATTCTCTTTCTCCTGCTCCCCCTCTCTCCCTCGTCTGCCGCTGTCCTCGCCTCCCTTCCGCAGTCACGGCCTCCACAAGGCCCCCCCATCCTCGCGTGGGGGAGGGGACCTGCTCCGTGACTCCCCGCGATCTTCCGTCCTAAATCCCGCTCCCCAACGCCCGCACTGAAGACGGTGCCCTTCCTGGGCATGGGTCCTCTCACTACATGCGGGGCTGCACGGGAGGGGGTCTCAGGAGGGCGGCGGGGTCTGCGCAATCCCAGGGCCAGGGACACACTCCGCGCCTCTACGGGCCGAGCCGGGCCAGGCTGCGGGGGCGAGGCGCACACGCCCATGTCCCTGGACTCCCGCGGCGCGGGTGGGAGGGGTGCCCAGGGACGGCGTGAGGCAGGGAGATAACGCGGCAGGCGGCGTCTGAAGGCCGGGAGACTACAGGCAGGGACCGACTCCGAAAGATGTGAACCGAAACGCACCGGGACCTCGGGGTCGGCGGCGCCAGCCGCAGAGCTCCGTGTGTCTCTCCGCGACGCCGGACTTACCGCGCAGAGCTCCGTGTGTCTCTCCGCGACGCCGGACTTCCCGCGGTGCGAGGCGCGGGTGAGGGGACTCTAACCTGCGCGGAGACCCCAGGCCCCAGGGGTGTAGGCCTGGGGACTGAGACGCTCACGAAGAGAACAGAAAGGGCCGAAAACAGTCGAAGCCGTCGTGAGCTTCTAAGCTACCAAGCCGCTGAGGGGACCGTTTGGGCTGTAAAAAACTGCGCGTGCGCGCTGGCGGAAGGGCGGGGCTGTGGCGTGATCTGAGGGGAGCGCTTCCGGCAAAGGGAGGGGTCGGGTAAGATTCGGGCCAGTGCGCGAACTCCGCGGACCCAGGAGCGAGCGTGCCTGACGGAACGCTCGGGCGTACGCAGGTTGTGGAAAGTGGCCTTGCCTGGACGCTCACCGTGTGAAGGCGGGGCCTGGGAGGAGCGCTCCCGGAATCGGACCTACGCACTGGCCATGACTGGGCCGCAGTTCCGGGAGACGGGATAGGGCGGAGCTTGGGGAGCGCTTCCGGTAATGGGAGGGTAACGGATAAGGGCGGGGCAAGGCGGAAGCTGGGCTGAGAGCTTCGGGCAGTGGGCGGGCCCCTGGGATTCCCCTGGCTGTGGAACTTCAGGGCCGAGGCCAGGACCGCTCGATGGGGTCTGGGTGGGGCCTGGTCTCCTCCAGCCCGCCCCCAGGACGTGCCTTTTTTTGGACTTTCCAACCCTTTGAATTTCTGTCGCGTCTTGTGGGACAGGAGTGCTGCCTATTTTAAGTTGATGTCTCCAACCGTCTGAGGTAGAGCTATAGTCCTTTGGGCCACTTGTGTTGAAAGCTAACGTTTGTGTTTTCTCAAGGTGAGACGGTCGGTTTTCGTTAAAACCGGTTTTGTCCTAGAGGTAGAGACACTGCTCCTTGGAGAGGCCAGCCAGACTCTGTGGTCTAGGACCCGGTCCTCGGTCCTCGGTGGTGAGTGGATGTGAGACCTCAGCTGGATCCAGGAACTTAGGCTGGATCCAAAATGTGGGGTCAGGACTGGATCCAGAATTTAATTTAAGCAATTTAGCTAAGTAAGGAGTGCACCTGTCTGTACAAGGGATGCAAACTGGAATGTGAAATGTGAAGACCTACCAATGCGAAATATGCCGTTTTTACCAACATTTTCCAGCCACAATGCTATGCAACTAGAAATCAGTCATAAGGAAAATTCTGGAAAGAGCACAAATACAAGGAGGTGAAATAACATGCTACAATCAATGAGTCAAACAAGAAATCAAAGAAGAGATCAAAATTTATATAAATGAAAAAAAAGTCAAAAATATTTGGGATGCAGCAAAAGCAGTTCTAACAGGAAAGCAATACAGGCCTGCCTCAAGAAGCAAGAAAACCTGAAATAAACAACTTACACTTGAGAGAGCTAGAAAAAGTAGAACAGACAAAACCCAAAACCATCAGAAGGAAGGAAATAATAAAGGTTAGAGCAGAAATAAATGAAATAAAAACTAAGAAAACAATAGAATAATGAAACCAGAAGCTGTTTCTATGGAAAGATCAACAAAATCAATAAATCTCTGGCTGGACTCATCAAAAAGAAAAAAAGAGAGAGAGAAACAGTGGACTTTGATAAAATCAGAAATCAAAGAGGAGAAATAACAACTGACACCATGGAAATACAAACAATTCAAAGAGAATATTATGAGAAACTATATGCCAACAAATTAGACAACCTAGAAAATATGGATAGGTTCCCAGAAACATATAATTACCAAAACTGAAGCAGGAAGAAATAGAAAATTTGAACGACCAATTATCAGCAATGAAATTGAATTAGTAATCAAAACACTCCCAACAAACAAAAGTCCAGGACCAGATGGCTTCACAGGCAATACCCTGACACCAAACCAGATAAAGACACCACAAAATAAAGAGAAATACAAGCCAACATCCTTGAGGCACACAGATGCAAAAATCCTCAACAAAATACTAGTAAACCAAATTCAACAATAGATTAAAAAATCATTCACCATGATCAAGCAGAATTTATTCCTGGGATGCAGGCGTGGTTCAATATTCACAAATCAAAGTGATACATCACATCAGTAAGAAAAAGTATTAAAAAACATATGATTACTTCAATAGATGGAGAAAAAGCATTTGACAAAGTACAACATCCAATCATGATAAAAACCCTCAACAAAGTAGGTTTAAGGGGAACATACCTCAACATAATAAAAGGCCTTATATGGAAAACCTATAGCTAACTCAAAGGGGAAAAACAGAGCTTTTCCCCTAAAGTGAGGAAAACGACAAGGATGTCCACTCTCACCACCCTTACTCACCATAGAACTGGAAGTCCTAACCACAGCAATAGGACAACAAAAAAAAGTCATCCAATTGCTAAGGAAGAAGTAAAATTTTCACTATTTGCAGATAACTTGATACTGTACATAGAAAAACTGTAGACTCCACTAAAAACTACTAGAACTTACAAATAAATTCAATAAAGTTGAAGGATATAAAAATCAATGTACAGAAATGTTATATTTCTATATTCCAATGATGACACAGCAGAAAGAGAAATTAAGAAAACAATCCTATTTACAATTGCACCAAAAATAATAAAATACCTAGGCATAAACTTAACAAAAGAGATGAAAGACTTCTACTCTGAAAACTATAAAACGCTGATGAAAGAAACCAAGGACAACACAAAGAAATGGAAAGGCATTCCATGTTCATGCACTGGAAGAACAAATATTGTTAAAATGTCCATGCTACCCAAAGCAATCTACACACTTAATGCAATCCCTATCAAAATACCAACAGCATTTTTCACAGAACTAGAACAAACAATCCTAAAATTTGTATGGAACCACAAAGGACCTCGAATAGCCAAAGCACTCTTGAAAAAGAAAAACGAGGAGGGGAGGGGACGGGAAATAAAAAATTAAAATCATTTTTTTTTAAATGGATGTATCACAATACCAGACTTCAAGTTATATTATAAAACTGTAGGAATCAAAACGGTATGGTACTGGCACAAAAACAGACACATAGATCAATAGAACAGAATAGAAAACCCAAAAATAAACCCACAATTATATGGTCAATTAATCTTTGACAAAGGAGGCAAGAATATGCAATGGGAAAAAGACAGTCTCTTCAACAAATGTTGTTGGGAAAACTGGACAGCTACACACAAAGGAATGAAACTAGGCCACTTACTTACATCATACACAAAAATAAACTCACAATGGATTCATGATCCAAATGTGAGATCTGAAACCATAAAAATCCTAGAAGAGAGGCAGTGATTTCTCTGATGCTTGCCTTCTAGATACGGCTTCTTAGGCAAGGGAAATAAAAACAAAAATAAATTACTGGGACTATATCAAAATAAAAAGGTTTGCACAGTGAAGGAAACAATCAACAAAACTAAAAGTCAACTATGGAATGGGAGAAGATATCTGCAAACGACATATGTGATGAAGGGTTAGTATCTAAAATATATAAAGAACTGATACAACTCAACACCCAAAAAACAAATAATGCAATTAAAAAACGGGCAGAAGGCATGAATAGACATTTCTCCAAAGACAACATCCAGATGGCTAGCAGATACTTGAAAAGATACTCAACATCACTCATGATTAGGGAAATGCAAATCAGAACTACAATGAGCTATTACCTCATGCCTGTCAGAATGGCTAAAATCAAAAGCAGGAAAATACAAGAGCTGGTGAGGACGTGGAGAGAAAAGAAACCCTCTGCACTGTTGGTGGGAATGCAAACTGGTGCAGCCACTGTGACAGTATGGAGTTTTCTCAAAATGTTAAAAATAGAATGACCCTATGATCCATTAATTGCACTGCTGGGTATTTACCCACAAAATACAGAAACAGTAATTTTCAAAATGATATATGCACCCTGGTGTTTATTGCAACATCATTTACAATGGCCAAATTATGGAAGCAGCCTGTGTCCATCAACAGATGAATGGATAAAAGAGATATGGTGTGTGTATACAATGAAAAATTATTCAGCCATAAAAATGAATGAAATCTTGCCATTTGTAACAACATGGATAGAGCAAGAGGATATAATGCTAAGTGAAATAAG
Organism: Ursus maritimus; assembly: GCF_017311325.1. NCBI lineage: Eukaryota > Metazoa > Chordata > Mammalia > Carnivora > Ursidae > Ursus > Ursus maritimus. The sequence goes on from NW_024424341.1 coordinate 47,918,256, forward strand.
CCAGTAAGAAAAAGACAAATGGCATATGATTGCACTCGTATGTGGAACTTAAGAAACAAATAAGCAAAGGGAAAAAAGGGAGGCAAACTAGGAAACAGACTTAACTATTGAGCCCAAACTAATGGTTTTGGGGGGGGGGGCTAAACATGTGATGGATCGGAATGCACTTGTCCAGGTATGGAAGTGTTGAATCACTATATTGTACACCTGAAACTAATATTACACTGTATGTTAACTGGAATTTAAATTTTGAAAACTTAATAATTAGCAGTAAAAAAAACAAACAAAAAACACCTAGCGCCAAACAATTTCAAGTTTCTGTCTTTACAGGGAGAGGGGACAAAAAAGAAAGGAACACTGATGCTAATTTGTAAGGCAAATAACTTTCTTTTCTTTCAGCTCTTAAAAATCTGCCTGAAGATCGCCAAAGAACACTGCCACATACTTAAAAAATCAGCCTGGTTCTCCTGCCCACTCTCCACTCTATGCACTATAATTCAGTAAGGCCAGAAGGGTGGGAGTGTGCAAGGGTGAGAGGAAACTGGGGACAGATGGCCTCAGGGTGACAGGTAACCTCTGAAACCTGATGGCCCACAGCAGTCGATCATTGCACACCTACACGACCTTAGTGCCTCACCCCAAACTCACAGAAGATGCCCATTGAAAAGAAATCACTTTCCTTTTGGGGTTTATCCTCTGGTTGCCCCAGACTTAATATTTGAAAGGAAGGTGAAACAGGGGGGAAGAGGACTTAAAAAGGAGGGTGGAGTAATTAAAGAGATGATTTTTCCAAAGCTATAGCCTCTACCCTAAAAGTGATCAAATTCATACTAACTTGGGAGAAAGTGTTAAAAAGAGCTCCATCTAAAACCCTGAAGGAATACACCTGCAAGGAAGTACAGGAAAACAAAAATATCAGCTTGATTTTCAAGAAGCATCACTCTGCTGGTGTGACCCAGATGCCACCACCCAGGACCTGGCCCCTGCCGTGCCCCCAGTGAAAGTGGGAAAGGAACTATATGGAAAGTTCCAAGTGCAGACTGTGAGGCTTCCAGTACCCTGGACTCCAGGAGGTGCTGGGTGGGGCCACCAGGTGCCAGTAAAGACCTGGGACTGGAAGGCTCTCCTGCCGCCACCCCTGGTGGCACCGAGCTGCTGTTTTCCATCCCAGCATGCTCCCTCCCTCACAGGAGCTTGACTCCCCTCAAAACCCCCCTCCCCTTTCCCAAAACGTCCAGCTTTCAGCTAAGTTGGTCAGGAAACAGACCAGCTTACTCAATGCCAAGCCTCAGTCCTCAGGGCTCCCAGGGGTGTTGGGTGTGGGCAGGCATAGCAGCACCACGTCCTCCCTGGGGTCCAGCCGACACTGGCTATCATGATCACTCAACTCCCCAATTCCCAGGGGCTTCAGGGGGCTACTGGCAAGCTCTCCGGGATCCAAGTGGCTATGTCTAGAAAGCATTCACGCAGCGACCACTGGGGTGGGTGGTGTGCCTACGTGGCTCCAAGAGAGTATGAAAACGGGACTGTGGATGGGCTCCCAAAGAGTCCCATTGTGAGAAAGGGAGAGTCCCAATATGTGGACCCATCCCAGGTGCTGGAAAGTGGGAGCTAGGGGAAGTTGCACCTGAAAGTGAGAAGTGCTGCTACCTGTGGGAGTTTTCCTCAGGATAAAAATAATAATAATAGAGTATTAAAAGCTTAGACTAGTAATGTTAATAATAAACATGTCCACGAACTTATATCTTTGAACAGCACTAAAGGACCCTGCACTTTGATATGGCTGTTGTGTTTGCTCCTATGTACAAACCCACCACTAAGGTGAAAGATGTTGCTAAAAATTACAGAACTATGATCATTTCTAATGGGGAACCAGTGATAAGTGGAGAATACTGAATTGCAGTGGACACAAACAATGAAGCCCGTACATCATACTCCCACGCAGGATCCTCTGACTCGGAAAACAAAATAATTACCAGTCACTGCAAGCTGGAAGAATGGCTTCAGGAATGTGACCATTGGAACAATCTTCTTATCACGGATAATATTCAGAATCATTGGAAATTTCTCTCTTCTCTACTGTTACCTCCTTTACTCCACTGAGCACAGGGTGAGGTCCACAGATTTGATTCTCAAGCACCTGATTATAGCCAACTCTCTCACCCTGCTTTCTAAAGGAGTCCCCTGGACAGTGGCAGCTCTTGATCTGAAAGATTTCCTTGAAGATGTCAGATGCAAAGTTGTTTTCTGTCTTCACAAGTGTGGGAAGGGGTGTGTCCATCAGCAGCACCTGCCCCTTGAGTATCTTCCGGGCCATCACGATCAGCCCCAGAAATTCCACATGTGCAGAACTTAAAGTGAAAGCTCCCAGGCACATTGGCTCCTGTTTCCGTGTGCTGGATCCTGCCAATGCTGGTAAATATCTCTTTTCCTGTGTATGTGACTGGCAAATGGAACAATGCAAACATCACAATGAAAATCTGGGATACCGTTCTGGGGTAGGTAATAACAAAACCACACCACCACCACAGGCAACATTGTTATCATTATCTGATACTTGCTGCTTGGGGGTCATGCTCTGGGCCAGCGGCTCCATGGTTTCTATCATGCATAAGCACAAGCAATGGGTCAGACACATTCATACCAACAATCTCTCCCCAGGATGCTTCCCCAGGGCCATAGTCACCCAAAGAATCCTTGTCCTTGGGAGCACCCTTGTACCATTTTATGCCGTCTTCCACCTTCCAAGTCTGCATTGTTCTTATTAATAATCCCAGTTGGTTGCTGGTGAACATCTCTGCCTTAACAGATTTTTCCTAACTGTAGGCCCCTTTGTTCGCAGGAGCCATGGCTCCAGTGTGTCCAGGCTCTGCTTTATCTGGACAAGGAACAAAATCTCCTGATGTCATCAGAAATGTAAAGTGAGGCACCTGGCCAGCTCATTCAATAGAGCATGCGACTCTTGATCGTGGTCATAAGTTCAAGCCCCACACTGGCGCTTGAGTTTAACGTAAAAAAAAAGAAATGAAACATATAAAGTTAGGTTTATGCACAGCGTCCATTGTTTATTCACTCCTCTTCACAGAGTTCTACAGTGATGACACAGTCATCTTACAAAAGATGTTGGGCTGAAGTTGTGTCCAATAATAAACCATAAACACAATTGTAAATGGACTACTATGTAATTATTATGTAAATCCTTACATAATTGTTAGTCATGTTTATAGTGGAGTAGTTCGAGTCCATGAAATAATAAAACGTGGGTCCTGACACAACCTGGATATTATGGGGATGTCTTTGAGCAGAGAACTTCCAGTTTGACATAATGCATTTATCCAGGAATTAACTAAGCATGGAATGTCCAGTAAAGTTCCATGGAAAAGGAACAGTATGTGAGACGGTCATTCAAGAAACTGAACAAACAAAATGATCTCTGGGAAAAATGAAACAGAATGGGGTAAAGTGGAAATGGAAATCAGGTTCGGGTAGCAGGTGTATTTGGGGCCAAGGTATGAAATCTATACATTACAACCTTATAGAGATGGTGGTTGTTGCAAAGATAATTATATGGAGGGAGAGAAGCACAATTTTTTTTTTTCCTGTAGAAATACCCAGATTAAACTGTAGTGGGAAAAATGAAAGCACGAAGATGTATGGCTCATAGTTTAAAAGACATCAGGTGAGTGAGAGACAACAAGGCAAAATGTCTAGGATAACGTGGCATGGGTTTTGGCAACTGTAGAGGATAGACTTTTCTGTATCACGTGAGGATGACAATTCTCACGTTGGGAAGAAAGACACTGGGGGCACTCATGTCAGTTATGAGGAAGTAAGTGGAGTTGTTGACTAAACCTGTAGCAGCTCAGGAACAGTCACTCGGAGGGAGAGTCAGAAATCCTGTTTGTTTATGTGCAGTTGGTGGCAGGAGGATTTCCACAAGGACAAAACAGTTGTTACTCAACTACAGGAAAAATTACAATATAGCTATCTCTGTATTTACCTACTGAAGCTATAGTAAAATATTAAGGATTCAATAATTTGAATTAGTTTGACATAATGAATCTTGAATATTGAACCCTGTGGCAGAAAAAGAGAGAAACACTATTTTTAAGATGGTAAGAGACACTCAGAAATATTTACCACACATTAGACCACAAATCAAGATGCAATACACATACACTTGTACATGTCTGTGCATGTGTGAATGTGTACGTGCGGGGAGTGTTAGATTGTTATTCGAGTCCTAGTATTGGAAAACTGTACAATAAATATAAGATTAGTACCACTTACAATGATTATAATGACAATCTACATTAAACTCTATTATACAGTCCTGTTGGCAGTTCTTCTAGGTTAAAATGCCATGAGATTATATTTCATTATTTTACTTTAATCCTAACGTTTTAACTTCTGAAAAAAATTCACTGAATAGAGTCAAACAATGTTAGACTGTAACAAGAGCTATTACCAATTTATGTTCAATATAATAGTGGTAAGTTGGGATTAGATTTACCAACATGCAATAGCGTGTTCTTCATTACCCATGGTCTATTTTCTAATTTTTCTATCTTCTGTGTAAATTTTCAATAATTCTCTACTTTACCTTTATTTAGGAGGTTTTACACTCAATATCTTCATGTTTCACCTAGGAATTAGAGCACATCTTTCAAAAACAAATCACAGTACTATTTAATGTCTTTATAACAAAAGGACATGAAAACATTACTTACCTTCTCCTGAATTTTTAAAAATTGGTGATAGGTATTTGAAAACAATATTTAAAGATACACGTATAGGTCTTAAAGACAAAGCACAGTAAAATAGCACAAAGTGAACATATCTCTGTATCTATTTTGTAGTTCAAAAAAACAGATTTTCAGCCCAAAAAACCTCCTTGGTAAGCCTCCCAGTTACTACCCATCACAGTAAACAGTAATGTGACATTTAACAGCACAGATCACTTTTCAAAATGCCTGTTCGGCACTTTACAGAAACGGACCCATACAGAATACAATCTTCTATATTTGGCTTCGCATTCCAAATGGTTTCATGAACTCATTAACACATGCCGTAGGTCATTTACCAGCATTAGTTCCATTGTGTGGACTCTTAACGTTTAACAGAATTCCACTGTGTAAATATCTAACAATTACTTTAACCTTTCCACTCCTGATGCACATGTGGGTGGTTTTCAGTTTGGGGCTATTATGAATAGCTCTGCTAGGTAAATTCTAGAATTTGTGCTTTGGTGACATATGCACAGATTTCTGTTGGTTACATGTAGAATAGTAAATTTCATGGTCATAGGCTTACATCTGTTCAGCTTTTGTTCATACTTCCAATACTTTCCAAAATGGTTTACCAATTTTCACAACCATCACCATTTGTATGAGATTCTATATTTATCAAACATTCTTCAGGGTGGGCTGAAGGTAGAACAGTGTCAGTGAAGCAAACTCCCCAGGCATTTGTCATCAGTGTGTGGGTGAGAATATAGCACATTTGTCTCAACCCTCTTCTGTGTTTCACTATGTGGATGAATTGTTTGTTGGAAAGTTAGAGACATTACTCTCAATAGCCCTGCCTAGGACGTTCCTTCTCTGCCAGTAGGTAAGGCTTATAAAATGTGTCAAATTCAGTGTCCTTTTCCAATTAAAGTTTATTGGAATTATGTGGACAATGTGCACCGCTCCTTCTAGCAATAAAGAAAAATACACTGTTGTATCTTGCCCACCACCACCATCAAAATAAAAGCCCAGCCCCTTAATAGACTTCCGGAGTTATCAGAGACAACGCAAAACTGTGCCAGATCCCACCGTTTGGAGTCTCTGACAAAGGCGTGCAGTCTCCACCTGGAAGACTCCCTTGGGGTTTGGACTCGGGTTTGTTTGTTTTTAAAGATTTTATTTATTTGAGAGAGAGCACGTGCACAAGCGGGGGGGAAGGGCAAAGGGAGAGGGAGAAGCAGACTCCCTGCTGAGCAGGGAGCCCAATGTGATGCAGGGCTCGATCCCAGGACCCCTAGATCATGACCTGAGCTGAAGGCAGATGCTTATAACCAAGTGAGCCACCCAAGCGCCCCTGGACTCAGGTCTGACATAACTAACAGGTAAATTGCTTTTGAAAAGCAGCCATTTGCTTGCTACTGTAACATTTGTCAAAAGTGAAGTGTGACCCATTCAGGACTTGTGACTGTCTGGTGTAACATTCCCATGTTGATGAGGCAACTTGAAACCCTACAACCAACAAGGCAGAGAGGTCCTAGAAGACTTGCTGGTCAAATGGAGAAGGTATATTTAAGAATGCATCCTGACTGGCATCAGCAACATCTCAGCTCTACAGGAATGAGCCGTATCTGCAGCCTGAAGCAGAGCCCCTGGCACCGTGAGGACCTCAGTGGTCCCAGATTCCCCTCATCGTCTGACACTGGTCCACGGACGGTTCTCCAAAGCTGGAAACCTCATGGATTCACTGGGCTGGCTGTTTAGCCTCACTGTCAGACATGCAGAAATGAGAGCCAATGTGGCTGTTTTATTCAGTGGTCAGAATCCAGGATCTTGGGCTAATGCCCACGTTGGAGCTATTTGACCTGCCACTTGAAAAACTACAGACTGAGATTAAGGGCACCGATCTTTATGTAAGATGCAGAAACAAATCAGTGGTGCTGACATAATCATCTGCGTTCACTCATTCAGAAGGCATGGCGGGCAACCTGTTCACTGAAGAAACGGAGTACAATCAAGCTGCCGGTCAAGCCTGTATTTTCTTTTTCAAACTTTCATGTTTTTCTAAAGCAAACTCTACAGTCAATGTGGTGCTCAGACTCAAGGTCAAGACTGGCACGCTCTACCAGGCCAGCCAGGTGCACGCAACCTGTTTTGTAACTACCACGGCATGGGTACCACTGTGGGTCTTCCGGAGGCTGCCATGTTTGGGAGGCCCTCATCTGTTTAAAAAATCCTTTCATCCTGTATCCTAAAGCTTGCTTTCTTCTTACATTCCTTACGAGGTCTCTCTCCCATGACAATCCCAGACTCTACTGCAGTCCTGGGACTGCAAAGGTCACGTGAGGAAAAGGGATACAGGAAAAAAGAGATTAATCAGCTGTGTCTAAGAAACAGCCGGTGCCGTGTTCCCTCACTTTTTGCCTCAGGCAAACCCTCCAGCTCAGGACAACAGGAGACTAGGTTACAAGGGTGAAGGAAGAAGGCAGATGGATGATGGGAGGAGGCTGAGGATAGCCTCCGGGGTGGTATGCTCACAAGATGAAACGGAGAAGCACCTGAATTCGGATACTAAGTCACATGACCCGTAACTAGTATAGGAAGGCGCATGCGTGTACAATGCCTTCCATCAACCGTACGATTCCACAGAAAAGTCCCACACAATGTGCAACTGAACCTTGCAGGGAAGGCGCCACCCCGAAGGAGCAATCGGAGACTTAAAGAGGTCAAACTTCTCCAAAGTCAGGACCCAGAAGTTCTGCCACGAAACCCAAGTAATAATCCTCACACTACGCCAGAACCAATCCTCATGCTCCTACTCTTGTCTTTTTATGTTGTGTGAAAACAAAAGAATCCTCCCACTGCCACTTTAGGAAATGTATGTGTGTGTGTGTGTGTATTTCATTTCAGGGACTGTAGCATTCACTAATACTCCACGCTATTCACCTAGAAGCACAGGGACTGCATAGACCCTGCTCAGAGAGCTTACGTGCACAGTCATGATATTAGAGACCTATAGAAAACCGGTTGTCTTGGGTGAGGACAGCTTCCCTTCCCAAGGCAGGACCTCTCCTTGTATACCTCTGCCTCTTCTGTTGTGTCTTGAGAACTTTGTCCAGAATAAGGAGTTTCTGACCCTGTTCTTAAAGGAAATATGGAAGCTTCGTTCATTCAGACATTAAGAGAATTTCAACGGTGCTTCTGGACTTCCCCTCTCCTCTGACCATCTGCCCACTTCATGCAGGATTAGAGGTGGTTCCAGAACAAAGTATCCACCAATGCATAATAAAGCAAACACTTTAAATACCTGATCCTTTGGTTCTACTCTTGTGCTTCTGACTCAGTTCACAGGAGCAGAGTAAACCGCACGTTATGTAGGTGGAGGCATGTCCCACTTACAGTGTTCTGGAAAATTACCGAGGAGGTGACAAGTTTTAAGAATTTAAGTTTTAAGAATGATTTTTGGATGTACCTATAATGTCCTCTATTCCCACATGAACAAAGAGCTGCACCTGAACTTTCTAAAAGCCACAGCCTATCATGCTGCCTTTTACTTTTTATTTTGAAGTAATTATAGATACACAAAATGTGCAAAGATCATATGAAAAAGTCCTTGTAAACTTCACCCCTTCACCAGGTTCCTCAGATAGTTACATGTTACCTAATATAGCACAGTATCACTCTATGACCCAGCAAACAAATTTATATCCAAAATCAGGGAGAAAATGTTCCTACCCAAAAGCTGTCACTGTGCTGGAGATTCCTGTAAAGACGATGACTAAGGAGCTGGCTACAAACGGGTGCTTGACACTCAAATCTGTGGTCCCTAACCTTCACCTATGACAAAAAGGAAGATATACTGGTAAAGAAAGAAGAAAGAAATTCCCCAGGATTCTAATCAACATCTGTGATAAGAAGACCGTTCCTACTGCCAAAAACCTAGAGGCCATCTGAATGCTTCGCAGTGAATGACTTTCTTCCTTTGGGGGATGCTGCATGGGAACCTGAAGTTTCACCTAGAGTTACCATTTTAAGTGAAAACCAATATTCTTCACTTACGTTTATTTCCCATTAAGACATATTTACTTTGGGGGCGCCTGGATAGCTCAGTGGGTTAAGCATCTGCCTTTGGCTCAGGTTATGATCCTGGAGTCCCAGGATCAAGCCCGTCAGGCTCCCTGCTCTGCAGAGAGTCTGCTTCTCCCTCTCCCCCTGCTTCTCCCCCTCCTTGTGCTCTCTCCTTCTTTCTCTCTCACTCTCTTGCAAATAAATAAAATACTTAAGAAAAAAATATTTAATTTTAGCTTCATTGGGAGCCTTCTAAGAGTTGAACGGGGAATTCTAAAGAACACTCACAATGTGAGAATCTCTGCTATTGAGGCACTTAAAGTCTTCATTCGTCAAAAATCAGGGATGGGACTACTACTACCTTCATTCTAAGGAGAACTTAGGCACACGAGTTTGAGTGATTTAACTTCACTCCTTCTTTAGCAGCAGACTGGGGACTTAAACTTACTGGGGAGGGTACCAAAGCGCACGATTTAACCATTATGATATCGTGAAACAGCTGGAAGGCCACGTTCTTATAATCATCTAGATCTACGCTTAGGTGTTTTCGTAACTTGCACTCATATTTTAGATTACCGGTATATTATCTGTAATTTTGGCTGTGACCAGGTTCCATTTATGTGCAAAGATTTCTTTTATATGCCATTACCAATGATTCATAATGCTTCTGAGACCTTAACAAATTGGATACTCTGATTGCAACACAATACATCGAGAACCTACACCATGACCAAGATGGACTCAATGACTGCAAGATTCAATCAGCATTAGTATGGTAACAGAGTCCTGTGTTTTTACGCCAGGAACAAGACAGAGTGGCACCTGTCACCAGATCTTCTGAACTACCGCATATGATGTGCCAGAGTATGGTAGATAAAATGCTAAGGTGCAATAATACCAAGGCTGCAGGATACAAGGTCACAGTACGAAAGTTAACTGTCTTCCTAGGTAACAGCAAGGAACAAGTGACTTGAAAAATAAAAACAAATCACCATTCACATTAGGACCAAAACAAGAAGTTCCATTACAGACACCATCATGGCAACACGTGGAAGGTCTGTGATGGAGACATAACATCATTAACAGATTTTCAAACACAGGTCCAAATTCAATAATAAAGTAAACCTCATCACGAAATCTAAACGAATAAAATGACTGTATAAACTGAAGGTAAGTGGGCATTTCCACAGATGCCCCTGCTCCTTTGATACCCATTGTCTCAGGAATTTTAAATCATTTTGACTTTTAATTTTCCTGCAGAGTTTGACACTTGATTTGATTCATCTTCAAGAACTAAACTTAGTTCTCACTAGTTAGAATCCTCTCCTGCACAGTACATTGTACAACCTACGTAAGCAATTTACCACATGTTGTGTTTGTTGAGTTTTCTCCACCATGAAATCTTTGGTGATTCCTGAGGTCAAGTCATGGCACAAAGGCCATGCCATTCTTCTGGAAAGTTTCTTTGCAGTATGCATTCCTTCATGACTCCAAACATGAGAACATTTAATAAAAGCCTTACCACAGGCTCTACATCTATATCTTCATTCTATGTATATTCTGGTGTCTACTCAGGCTTGAATACTGCTTAAAGGCTTTGCCACATTCACGACATCTGTATGGTTTCTCCCCAGTATGAATTCTCTGATGAACTGTAAGGCTTGAATTCTGACTAAAGGCCTTGTCGCACACATTACATTTATAGGGTTTCTCTCCAGCATGAATTCTCTTATGTTGAGTAAGATTTGAACTCCCGGAGAAGGCCTTGCCACACTCATTACATTTGTAAGGCTTCTCTCCAGTGTGAGTTCTCTCATGACCCCAAAGGTGTGAACGGGTGATAAATTCCTTACCACACTGATTACATTTGTAAGGTTTCTCTCCAGAATGGATTCTTTTATGTTGAACAAGATTTGAACACTCAGAAAAGGCTTTGCCACACACATTACATTTGTAAGGCTTCTCTCCTGTATGAATTCGCTCATGTCCCCAAAGGTGTGAACGTATCATAAAATCCTTACCACATACATTACATTTATATGGTTTCTCTCCAGTATGGATTCTCTGATGCCTTGTGAGGTTTGAGAACCTGTTAAAGACTTTGCCACACTCATTACATTTGTAAGGTTTCGGCTCAGAATGAATTCTTTGATGAGTAGCTAAGGTTGAGCAATGGCTGAAAGTCTTCCCACATTCTTTACATTTGTAAGGTTTTTCTCTTTTGGGTGTTTTCTGGTGTTCTGTCTGTAATGAAGAATGCGTAAGAACCTTCCCATATTTGTTAAAAATGTTGGTTTTGACACTAGAAGGAGTTCTTTGAAGGGGTGAAACTGAGGACTTTTTGGCAGACTTCTCAACTTGATTACCTTCATGAATCTCCTCTTGGGTTTGAAATCGCTGTTCAGCCAGATGTGAATGAAAGCTTAATCCAAGCCTATTGTCCGAACAGTTCCTATGCTTGCTTCCTGAAGAGCCTACCTTGTATTTTAGTGCCTTATTCGTCATATCATGTTTATAATATTGAGATTTACTATTTCTTATGGAAACACTATGCTTTCCAGGGAAATTATTCCAGGATTTGTGATGTTGTTGGTCTTCTCTACAAGTGAGATTTTTATAATGGGATGTAGTCATTCCTTTGTAATTTTTTTCTTCATATAACCACTGAGTCTCAAGTTTGTTCACATCTTGCTGGACTTCCCTCAAACCAAAGTCATCAAAGTCACGACTTACATGTCTTTCCAAAATCAACGTTTGGAATAATTCTCCATTATTAATGTTGTCTTTTGGTGGTAATTCTTTCCTCATACATCTAGTAGAGATATCTGTAATATATAAATAATGATAGGCTCCATATTAACCAGAGTGTGAAGATGGATATTTTATATGAAAAAGTATTACACAAGGGGCAACCCAGGTGTCTGCCTTTGGCTCAGGTCATGATCCCAGCATCCAGGGATTGAGCCTCACGTTGGGCTCCCTGCTCAGTGGGGGGCTTGCTTCTCCCTCGCTCTCTCTCAAATAAATAAAATCTTAAGAAAGAAAGAAAGAAAGAAAGAAAGAAAGAAAGAAAGAAAGAAAGAAAGAAAAAGTATTACACCAAAAGTAGAATTCAAAATTAACAGCTATCATGTTTCTCAACCATGGTGTGCAATGTTTAGAAACACAAAAAACATAAGATTCCTCAGTAATGGAAGAGTGATTACACATAGGTCAAATTATTTTCAGGGAAGCCTATTTGAATGCTCTGTGATCAAAAGTTCCAGTGCCCAGAAATAAAGGAATTTTCCATAGGCACCCCAAAGCCTAAAAACCTCATAGGAGGGATAGAGGTGAATCCTACTTGGGGAAAGGGGAAAAAAAAAAAAAAAAAAAAAAAAAATATATATATA
>NW_024424341.1:47930444-47933070 GCF_017311325.1 Ursus maritimus
TATATATATGTCAATTCTTGAGGGGCACCTGGATGGCTCAGTCAGTTAAGTACCTGCCTTTGGCTCAGGTCATGATCCCAAGGTCCTGGGATCAAGCCCTGCATTGGGCTCCCTGCTCAGTGGAGAGCCTGCTTCTCCCTCTCCCTCTGCAACTACCCCTGCTCATGCTCTCCCTCTCTCTCCCTCTCTCGTTCTGAAATCTCTCTCTCAAACAAAATCTAAAAAAAGGTCAATTCTTGAATACTTGTTATACAGAGTATTAAAATAACATTCAAGGATAATAAAATATTCTTCTGAATACTTCTTCCAAAAATACACCCATGCAAAACAAGCATACTATAATGTAATGATCAGTGAAAAGTGGTTATATGCCATAATATATGTAGAAATTAATTATATGTTAATCATAATAAAAAATAATAAACCACTTAGTGACCCAAGGTGAATCCAGAAATAATTAATAAATATGTTCATTTGTTAAAAAATGTATATAGACTTCGGAATTCTAAAGAGCTCACCCGTAGGAGAAAAAGAAAGAGGCTGAATTTCAGGAGAAGCACAAAATATCAAAAATGGAAAATATGTTGAAATCACCCATTGTGAATAAAATCTGACAAATATGTGATATTATAGAGATTAACAATGGGGGACTGTGACATCAAAACGGCAAAGAAGGGAACTCCAGGAGACTCCAGCAGGAGATGAACTACCAAACTGTCAGAATGAACTTTATAGGAACCCTGGAAATTAAGCACAGGATTCCAGCAACAAGGCACACTCTTAATCAAGAAAAAGGTAGCTGACTCTGTGCCCGGCACCCCAGCTAGGAAGTGGCCTTGAACACAGCAGTCTGCAAGGGGTACAGGCTTCCCAAACACACGGAACAGATGGGCTCTTCAAAGAATTGTGACTGGTTATCTGCTTGTTTTTTTGTTCTGCCTGCTGGCTCCCTGAAGGACTGGCTCAAACGCTGTCTGGCCTAGCTCAGATCTCTACCGAGGTGGAGGTAATAACCAGGGGCCATTCGTCACAAACATTTAAAGGTAAGTCTAGTAGCCACTGCCACCTAGGGCAGGGATGACAACTTGCACAAACAATGGACAAACTGAAAACCCTGAGGAAGACACTGGAGAGGGAGGTGCGCTGGGGAGTAAGGCTCTGAAAATCCCCCACATGTTCCAGGGACCCCAGAAGGCTGCAGGCATGTCCAGGACCAGACACCTGAGAAAAGACCTGAGAAGCCCCCAAGCACATACCTCCTGCTGACCAGCAGATCCTGAGCAAGCAGAAGTGAAGGATAAGGCACTGTTGTCTTAAACTTCTACCCTGTGTGTTTCCTGCGCTCCCCAACACACACACACACACACACACACACACACACACCCCTCATCTACAAAGAGGGAAAAGTTGATTTGTTTTGTGTTTGGATCCAGCGGTTTCAGGAAATCTGCTGAATCACCAGCTGACCAATAAGCGAACCAAAGGCATCATCAATGGCTACACAATGGCTAACAAAGAAAATACATCACACAAAATTTGTTGAGGGAAACAAACACACACACAACAACCACAAGAGACATAAAAAAAAAAACCCTTGGAAGGGAGAATATTACTATTTTCAAAGTTTCAACATATTCAAAATGTCCCGTTTTTAACAAGAAGTTACATAGGAGACCACAGAACGATAAAGCAGGACCCATACAGAAAAATAAATATTAAATACATAACAAAACCGGGCCCTAAGCAATCCCAAGTTTTGGACTTCCTAAATACACACTTTAAATCAACTATTTAAGCTAAAGGGAATGATGGACAAAGAATTAAAAAGCAATCAGGAAAATACTGTATAAATAAACAGAGAATATCAATAAAGAGACAGAAGGTGGAAAGAGAAACTAAACACTTTCTGAAACTGAAATGTAAAATACCTGAATTGAAAGATTTCATAGAGAGGTTCAATATCAGGTCTAGTGAGGTGGAAGGAAGATTCAGCAAACTGGTAGGGAGATCTGTTGAAATTACCGTGTCTGAGGAGCACGAAGAAAAAGACTGAGTATAAATGAGCAGAGTTTAATGGTGCTGCAGGACAACACCATGTGGGCCAACATATGAACAATGGGAGCCCCAAAAAGAAAAGAGAAAGAGAAGGAAGCAGGAGGAATATTGGAAGAAATCTGGTAGACAATTTCTTAAACGTTAAAAGACAAGACTCCACGAATCTAAGAACTCAGTGAACACGCAATTAAGAAAAACTGCAACAGAGACGCACACTGCAACAAATCATAATTGATATGTGAAAGAGAAAAGGTATGAAGAGAGATCTTGGAAGCAGGAAGGGAGAAGCATCACGTACAAAGGACACACAGTAACTTTCAGAGCTGATTTTTCAGCCAAACCGTGAAGTCCAGAGACAATGGGATAACATATTTAAAGTGCTGACAAAAGAAAACAAAACAAAAATCCGTTAATTAATTCTATCCCCAGAAACACCATCCTTTGAAAATAAGGGAAAAATTAGGCTTCCAAGAGAAACAAAAGGTGAGGAAGTTCCTTGTAAGTAAAACAGCACTATAAGAAATGAAAGATGGAATACTTCTTAATTTATTCTCGGAGACCAACATTACTT
>NW_024424341.1:47933080-48125012 GCF_017311325.1 Ursus maritimus
CCCCCCCCCCCCCCCCCGGAGAGAGAGTGAGTGAGTGCTGGAGGGAAAGAGCAGAGGGAGAGACATGGAGAGTCTTAAGCAGACTCCACGCTGAGCCTGAGCCCAATGCAGGGCTTGATCTCATGACCCTGAGATCAGGACCTGAGCTGAAACCAAGTCAGACCCTTAACCAACTGTGCCCTCTTGGTGCCTCTGAGGCCAATATTATTCCGATACCAAACCAGACAAAGACATCACAAGAAAAGAAAACTACAGAATAGTATCCCTTATTAATACAGTTGTAAAAGTCTTCAAAAAAACACCAGCCAACTGAATAGAAAGTATTATTAAAATTACACAACAAAGGGGCACCTGGGTGGCTAAGTCGGCTGAGTGTCTGCCTTTGGCTTGAGTAGTGGTCTTGAGGTCCTGGGATGGAGCCCCATGTTGGGCTCCCTGCTCAGCAGGGAATCTGCTTCTCCCTCTTCCTTTGTGCCCTCCCACCCCCCCCCCATTGCTTTCTGTCTCTCTCAAATAAATATATAAAATCTTAAAAAAGAAAAAATTACACAACATAAGAGGGACTTGTTCCAAGAATTCAACAGTGGAAGGTTCAACATATAAATACCTATAAACATAATAATTCATATTAACAGTAAGATAAACAGAGAAAACCGACATAATGACCTCACTGTATGCAGAATATTTGAAAAATTCTAAAACTCTTATGACAAAAACACTTAGCATACTCAGAAGAGAAGGGACTTTACTCAACCTCTTAAAAATTATTTGTGAAAACCTATAGTTAATATCCTAGATGAAACAGTGAAGATTTCCCCCCAAGATAAGAAATAAGACATGGACATCCATTTTCATTGATGGTACCCAACAATATTCTGCAAATTCTAACTAGAGCAATAAAACAATGAGAAAAAAAAAAAAAAGCACACATACTGGAGAGAAAAAGGAAAATCATCTCAGTGTGAAGATGTCACAGATCTACATATATAGAATTCCATGAACTATCCCCTGAAAGACACACACACACACACACACACACACACACACACACACACCCTTCTAATGTTGTAAGTGATGTCGGGAAAGTTGCAGGATACTCAGTTGTGTTTTATACACTATAATGAACAACTCGAAAAGGAAAGTTTAGAAATGATACCAGGTATAATGAACCACCCAAAGGATAAAATGCCGTGAAATAAATTTAACCAAGGAGGTGAAAGACCTGTAAGGCTGAGAATTGTAAAATGCTGCTGAGAGAAAATAAACATGTTTACATAAATGGAAAAGACATAGCAAAGAATGGATTGGAAGATTTCATATTTTCAAAGATGGTAATACTGACCAAAGAGTTCTGGAGATTCTATACAGACACCACCAAAATTCCAAAAACCGTTTCTGTAGAAGTGGAAAAAGATGATCCAATAAATATGGAACTGCAAAGGGCCCTAAAGAGTCCAGACAATATTGAAAAAGAAAATTTCTACAGAATAGATAAACAGAGACAAAACACAGGCTGATAGTTTCCAAGGACTGGAGACAGAGGAAAATGTGGAGAAACTGCTTAATGGGTAAAGAACAGTAAACTGGAGTGTTGGAAATACACAGCCAGACAGAGGCAGTAGCTAAACAACTGCTAAATGTGTGAAATGCCAATGAATTAATCACCTTAAGATGGTTAATTTTATGTTATGTGAATTCCACTCTAATAAAGTATTCTTTTTTTACATTATTTTTTAAAAAGATTTTATTTTTTTATTTGAGAGAGACAGAGTGCGAGCAAGAAGAGAGGCAGAGGGAGAGGCAGAAGCAGGTTCCCGCTGAGCAGAGAGCCCAACACGGGGCTCAATCCTAGGACCCTGGGATCATGACTCGAGCTGAAGGCAGACGCCAACGGACTGAGCAACAAAGGCGCTCCCCTAAAGTGTTCTTTTAAAATAAGCTAACTAGTGATTAATTCATTTTCCAATTTCCAAATTTCAGAGGCAACACCATACAAACTTAGGAGACCAGGAAATCAGGGACAGCCAATTTAAATTTTGACACTAAGTCTATTTATATAATGTAAAAATAATAGTTTCTCTTAGACTGGCTGCTTCTTGTTACCTGAAATTCTATCCTGGATCTCTCAACATAAATCTGCACATGGAACAGACATGAGGTGAGGGATGCTTTTACTGTATTAGTAATCATATAATTATCCTGAATAAATAAAAATTACCATGCACCTGCCCCAAATTAATAAATCCTGAATTCACGAAGACTATCAGGAAACAACAGGTAACCTTAAGGGTCAGTGCATTAACACAACAAGGCATAACTTCTAGTGAGGACAGTATTATCAGTATCAGTTAAGGGCAGAAACAATATTTGCCAGTTTCAGGAGATTCATGCAGCAAGTGGCTGTGCAGAGGTGACCAACAACATAAGAAACAATAATGGCCAGAGAACGAAACACTGAGATATGGATCAACAAGGACAATGTGAACACTAATTAGAGTTCAGGTTAAATAAAAGATGGAAAACAAAACAATCATCTTTGGTTAGCAGAAAAATGGGATTTCCAGAACCTTACAAAATTTTGTGGAAAACTGGGTCATAAGTAACAGTGATGAATTACACGAAGTACAAGAAATGGGTATTTATCTATAAAATAAAATTAGGGGGCGCCTGGGTGGCACAGCGGTTAAGCGTCTGCCTTCGGCTCAGGGCGTGATCCCGGCATTACAGGATCGAGTCCCACATCAGGCTCTTCCGCTATGAGGCTATGAGCCTGCTTCTTCCTCTCCCACTCCCCCTGCTTGTGTTCCCTCTCTCGCTGGCTGTCTCTATCTCTGTCGAATAAATAAATAAAATCATAAAATAAAATAAAATAAAATAAAATAAAATAAAATAAAATAAAATAAAATAAAATAAAATAAAATAAAATAAAATAAAATAAAATAAAATAAAATAAAATAAAATAAAATAAAATAAAATAAAATAAAATAAAATAAAATAAAATAAAATAAAATAAAATAAGATATTTAAGTATTAGTTCAATATACCAAGACTTTCACGGCAAATCTACATAGGGAAATTATTTCTTAAAATAAAACAGTTGAGCCAAAATTTAAAAAGTCTATAAAACTCATATAAAACACAAGTTATGTTAGACAAATTAAAATATACCATAGAAAAATGAAAAATGACAAATTAAAATATACCATAGAAAATCTTATATAACTAATTATGGATGAATTTCCTCTAATTCTGGGAGGAACACAGTCACTTCAAAACAAAAGTATATTCTCAAGATATCCAAGGTTCCCAATTTAAAAACTCCAAATCCATTCAAATGAGAAAAGTATTTTTTTAAGTTTATTTTATTTTAGCAATCTCTATACCCAATATGGAGTTAGAACTCATGACCTGAGATCAACAGTCACACACTCTTCTGACCGAGCCAAACAGGCACCCCAAGAAGTGTTTCTTAAGAGTCAATTATAAAGGCAAGCAACACTCATGGAAAAGGATAACTACAAATGTATTTTCCCAATTCTAGAGGTTACACAGGTTTTGGTAAAACACCTAATCAGCTATAACCCTTAACACTCAGGAAGGAAATCTTATAAAATATATCAACCAACATTCATCCTTCTATCAAACAGTCCCACAAAAACCAGGTATAAAACAAAGAACACTAATGAGTGTCATCAAAAACACAGAACCAATGATTAAATACAAAAATAACAAGTTGATTTATAATACATGGAACACTGCAGATCAAAGTAAAAGCATTTTCAACTACGGAAATGGGGTAGAGTTCAATAAGGTAGGCATCATGAACTCATAAATTCCCCCAACACTAAATCAACATGTTATTTGTTGAAGAAGGAACAACAGCACACACATGGAATGAACACTGTTCCATGAACAATAGTTTGGTCAACAGTCTCACAGATGGGATTATGAATGCAATTTTCTCCCTAGAATAAATTCCTGAACACGTTCAGGATGCCTGGGTGGCTCAGTCGGTTAAGTGTCTGCCTATGGCTCAGGTCATGACCCAGGGTCTGAGATGGAGTCCCACGTCAGGCTCCCTGCGCAGTGGGGAGTCTGCTTCTTCCTCTACCCCTCCCCCTTACTTGTGATCTCCCTCTCAAATAAAGAAAATATTTTTTTTTTAAAAAAAGAGCACAACTTTGTTTTTTAAAAAACTTCCTATACTTCTTCATGCAAAATCAAGGGGGATGAGCCTTAGCGTACTCCATCAACATTGCCACAATGTCCTCGAGAGACACTTTGCTGACACACCAAAAACCAGAAGGACAACTGGAGCCACAAGCCAGGCTCTTCACGCTGCACTCGATCTCAGCATCGTGGAACATGCTGACCACTCTACTCAGGTGCTTCAGGGCCCACGTCTCTACTTGGCAGGATGATGCTGTGACACCTAAATATAAGTGTTCTCCATCCAGAACGTTCTTTTACCCAGTTAAACTCCTCCTGGGAGAGTTCACCACAAGTCGTCCAGCACCTAAAGGCTGGGTTAACAGCAGAAAATATGAGGCTAAAATTTCAGACACTGAGGAACTGTATTTCAGAACCAAGAAAATTTCAGAGGCAACACCATACAAACTTAGGAGACCAGGAAATCAGGGACAGTCGAGGGTTTCCCACACTCCAGACTAGGGAGGAGCTGCAACAGGGAGACACGGAAAAGACAGGAAATTAAGGAAGGGGCTCTGATTCTGTGGGATGTTCACACAGGACCTGGCGGTCTGCCTACAGACTCCAGGCTGAGGGCCCAAAGCCTGAGATACAGTCCCCATGAAGGACTGGGAATCAAAGGTTCCCGCACCCCCTCTCCATACAGCACTGCTGAACAGCAATCTCAAGACGCCCCTCTAGTCCCAGTACACACGCCCCTGAAGGGCAAGAGTGGAAACGAGGATCTGGTGGAGGCACGGAACAGGCGAGGGCTTCAGACAGCCCATGCTCCTGCCTGGAGTCCCAGATGCAGAAGAGCAGCCGATGTCCTCATCCTGACAGGTCACTCAGCACAGGAAACGGGATGCAAACTGGAGAAGGCCCCACTCAGGACCAGGGGGAGCCTCAGATCAGATCGTGGGGACTGAGTAGGGAAGGAGGGGCTAAGGAACGAACAATGCCCCTGCAAAGAGCCCTCCATGTGCTCCCCAAGGTCGAACAGTAAAGACCTCTAAGGGACAGAGAACAGCCTGTCCGGGTCATGTTAGAGACTCTGCCCTTGTCGCTGACAACAGCTGCACAACCACCGAGGGCGGAAACATACACGTACAAAGAAGACAGTGGAGGAGAGAGAGAACAACAAGCTCCTTTGAGAGCCTGTGAGAAATCAACTCTTCTTTTCCAACCACCTCTCCTAGCTGGGGAGAATGTTCCAAATGACATTTCTGGAAGCCACTTCGTCTCTGCCATCTGCCCCTTACTTGTGTTCACATCTTTGACGCCTTCCCACACACCCGGGTTTTGTGGCTAGTTTCACCCCACTCCTGGCGTGCCAGGGCTCTCCCTTGCTCCACAGGGGAGATAATATTCAGCTCAGAAAGAGATTCCTGCTGACATGGAAAACAGTAGATGACGTCCTGGGTTCTCCCCAGCCCTTTGTCAGCTGAGACCAAGGACATTCATTACAGGCAGGTCTAGAATAGCGTTTCACGAATTTGTTCAGTGACACCCTTCTTCCTAATGCTTAAATGTTTGACATATACAGATATCCAGTTCTCTTCCCAGAACGACTAACTCAAGATTACAGGTGTAAAACCAGCCATTGGGATATTATAACGTTCCGGCGTAAGGTCTTGTTCCTCCTCAACTTCCAGCACCACCACTAACCTGCAGGGTCATCTCGGTTTAAAATCCGGATACCACACTGGGAAGCTTTTCATTTCTGAATCAGCAGGGCTTCAATCTCAGTCAAGCAGGGAAGGGGCGCCCAAGAAACTCCCAAGAGAAACACAAAGATATACCAGAGCAGTTCCCAACCTCTGGAGGGAAACTGTCCTCACCCAGGGAGAGCAGGTTCCGGTAGTTCTCCACCATCACGTCCCTGTACAAGGCCCTCTGGGCAGGGTCCAGGCACTCCCACTCCTCCGGAGAGAATTCTATGGCCACATCCCTGAAGGTCAACCGTCCCTGAAATGAAAGCACATTTCACCAAGAAGCTATTAGGAAACTTATTTCATAAAAATGAGAGGAGGAGAGAGGTATAAGGGTCAATTAGAAATGAGTGCTTCAACAGATCCACAAAAGATCATTTTGAGCAAGTCATACATCCCTGATTTTGATTTGTTACACTTTTCCATCACAGGATTTCCTTCAGCTAAACTGAGGGATTTTACAATATTGTGCCAGATAAAATACCCAAATGCAAAACATCAACAAATGGTAAACTATATGCAAATTCTAGATAGTATGTTGTATACACCGAATGACAGCTAATTTCTACATGAGCGATAGCATGAGTAGTGTCTTCGGGGTTGACAAAGTCTATAGAAGTGTCAATGAAAGGTATAAATTGCAAAATGGGAATCTCATAATAAAACCATCTGAAGTTCTGAACACTTCCCGTATGGTAAGCATCACTCTAATGCTTTATAAGTGTTAACTTGTATAAGGACATTGCAACCCATTAAATTAGTATTTGTTCCCACCTTACAAAGGACCGAACTCTGTCACACACACTCCAATGAACATGCCTCTGATCAAACAGGTAATAAATGGCAGAGCCTGCACCTGAACCACGTGGTCAGGCTTTACGATGGAACCCATATCAGCACAGAGTGAAGTAATGCTTACAACAGTAAAAGTCTGTTGACAGAGGGTTTGCTAATGGAGAAAACCTGAAACAAGTTCAAGGCTGAAACCTAAACCTGGATAAAAGGTCAATATATATGCATGCACGCATATATGCACACACACCGTATTCCTACCGCTATTATCCCACTCCCATGATAGTATAGAAATAAATTTAAGGCCATGGAAAACGTGTCAGATATGGAGTGACGATGTCTTTTTTACACACCACGAGCTACTGTTCACGCACAGGTGTGGACACAAAACACACACACTGAAAATAACTGAAATCAAAATACCAGTCTCTAAATGACATCTATTTTTACATAAATCTTCATTATCTATCATTTTGTTACTAATGTGCATTTCTGGTAAAATAAACATGTGCAAATTGTATTAGATGTAAATAAAATGGCCAATGTTATTCTATTTAGTTTGCTTACAAAACAACCCTGTGAACACATTTTTTTTTTTTAAGTAATCTCTACTCCCAACATGGGGCTCAAACTCACTAATTGCAGATCAAGAGTCCCATGATCTACCCTCTGAGCCAGCCATGCACCCCCTGCAAGATGTTTTAAAAAACAGTAACAAGTACTTTTGATCTCCATTAAATACACATATGGAAACACGTGAGCTGGAATCTGAGGGAAGGCCCTGGGGTGATCATGAGCAAACATGTCAGGAGGGACACTTCAGAGTGTGATGAGCACGGCCACATGGAGGTGAGGACACAGGACAGAACAATGAACCAAGATACGACTTTACCTGAGAAAGAGTCATTCCTGACTCCTGGGCTTTCCTCCTCTGGGCTTCTCTCCCGGGCAAGATGGGTCTTGAGACGTCAATCCTGAGTGTCAAATGTATGCTGTTGAGAACTCGGTCAACATACACCTTTCTGTGCCACAACCACACACACAGGAAGATCCCCCCACGTGGGAGACAGCCCTCTGCTGCCCACTGCCCCAGGAGGGATTCAGGGACAGTAAACTGCTACATGGAGACCAGCAAGTGAGTGTTCCGACCTCTTCCTGCAGAACTCGCCCCCTCCTGGTGAAGCACACACATGAGCTGCGGCAGTGGGGAGCTGGGGTGCACTAAAGCTCCCTTTAAAGTCACAGACACGCCCTGATAACACCCCATGCAGAGAACAGCCCCCTCACCTCTCTCTAGATTAGGGGCCACTTTCAGTCCTCATCAATGGATGAGCCAGAGCCCTGGGGCTCAATGCTGGATATAGATTAGAATCACCTGGGGCACTTTCAGCACCACTGACGCTGAGCCCCATTACCCCAAACACAAGAAATCTCTGGGGACTGGGTTCAAGAGGGATCTGCAAAATGCCTCAGCAATCCCATGGGAAGTCAGGGTGGAGCACCGGAGACCAGCCCAGCGCCCCACCCACCTGTGGCTCTGCTCTCTTCTGGGACCATCCCCCATAACCAGACAATGGAAGAGGAAGGAGCAGAGATCCATGCAGAGCAGGCATTACAGGCCAGAACGCAGGGTGGGGGGGAGGAACATGGCAGGGTCAGAGATGGCCCCACAAGAAGGTGATATCACAACAAACATCTGGGGAAGGAAGTGCACCACCTGCATTTGAAGAGTCAGAGAATTCTAGACAGAGGGACCATCCTCAGGAAAGCCCTGAGGCAGTGCTGACCCTAGCCCCAAGAACAGCAAAGACATCTGTGGGCCTCAATCCCAGTGTAGGAGGAGGAGACATGCAGGGGATCAGGTCACAGAAGTAGGGCAGGAATGTCTGGCCGTGGTCTTCAGATACTGTTCTCCTCTATCTCAAATGAATTTTGGAAACCATGTAGCCTTTCACCCAAATTAATGTCTTCTTCTTTTTTTTTTTTTTTTTTTTAAAGATTTTATTTATTTATGTGACAGAGAGACAGCCAGCGAGAGAGGGAACACAGCAGGGGGAGTGGGAGAGGAAGAAGCAGGCTCACAGCGGAAGAGCCCGACGTGGGACTCGATCCCAGATCACCAGGATCACACCCTGAGCCGAAGGCAGACGCTTTAACGACTGCGCTACCCAGGCGCCCCTAATGTCTTCTTTTTTATTCTATCGTAAGTGAATACAAAAACAATATGCTATGTATTTTGAAAACCTGCCAAGATCGTCACCTAAGCCCCAGGAAGGATGGCACTGCTCTTACCTGGGAGGTGGAGGACTGCAGGGAACACTACTGGGGGAGTTCAGGAGGTCATGTTTGCACACTGTAAGGTGGAGATGCCTGTTAGGTGTCCCAGCAGAGACATAGAGGAGACAGATGAACAACACAATCTCGTGTTTAGGGTGGAGGTCTGAGATGGAGTGTGAACCTAGGAGACCTCAGAGTGTTTAAACCCTGAGATACAGTGATATGGAAAGTCACCGGGCGTAGAGAGAGAAGAGAAGAGGTCCAAGACTAGTCAGTGGGGTACTCCTCCAGTCACAGAGGAGAACTGATGAAAAATCAGCACAGGAAACTGAAGTTAACAAGGTGGAAAGAAGAAACACACACACACAGATGATAGATAAGATCTGTCAATACTGAAATGTCCGAAAAGCCATGAAAAAAAAAATGTCTTCAAAGGAAGGAGTGGTCACTGTTCAACATGTTTCTGATCAGATAAATGCAGAGTTAATTACCCATTCGATTTACAACACTGGAGGACATTACTGCCTCTGACAAAGGGAGTGAAATAGATGAGAAAGTCTGTTTGGGGGTCAAGAGTCAAATGCAAACAAGACTGCAGCGTATAGACAAGTTTTCAGTGTTCTGCATAGAAGAGCTCTTTGTATCTTTTCACTATTTCGAGTAATGTTATGACATAGAGTACAAATACTTGTTCTGGTCCGTTTTCAACTTCTTTGAGTATATACACAGAAGCACATTGGCAGATTATATGGTAATTCTATGTTTAATTTTTTAAAGCTATCTTATGATGCAAATAATTATAAAATGCACAAGCCTTATAAACAGTTCAGTAATTCTCTTTCTCAACTGTTCAATTCAAACAAGCAAATTTAAAGTTAAATACATAGTGGAGACACAGGTCACTGTATCACAACTGACTCACCCATGTCCCATTAACCACCACTCACCCAGATCTGGGTTCCCCTTCTTTCTCCCTCCGAAGGATCTGTTCATGTCTCTTTTCTGATTTTCTCCACTGTTTCTCCTTCCCTGTCATTCCCCCGTCTCCTCCCTTGCTTTCTCCCCGTTTCTCTCTTCCTTTCCCTACACCCACACTTTCCGGGGAACTCTTGAGACCTATTTCACTTTCCCATACTCCTGCCCAAGCTTTCTGACTGTTCCCATCTCCATCGATTTCGGCCTCTCTCTCTCCCTCAGTCCCCATCTGTGTCCCTTCTGCTCTCCCGGTTCTGCTCCCTCTGCCCACTCACTGGCACCCCTCTGGCTAAGCTCTCGCACAGCTGTTTCTCTCTTGGCTGTCATCCCTACCGCCTCTGTCCCCGCATCGCCGGCCCACAACCATTTTCTCCTTCCCACTGCCCGCGTGAAGTGCCTCGCCCTTGTTGCCCCACTTCTGTTAACCAAGGGCCCCTTCTCCTGGACCGCCTCCCCTTCCTCCACATTTCGCTCTTTGCTCTTCTCCGCTTGCGACTTTCCCGAGTTCTCGTCTTCCGCTCTTTCGGCCTCGCTGCAAGTCCCTCCCGCATCCTCTATTTTGTCGTCTCTAATTTACGGACCCTCTCACTGATCTTTCCTCCGCCATTCTCTTTCTCCTGCTCCCCCTCTCTCCCTCGTCTGCCGCTGTCCTGGCCTCCCTTCCGCAGTCACGGCCTCCACAAGGCTCCCCATCCTCGCGTGGGGGAGGGGACCTGCTCCGTGACTCCCTGCATCTTCCGCCCTAAATCCCGCTCCCCAACGCCCGCACTGAAGACGGTGCCCTTCCTGGGCATCGGTCCTCTCACTACATGCGGGGCTGCACGGGAGGGGGTCTCAGGAGGGCGGCGGGGTCTGCGCAATCACAGGTCTAGGGACACACTGCGCGCCTCTACGGGCCGAGCCGGGCCAGGCTGCGGGGGCGAGGCGCACACGCCCATGTCCCTGGACTCCCGCGGCGCGGGGGGGAGGGGTGCCCAGGGACGGCGTGAGGCAGGGAGATAACGCGGCAGGCGGCGTCTGAAGGCCCGAGGGCCGGGAGACCACAGGCCGGGACCGACTCCGAAAGATGTGAACCGAAACGCATCGGCACCCCCGGCTGGCAGCGCCGCCCACAGGGCTCCGTGTGTCTCTCCGCGACGCCGGACTTACCGCGGTGCGAGGCGCGGGCGAGGGGACTCTAATGTGCGTGAGACCCCAGGCCCCAGGGGTGTAGGGCTGGGGATTGAGATTCTGACGTAAAAATTAGAAAGTTAAAAACCCTCTGATGCCGATTTGACCTTCGCTCCCGGCTAGCCGCTTCCGGGTCGGCGAACAGTTGCGCGTGCGTGCAAGTGGGACGACGGGACTGGAGAAGGGCCTGTGAGGAGCGCTTCCGGTAATGGGCGGGATGCGAAGTGTGGCCTGGCCAGGATGCTTACCGCCTCTGGGCGGGGTTGGGGCAGATTCTGGGTGGAGCGTCTCTGGCAGCGCCGGGGAAGCGCGTACTGGTCAGACCTTCGTCCTGAATTCGGCGGGCGGGTTGGGGCGGAGATTCGCAGAAGCACTTCCGGTAACGGGAGGGAAACGGCTACGGTCATTGGAGCCAGGACGGCAGTAGGGCGGAGCCAGGCGGAAACTGGACGTAGAGCTTCCGGCGACGGGCGCGCCCGAGGGGTTGTCTTGGCTGGGCGGTCAGAGTCGAGGCCGCGACCGTTGGGCGGGGCCTGGGTAGGTCGTCGACGGAGAGATTCGGGCGTTCTGGGAACATTAATGACCCGGGGCAGGATCTTGGGGACGCAACCAGGACCTCGGGTGGGATCTGGATGGGGCCTGGTTTCCTCTGCCCCTGCCCCCAGTACGTGTTTTTGGAATGTCCATCCCTTCCAGTTTCTGTCTCGTCCTGTGTAACGGGACTGCTGCCTGCCCATTTAAGTTGACGTTTTCAAAAGTTTGAGGTAAACGTTGGAGTTTTGTGGGCCACCTGTGTTGAAAGCTAACGTGGTTACGTTTTATTAAGGTGGCATATTAAGGTTTTATTAAAGTGACATTCCTGAGAAACTGTTTTGACAAGGAACAAGTGTTGGCAAGGACGTGGAGAAAAAGGAACCCTCCTGCAGTTGGCGGGAATTCAAACTGGTACAGACACTGTGGAAGACAGTATGGAGGCTCCTCAAACAAAAGTAGAACTACCTTCCGACCAGTAATGTAACTACTTGGTATTTACCCAAAGACTATAAAAGCATCAATTCAAAAGGATTTATGCACCCCTATGTTTATTGTAGCGTTATTTATAGTAACCAAGGTATGGAGCAGAGAAGTATCAGTTAATAGAGGAATGGATAAAGAAGATATGGTGTGTGTGTATACACACACACAATAGAGTATTACTCAGCCATAAAACAGTGAAATCTTGCCTTGTGTAACAACAATGATGGATCCAGAGGGTATTATGCTAAACGAAGTAAGTCAATTAGACAAAATAGCATATGCTTCAGTAATATGTGGAATCTAAGAAACAAAATAAATGAACAAAGGAAAAGAGAGAAACCAATTTAGGACTTTGAACTACATAGTACACACTGAAGGTTGCCAGAGGGGAGGTCGATGGGGGGGATGGGAGAAATAGATGACGGAGATTAAGAGCACACTTGTCATGAGGAGCACTGTGTAACATATACAATTGGTGTATCATTAAATGGTACACCTGAAATTAGTATAACACCGAATGTTAACTATATTGGTATTAAAAAACCTGGGGCATCTGGGTGGCTCAGTCTGTTAAGTGTCTGCCTTTGGCTCAGGTCATGATCCTAGAGTCCTGGGATTGAGCCCCATGTCAGGCTCCCTGCTCAGCGGGGCATCTGCTTCTCCTTCTCCCTCTCTGTCCCCATCCCTGCCATGTGCTCTCCCTCTCTCTCAAATAAAATAAAAAACTTAATGCAAAAAAACTTCATTTAGAGATAGACATGTGCATCCCAACAGGTGAAATGTACTGAGTGGTCTGGGACCAGGTGCTCTGTGGGGAGTGACGTGAGGCCATGGCTGGATCCAGGAATGTCATTTCCATTTTTAGCCCCACTCATCATGTGCTCAAATCCTGTGTTCATTTCTAGAGCTGTTCATAGGCACAAGACCTGGGAGATGGGAGATGGGGGTTGAGACATGATATTTAGGTCACCATTCACTGCTTTAAAAAATTTTTTTTTAAAGTATAGATCTAACTTGAGTTGTTCAAGTTTGTCAATGTATTCCACATTTGAGGTTGACTGATAAACTCAACTTGAGGTAAACTTTTGTGACCTCATAATTCATTTCTCAGTAATTTCTAAATTGCAAATTCACTTTAGTCTTTATTAATAGTTTTTTTCTATATTGAGAAAGTTTGGGGTAAATAAAATAAACCCATTTTGGGGGGAAAATGAAAATGCACAACAGAAAAAGTAAATACTGTTTGGGCCATAGCAGAACCCAGAGAATACATTGTTTCAATTGAAAAATTCTAGGTGCTTCATAATTGACCTTTTGGTACAAAATGACCTATTAAATTTACTTTTATCCAAAGGAACTAACATTTTCATAAAATATTATTAGCATTTTTGTTTTTCTACTTCTAAATGTTCTGTCAGGTGTGGATTACAATCCTGCTTAAGTATATATTCTTTAGAAGACTATTGAGTTTGAAATCATTTAAAGAATACTTTTGCAATATTTCCAGGGCCATTTGACAGGTATGTGAGTTTTCTTCATATGAACACTAAGGAACGTGAAGTTAGACTGTCAATTTTCCAAAGGTCTGATTTATACCTTCAATAATCTTTAAGGCAATATCTTTGAGTTAATATCCACATGTTTCTCTAAAATCCATACATGTTAAAGGTGAATTCTACAGTAAGAATTGATGAGATAAAGGCATTTTGGATAAAAAGGCTTTTAATATATTAAATTTGTAAGGTTTCACTCCTGTATACATTACGTGGTGTTCCAGAAGTTTTAAGCACTGCTTATAGCTTCTGTTTATAATATTTGAATTACTTAAGTTTACTAAGGTTTCAGTATCATTACCTGTAAAATTTAGTTTTCATTCCAAAATTAATATTGTGGTGATCTCACAAGGATTGAATTTTGGATAAAAATGTTGCCACATACTAATGAATCATCGAGCTTTACATCGGAAACCGAGGATGTACTGTATGGTGACTAACAGAATAAAAAATCATTAAAAAACATAAAAAATACATTTAATAAAAAAATGTTGCCACATATATTACATTTGAAGATTTCACTGAGGTATTTATGAATGTTTAATAATGTTTGACTTGCTTAAATACAGTGCCCCACTGTGTATAATTTTGACATCTCTCCAGTAAGAATTTCTGATTAGTAAAGATTCATCCTGTCTAAAGACTTTCCAAGTTCATTACTTTTGCAGTTTCTTTGTAATATGTAGAACTGTATTATTTTGTTATCAACAAAAAAGGGATCAAAACTTTCCCACCCTTATGCAAATGTTGGTTTTGACACTAGGAAGGTTTCTTTCAGATTGTGACACTAAGAAACCATTTTGATGGATTTCTTTGCTTGATTATATTTATAATGTGCATCCTGTTTTAAATGTCTTCAAATAACCTAGATATAACTGAAAGAGAATCCAATCCCATTATCAAATCATTCCATGCATTTGTTTCCTGCACATTAAAAAAAAAATACAGTGCTGGGGATAGATGAGGACCTTCAGAAAGTAATTATGTAGATTATGCTGTGTTAAACAATATTGCCTACCAGCCACGTTGGCATGAAAGACATTTCACAGCATGGACTCCCATGATCACAAGCAAATAAGTGACTTGCAGAACTTTCATCAAACTCTCAACAGTTGGGGAGAAGGCAATTATACATGAAAGTCATGGATCCATTTTGTTTATGGGGAATTTTGCTGCATGTGAAATTTGTATTATCCTGCATCATAAAGCTTTCCATCATATTACATTCCCTATGAATTTGCTCTCCCATGATGACCCCAGACTGTACTACAGGTGTGGACCTGCATCAGCCATGTGAGGAAAAGGGATACAGGATAAATTAATCCGGTTTGTCTAAGAAATAGCAGATACCATGTTACCTTTTTCTCCCCCCTCAGGCAAACCCTTCAGGAAAGCACAAACACCTACAATATTAAGAATCTGTGCTGCGAGGACGGTTAACTCTGTTCCTCACAAGTCTGGGGGTGGAAACTACTACTTTCATTCTAAAGAGGACTATGAAGCACAGTATGGAGTGATTTCAGTAATTTCACATCTTGTTTAGCAGCAGACTGGGGACTTAAACCTCCTGGGGGTGGTAACAAATCACATCATGCGATCAACACAATATACAGAAAAAGGTGGTTGATGATGTTCCTCAGTAATCTAGATCTACATTTAGCTGTCTTCATAAGCTCTCCTTGTAGTTTAGATTCCGGTATGCTATTTATAATTTTGTCTATGACCACGTTCCATTTATGTGTAGAGATTTATTCTATATGGCAATACCAATTATGCATAAAGCTTCTGAGATTTTTTTAATTTAAAGGGAGAAAGAGCCTTAAGCTGACTCCACACTGAGTGTGGAGCCAGATGCAGGGCTTGATCTCATGACCCCGAGATCATGACCTGAGCTGAAACCAGGAGTTGGATGCTTAACTGACTGCCCCACCCAGGCGCCCCAGCTTCTGAGACCTTAATAAACTGCAGATACTCTGATCGCCACATAGTACAATAGGAACCTGCGACGTGACCAAGTTGGACATGACTGCAAGATTTGTTGTACAGTGACAGAGAGTCCTTTCTTTTTATTCCAGGAACAAAACAGAGGTACCTGTCATCACAGCACTGAACAATATTATGAAGCCCCAAAGTATGGTAGATAAAACACAATATGATATTACAGCAAGGCAGCAGGATACAAGGTTAATGATCAAATTTAACTGCCTTCCTAGGCACCAGAAATAAACAAGTGAATTAAAAATTAAAAACAAAATACCATTTACATTAGGGCCAAAACAAAAGGGACCATCATACACTTGTGGCAATTCATGAAAGGTCTTCAACCACAAGTCCAAAGTCCATAATCAAGTAATCTCATCAAGAAATAGAAAATAAAAAGATCGTATGAAATGAAGTAGGTTGTTCCACCGATATCCCTGTTCCTTTGACAGCCATCATTTCATGAATTTTAAAACATTTGACTTTTAATTTTCCTGCAGAGTTTGACATTTCATTTGATTAATCTTCAAGAATTAGACTTAGTTCATACTACTAGAATTCTCTGATGCATAGTACATTGTGCAACCTGCTTAAACAATGTACCAGTACTCATTGTATTTGTAGGGTTTTCTCCAACATGAAATCTTTGGTGAATCCTGAGGCCAGGCCATGGCATGAAATCTGTGCTACATTCTTTGGTGAGATTTCTTTGCAGTATGAATTCCGTTATGACTCCAAAGGTGAGAACATTTAATAAAAGCCTTATCACAGGCTTTATATCTCTATCTTCACTCTATGTATATTCTGGTGTCTACTCAGGCTTGAACAGTGCTTAAAGGGTTTGCCACATTCATGACATTTGTAAGGATTCTCCCATGACTCCAAAGGTGTAAACATTTAATAATAGTCTTACCACACACTTTACATTTGTATCTTCACTTTATGTGTATTATGGTGTTTATTGATGCTTGAGTAGTGCTTAAAGGCTTTGCCACATTCATGACATTTATAAGGTTTCTCCCCAGTATGAATTCTTTGGTGAACAGTAAGGCTTGCATTCTGACTAAAGGCCTTGTCACATACATTACATTTATAGGGTTTCTCTCCATCATGAACTCTCTTATGTTGAGTAAGATTTGAACTCCTGATAAAGGCCTTGCCACACTCATTACATTTGTAAGGTTTCTCTCCAGTATGAATTCTCTCATGACTCCAAAGGTATGACCGTGTGGTAAAATCCTTACCACACTGATTACATTTGTAAGGTTTCTCTCCAGAATGGATTCTCTTATGTTGAGCAAGATTTGAACCACTAGAAAAGGCTTTGCCACACTCACTACATTTGTAAGGCTTCTCTCCAGTATGAATTCGCTCATGACCCCAAAGCTGTGAAGGTATCATAAAATTCTTACCACATACATTACATCTAAATGGTTTCTCTCCAGTATGAATTCTCTTATGAATACAAAGGTGTGAACGTGTGGCAAAATCCTTGCCACACTGATTACATTTGTAAGGTTTCTGTCCAGAATGGAAATTCTTATGTTGAGTAAGATATGAACCATCAGAAAAGGCTTTGCCACACTCATTACATTTGTAAGGCTTCTCTCCTGTATGAATTCGCTCATGACCCCAGAGATGTGACCGTGTGGCAAAATCTTTCCCACATACATTACATTTATATGTTTTCTCTCCAGTATCGATTCTCTGATACCTCGTGAGGTTTGAGAACCTCTTAAAGGCTTTGCCACACTCATTACCTTTGTAAGGTTTCTGCTCAGAATGAATTCTTTGATGATTAGCTAAGGTTGAGCAATGGCTAAAAGCCTTCCCACACTCATTACATTTGGAAGGTTTTTCTCTATTGGGTGTTTTCTGGTGTTGTGTCCATAATGAAGGATGCATAAGAACCTTCCCATATTTATTAAAAATGTTGGTTTTGACACTAGAAGGAATTCTTTGAAGTGAAACTGAAGTCTTTTTGGTAGACTTCTCAACCTGATTACTTTCATGAATTTCCTCTTGGGTTTGAAATCTCTGCAGTTCAGCCAGATGTGAATGAAAGCTTATTCCAAGCCTATTGTCCGAACAGTTTTTGTACTTGCTTCCTGAATAGCCTACCTTGTTTTTTAGTGCCTTATTGACCATATGATGTTTGTAACATTCAGATATACTTCTTCCTACGGAAACACTGTGCTTTACAGGAAAATGATTACAGAATTTATGATGTTGTTGATGTTCTCTGTA
This sequence comes from Ursus maritimus, assembly GCF_017311325.1. NCBI lineage: Eukaryota > Metazoa > Chordata > Mammalia > Carnivora > Ursidae > Ursus > Ursus maritimus. The sequence goes on from NW_024424341.1 coordinate 47,950,992, forward strand.
GGCAAGATTTTTGTAATGGGTTGCAGTGTCTTCTTCATAATTTTTTTCTTGAAAAAGCCACTGACTCTCAAATTTGTTCACATCTTGGATTTTTCTCAAATCAAAATCATCAAACTCATGACTTATGTGTCTTTCCGAAATTAATGTTTGGAGTAATTCTCCATTATTAATGTCTTCTTTTGGTGATAATTCTCTGCTCACACATCTGGTAGAGATATCTGTAAGATATAAAGAATCATAGGCTTCCTATTAACCAGAGTTTGAAAAAGGATATTTTGTAATGAAAAGTATTACACCAAAAAGAAAACTCACATTACAGAGCTATTACATTTGTAAACCATGGTATGCAAATGAATAGAAATGCAAAGGACATAAGATTTCACAATAAAGAAAGGCTGATTACAGGTAGTTCAAATTATTTTCAGGGAAGCCTATTTATAAATGTTCTATGATCAAAAGTTATCACAGCCCTGAAAACTTAGAATTTTCTACAGGTATCCCAAATATCATAGCAACCTACAGGAGGCATAAAGGTGGCTCATATTTAAAAGAAAAACACATATGAAACTCAGTTATCAAATATTTATTGTATACAACATTAAAATAAAACATTAAGAATAACAAAATATTCTTCTAAATACTTGCTATAAAACAGCATCCATGCACAATAGGCATACTGCAATGTTAATAATCAGTGTCCTGTACTTATAATCCATAATATATGCTACAATTATCTATTAATAATGTAAAAAATAAGCATTTTAGTAGCTCCACACAAATTCAATTATTAAGGAATATGTATATTTATAAGAAATATATATATATAGACATTAGAATTTTAAACAATTCACCCATAAGAAAAAAAATAAAAGAGGTTGTATTTCAGGAGAAGCACAAAATATCATAAATGGAAAATATGTTGAAATCACCCATCATGAAATAGAAGTTCTGATACATACGTAAGTATAGAGATTAACAGTGGGGAACTGTGACATCAAAACGGCAAAGAAGGGAACTCCAGGAGACTCCAGCAGGAGATGAACTACCAAAAACTGTCAGAATGAACTTTATAGGAACCCTGGAAATTAAGCACAGGATTCCAGCAACAAGGCACACTCTTAATCAAGATAAAGGTAGCTGACTCTGTGCCCGGCACCCCAGCTAGGAAGTGGCCTTGAACACAGCAGTCTGCAAGGGGTACAGGCTTCCCAAACGCACGAACAGATGGGCTCTTCAAAGAATTGTGACTGGTTATCTGCTTGTTTTTTTAATCTGCCTGCTGGCTCCCTGAAGGACTGGCTCAAACGCTGTCTGGCCTAGCTCAGATCTCTACCGAGGTGGAGGTAATAACCAGGGGCCATTCGTCACAAACATTTAAAGGTAAGTCTAGTAGCCACTGCCACCTAGGGCAGGGATGACAACTTGCACAAACAATGGACAAACTGAAAACCCTGAGGAAGACACTGGAGAGGGAGGTGCGCTGGGGAGTAAGGCTTTGAAAATCCCCCACATATTCCACGGACCCCAGAAGGCTGCAGGCATGTCCAGGACCAGACACCTGAGAAAAGACCTGAGAAGCCCCCAAGCACATACCTCCTGCTGACCAGCAGATCCTGAGCAAGCAGAAGTGAAGGATAAGGCACTGTTGTCTTAAACTTCTACCTACATCACACAAAATTTGTTGAGGGAAACAAACACACACACAACAACCACAAGAGACATAAAAAAAAAAAAACCCTTGGAAGGGAGAATATTACTATTTTCAAAGTTTCAACATATTCAAAATGTCCCGTTTTTAACAAGAAGTTACATAGGAGACCACAGAACGATAAAGCAGGACCCATACAGAAAAATAAATATTAAATACATAACAAAACCGGGCCCTAAGCAATCCCAAGTTTTGGACTTCCTAAATACACACTTTAAATCAACTATTTAAGCTAAAGGGAATGATGGACAAAGAATTAAAAAGCAATCAGGAAAATACTGTATAAATAAACAGAGAATATCAATAAAGAGACAGAAGGTGGAAAGAGAAACTAAACACTTTCTGAAACTGAAATGTAAAATACCTGAATTGAAAGATTTCATAGAGAGGTTCAATATCAGGTCTAGTGAGGTGGAAGGAAGATTCAGCAAACTGGTAGGGAGATCTGTTGAAATTACCGTGTCTGAGGAGCACGAAGAAAAAGACTGAGTATAAATGAGCAGAGTTTAATGGTGCTGCAGGACAACACCATGTGGGCCAACATATGAACAATGGGAGCCCCAAAAAGAAAAGAGAAAGAGAAGGAAGCAGGAGGAATATTGGAAGAAATCTGGTAGACAATTTCTTAAACGTTAAAAGACAAGACTCCACGAATCTAAGAACTCAGTGAACACGCAATTAAGAAAAACTGCAACAGAGACGCACACTGCAACAAATCATAATTGATATGTGAAAGAGAAAAGGTATGAAGAGAGATCTTGGAAGCAGGAAGGGAGAAGCATCACGTACAAAGGACACATAATAGCTTTCAGAGCTGATTTTTCAGTCAAACCGTGAAGTCCAGAGACAATGGGATAACGTATTTAAAATGTTGACAGACTGGCAGAGGGGGGGAGGGTGGGAAAAAACCTCAACCAATTACGACTTCCAAGATAAAAAAAGGTGAGGAATTGTTAATTCATTCTCTGAGGCCAACATTATTCTGATATCAAACCAAAGACATCACATGAAAAAAAATGACAGACCAATATCACTTATTAATATAGATGCAAATATCTTCAAAAACTACTGGCCAATTAAATACAAAGTAGATGAAAATCACACAACATAAACAAGAGGGACTTATTCCGAGAATTTAAGGATTGACAATTCAACATGTAAACATCTATCGATGTAATAACCTAGAAAATAAAAGGAAAAAAGAAAAACTTACATAATCATCTCATTGTCTACAGAATATCTGAAAACCTCCAGAACTCTCATGTTAAAAACACCAGATACGTAAAACAAAAGTGACCTTCCTCAAATTCTTAAAGGTCTATTATAAAAAAAGCCACAGTTAATATCATAGTCAATGGTGGAAGAGTAATCCTAGCCCCCTAAGATAAGGAATAAGTGATGGATACTGACTTTTATCAATGCTATCCAACACTGCACTGCAAGTTTTACCAGGACCAGTAAGACAAAAAAGAAAAGAAAGGAAATTTTAAAAACACATATTAGGGAAGAAAAAGGACAATAATCTCTATGTGCCAAAGACGTAATCCTATGTGTAAAAAATTCCATAAAATACACACACACTGGGCACCTCAGTGGCTTAGTTGGTTAAGCCTCTGACTTCAGCTCAGGTCATGGTCCCAGGGTCCTGGGATCCAGCCCCACATCAGGCTCCCTGCTTAGCAGGGAGCCTGCTTCTCCCCTCTCCCTCTGCCTGCCACTCCCCCTGCTTGTGCTCTCTCTCTCTGTCAAATGAATAAATAAAATCTCTAAAAAAAAATACACACACACACAACTTACTCTAACGATGTGTCCTAATGATGTCAGGAAGGTTGCAGGACACAGTATCAACACAGGAAAGCAGTTGTGCCTTATACACTATAAGGAACAATCTGGGAAGGGAATATTAAAAATATTCCACATCCAAGAAATAAAATACCTAGAAAAAATCTTAACATAGGAGATGAAAGAGCTGTAGACTGAAAAGCATAAATGCTGCTGAGAGAAATTAAACACTGAAACAAATAGAAAAGACATTCCATATTTATGGGTTGGAAGATTTCATATTTTTAAAGATGGTAAGATTTACCAAAGTAGTCTAGATATTCTATATACACACTATGAAAATTCCAAAAACCTTCCTTGGAGAAATGGAAAACATGATCCAATACATATGGAACTGCAAAGGGCCCTGAAGACTCCAGACAATACCGAAAAAGAAGAAAACTGAAGAATAAACAGAGACAGAATAGACTGGTAATTTCAGGGACTGGGAACAGAGGAAAACGTGGAGAAACGGATTAATGGGTAACAGAGAGTAATCCGGAGTAATGGGAATATTGTGCAATTAGGCAGAGGTGCCTAGTCAGACAATTGGTACATGCACTAAAAGCCAATGAACTGTTCACTTTAAAATGGTTAATTCTGATTCCTGGAAAGTTGGCGGAGGAGTAGGGGACCCTATTTCAACCAGTCCCCTGAATTTAGCTGGATATCTACCAAACCATTCCGAATACCCACACAATCAGCCTCAGATGTAAGAGTATATATCTGGATCTCTACAAGCAGAAAATCTCCGGCGGTTGCAAGGTACGACAGGCAGAGCTGTATGATTCTGTGGGCAGATATCGGAAACTAAACAGAAGGGAGACGGAGCCACCATAAGCTAGCGCTGGGAAGGTGATACGACACCAGAGCACAAAAGTGTCCCGCGCTAGGTACTGGGCACACGCTCGCAGACCTGTAGCGTAGAGGAAAGGACTTTAGTGAAGTCCTCAAACAGGATCCAGGAGCTGCAGGTGTGCACGTGCACATACATGGAAACCAGGAGCTGCTTGTGGTTTTAGAAGCAGAAAGGGCAGAGACACACCGGCCCTGGGATCAACCTCTGGGAGAGTTTCTGTGATGCGCACAACCAGGGAGGCTGCGGTTTTTAGCAGTGTAGACAGAAACAGAGACTATGTGTCCTGGAGAGCTCAGTGAAGAGAAGAATACCATTTCTCTGCTCTGAGACAGAGGTCTGGGTGCAGTCATTTCTGCTCTGACTCTTGGAAGAGACGTGGAAAGTCACCAGAGAACAAAAGCTCAAAAAGGTGGTTTTCCCTGAGCCCACCTCCCCCACTCCCAACAGGCGGCTTGGGCAGAGCTGCCTGATTAACAGCGCAAAGACAGGCTGGAAGAACGGGAAGATGACAACCCTAGGGTCCCTATAAAACAGGTGCATCTTGCTTGGGTCATGGTTAATACTTTGACTCTACATTCCCTCAACCATCCACCCCCAACAAAATGACTAAGAGGAGCAATGAACCCCAAACAAGGAAAAGAACCAGACTATGGCCTCTACCACTATGGATATGCATATAAGCAAGATGTCAGAGACAGACCTCAGAGTAGCAATTATGAAGTCGATATCTAGGCTTGAAAAAAATATTAGAGACAATATAGAATCTCTAAGGGCAGATATGAGATCTAATCAGGCCAAACTTAAAAATGCTATGAATGAAACGCAGTCTAAACTGGATACTCTGACTGCCAGGGTAAATGAGGCTGAAGAAGGAATTAGTGAGCTAGAAGATAAGATGAGAAAAAAGAAGGAAGCCGGGGAGGCCTGGGATAAAATCCCGAAAACCCAAGAGATCAGACTGAGAGAGATTAAGGACACCATGAAACGTTCCAGTGTCAGAATTACTGGGATACCTGAGGGGGTGGAGAGAGAGAGGGGACTAGAAGATATATTTGAGCAAATCATAGCTGAGAACTTCCCTAACCTGGGGAAGGAAAAAGTTATTCATATAAAACTTGACAAGTTACATTTAGAAAACTTAAGATATACTATAGAAAAACCAAAATAACTTTAAAACAAATTATGAATGAATTTCTTTGTATTTCTGGGGTGAACATAGTCACTTCATAACAAAAGCATATTCTCAAGATGTCCAATGTGCCCAATTTTAAAAATCCAAATTCATTCAAATGAGAAAGGTATTTGTCAATAAGCAGGTATTAACTCAAGCAAATAGATATAGGAAGGATAACTATGATTATATTTTCACCAAATTCCAGAGTTTATATAGGTTTTTGGACAAAGCCTCCCCCTCCATATCCCTTAGCACTCAAGAAGGAAATCTTATAAAATATATGTAACGACATTCATTCCCTGATCAAACAGTCCCACAAATTACAGATAAAAAACAAAGAACACTGATGAGTGTCATTAAAAACATATAACCAATAATTAAAGACACATCTAACAAGTTCATTGGTAATACATGGAACCCTGCAGATCAAAGTAACTTTCAACTATGGAAATGCAGTCGAGGTCAATAAGGCAGGCATCACGCGCTCATAAATTCCCCCAACACAATAAATCAACATCTTACTTGTTGAAGAAGGAACAACAGCACAGACATGGAATGAACACTGTTGCATGAATGATAGTTTGGTCAGCAGTCTCACAGATGGGGTTATGAAGGCAGACAATTTTCTCCCTAGAATAAATTCCTATACTTCTTCATGCAAAATCAAGGGGGATGAGCCTTAGCGTACTCCATCAACATTGCCACAATGTCCTCAACAGACACTTTGCTGACACGCCAAAAACCAGAAGGACAACTGGAGCCACAAGCCAGGCTCTTCACGCTGCACTCGATCTCAGCATCGTGGAACATGCTGACCACTCTACTCAGGTGCTTCAGGGCCCACGTCTCTACTTGGCAGGATGATGCTGTGACACCTAAATATAAGTGTTCTCCATCCAGAACGTTCTTTTACCCAGTTAAACTCCTCCTGGGAGAGTTCACCACAAGTCGTCCAGCACCTAAAGGCCGGGTTATCACAGCAGAAAATATGAGGCTAAAATTTCAGACACTGAGGAACTGTATATTTCAGAACCAAGAAAATTTCAGAGGCAACACCATACAAACTTAGGAGACCAGGAAATCAGGGACAGTCGAAGGTTTCCCACACTCCCAGACTAGGGAGGAGCTGCAACAGGGAGACACGGAAAAGACAGGAAATTAAGGAAGGGGCTCTGATTCTGTGGGATGTTCACACAGGACCTGGGGGTCTGCCTACAGACTCCAGGCTGAGGGCCCAAAGCCTGAGATACAGTCCCCATGAAGGACTGGGAATCAAAGGTTCCCGCACCCCCTCTCCATACAGCACTGCTGAACAGCAATCTCAAGACGCCCCTCTAGTCCCAGTACACACGCCCCTGAAGGGCAAGAGTGGAAACGAGGATCTGGTGGAGGCACGGAACAGGCGAGGGCTTCAGACAGCCCATGCTCCTGCCTGGAGTCCCAGATGCAGAAGAGCAGCCGATGTCCTCATCCTGACAGGTCACTCAGCACAGGAAACGGGATGCAAACTGGAGAAGGCCCCACTCAGGACCAGGGGGAGCCTCAGATCAGATCGTGGGGACTGAGTAGGGAAGGAGGGGCTAAGGAACGAACAATGCCCCTGCAAAGAGCCCTCCATGTGCTCCCCAAGGTCGAACAGTAAAGACCTCTAAGGGACAGAGAACAGCCTGTCCGGGTCATGTTAGAGACTCTGCCCTTGTCGCTGACAACAGCTGCACAACCACCGAGGGCGGAAACATACACGTACAAAGAAGACAGTGGAGGAGAGAGAGAACAACAAGCTCCTTTGAGAGCCTGTGAGAAATCAATGATGACATGGAAAACAGTAGATGACGTCCTGGGTTCTCCCCAGCCCTTTGTCAGCTGAGACCAAGGACATTCATTACAGGCGGGTCTAGAATAGCGTTTCACGAATTTGTTCAGTGACACCCTTCTTCCTAATGCTTAAATGTTTGACAAATACAGATATCCAGCTCTCTTCCCAGGATGACCAGAATCAAAATTACAGGTATAAAACCAGCCATTGGGATATTATAACGTTCCGGCGTAAGGTCTTGTTCTTCCTCAATTTCCAGCACCACCACTAACCTGCAGGGTCATCTCGGTTTAAAATCCGGATACCACACTGGGAAGCTTTTCATTTCTGAATCAGCAGGGCTTCAATCTCAGTCAAGCAGGGAAGGGGCGCCCAAGAAACTCCCAAGAGAAACACAAAGATATACCAGAGCAGTTCCCAACCTCTGGAGGGAAACTGTCCTCACCGAGGGAGAGCAGGTTCCGGTAGTTCTCCACCATCACGTCCCTGTACAAGGCCCTCTGGGCAGGGTCCAGGCACTCCCACTCCTCCGGAGAGAATTCTATGGCCACATCCCTGAAGGTCAACCGTCCCTGAAATGAAAGCACATGTCACCAAGAGGCCATCAAAAGAGTACTTATTTCACAAAAACGCGGGGAGGAAAGAGGTACAAGGGTCAATTAGACAGAAATGAATAATCAGATAAATACATTAAAGATTATTTTGAGTAAGTCACATATGCCCAATATTGATTTGTTACACTTTTCCATCAGGGAATTTCCACCAGCTAAACTACCGAATTTTATAATATGCCAGGTAAAATACACAAACGCAAAAAAGTCAACAAATGGTAGACTATATGTAAATTCTAAATAGTATGTTGTATATACCACAGGATAGCTAACTTCTACATAAGCTAGAGCACAAATAATGTCTTCAGGGAAGACCAAACGTACAGTGGCGTCACGAAAGGTGAAAACTGGAGAAATGGGAAGCTGACAATAACCGAAGGGACTAAAAGTTTTGAACACTACTCATATGGTAAGCATCACTCTAATGCTTTACAAGTGCCAACTTGTTTAAAGACATAGCATCCCATTAAATTAGTATTTGTTTCCATCTTACACGGGACCCAACTCTGTCACACACACACTCTAAGGAATGTGCCTCTGGTCAAACAGGTAAGAAATGGCAGAGCCTGGGGCGCCTGGGTGGCACAGCGGTTAAGCGTCTGCCTTCGGCTCAGGGCGTGATCCCGGTGTTATGGGATCGAGCCCCACATCAGGCTCCTCCGCTGGGAGCCTGCTTCTTCCTCTCCCACTCTCCCTGCTTGTGTTCCCTCTCTCGCTGGCTGTCTCTATCTTTAAAAAAAAAAAAAAAAAAAAAAGAAATGGCAGAGCCTGCACCTGAACCACGTGGTCAGGCTTTACGATGGAATTCACAGGAACCAGACAGTAAAGTAATGGATACAACAGCAAAAGTCTGTTGACAGAGGGTTTGCTAATGCAGAAAACCTGAAACAAGTTCAAGGCTGAAACATAAGCCTGGATTAAAGGTCAATATATATGCATGCACGCACATATGCACACACATACAGTCAGTATTCTTACTGCTATTAAGTGATTTGTGTGGTGGTGTAGAAAAAATTTAAGACCATGAAAAATATTTCAAACATACTTTCAAAGTTAAAATAAAAGTTATTTATGAAATGATGACATCTTTTTTACACACTACAGGCTCCTGCCCATACACACGTGTGCACACGTGAACACACTCTGAAGGTAACTGAAATCAAAGCTGGAGTCTCTAAGTGACATCTATTCTTAGAATAAATCTTCATTATCTCTCATTTTTTACTTGTGTGCATTTCAGTATTTCTGGTACAATAAAGTGAATAAATTATATTAAATGTAAATAAAATTGTCAGTGTTATTCTATTTAGCCTGCTTACAAAAACAACCCTGCAAAAAAATTTAAAAAAAAATAACATTTAACTTCAATCTCCATTAAATACATATGCAGAAATGTATGAGCTGGGATCTGCATGCAGATAGAGGGGCAGAGGGAAGGCCCTGGGGTGATCATGAGCAAACATGTCAGGAGGGACACTTCAGAGTGTGATCAGCAAGGCCACGTGGAGGTGAGGACACAGGACAGAACAACGAACCAAGATACGACTTTACCTGAGAAAGAGTCATTCCTGACTCCTGGGCTTTCCTCCTCTGGGCTTCTCTCCCGGGCAAGATCGGTCTTGAGACGTCGATCCTGAGTGTCAAATGTATGCTGTTGAGAACTCGGTCAACATACACCTTTCTGTGCCACAACCACACACACAGGAAGATCCCCCCACGTGGGAGACAGCCCTCTGCTGCCCACTGCCCCAGGAGGGATTCAGGGACAGTAAACTGCTACATGGAGACCAGGAACTCGCCCCCTCCTGGTGAAGCACACACATGAGCTGCGGCAGTGGGGAGCTGGGGTGCACTAACGCTCCCTTTAAAGTCACAGACACGCCCTGATAACACCCCATGCAGAGAACAGCCCCCTCACCTCTCTCTAGATTAGGGGCCACTTTCAGTCCTCATCAATGGATGAGCCAGAGCCCTGGGGCTCAATGCTGGATATAGATTAGAATCACCTGGGGCACTTTCAGCACCACTGACGCTGAGCCCCATTACCCCAAACACAAGAAGAGAAATCTCTGAGGACTGGGTTCAAGAGGGATCTGCAAAATGCCTCAGCAATCCCATGGGAAGTCAGGGTGGAGCACCGGAGACCAGCCCAGCGCCCCACCCACCTGTGGCTCCCTCCTAGGGCCCTGTCCCCTGTATCCAGACAGTGGGAAGAGGAAGGAGCAGAGAGACTCATGCAGAGCAGGCATTACAGGCCAGAGTGGGGGTGGGGGGTATGTGGGGAGGCTGGAATGTGACACGGCAGTGTCCCAATGGGCCATCAGAGATGGCCCCATGAGAAGGTGATATCACAACACCTGGGGAAGGAAGTTCACCACCCGCATTTGAAGAGTCGGAGAATTCTAGACAGAGGGAACCACCCTTGGGAAAGCCCTGAGGCAGTGCTGATCCTGGCCCCCAAAACAGCAAAGATATCTGTGGGCCTCAATCCCAGTGAGGAAGGAGGAGACAAGCACGGGATCAGGTCACAGAAGTAGATCAGGAATGTCTGGCCATGGTCTTCAGACACTGTTCTCCTCCATCTCAAGTGAATTTTGGAAGCCATGTAGTCTCTCAAACTTATTGTCTTTTTTTTTTCACTCCTTAAGGAAAACACACAAATAATGTAATATGCTGTGTATTTTGAAGATATGCTGTATATTTTGAAAACAAGACAGTCACCCAAGCTCCAGAAAGGATGGCACTGCTCTTAGCTGGGAGGTGGAGGACTGCAGGGAACACAACTGGGGGAGCTCAGGTCATGTTTGGACACTCGAAGGTAGAGATGTCCCAGCAGAGATGTCAAGGAGACAGGTGGACAACACAATCTGGCGTTTAGGGCAGAGGTCTGAGATGGGAGTGTGAATCAGTGAGACCCCTGGGTATTTAAAGCCATGAGATATGGTGACATGGAAAGTCACTGGGTGTAGAGAAGAGAAGTCCATGACTTCTGACCTGTGGGGTGCTCTTCCAATCAGAGAGCAGGGAGTTGAGGAAAAATCAGCAAAGGAAGTGAATCAGCTGAGAAGTGAACAGGGTGGAGAGAAGAAAATTGAAATAGACACACAGATGATACATAAGATTTGTCAATAGCAGGATGTCCTGAAAGCCATGAAAAAATATGTTTAAAGTAAGGAGTGATCACTGTTCAACGTGTTGCTGATCAGACAGATAAAGACAGTGAATTAACCAGGAGATTTAGAAAATGTAAAAATACCTGATCACTTTCCCGTTTACAATTTCTTTGGGTATGTACCCACCAGTGGATCTGGTGGAATATCTGGTAATTCTATGTTCACTTTTTTAAAGAAATCACTAACTTTTTTTCAATAGGGAATGCACCATTTACACTCCCAGGGGCAGTAAACAATAATTTTAGTTTCACCCCATTCTCTCCAGGGCTTCTTTTCGGAGCCGTCCCCGTTTTTGAGTATAGTCACACAAGTTGGTATGAAGTAGTATCACCCTGTGGTTTTCATGTGCAATTCCCTAATGATTAGGATCACTGAGCATGTCTGCATGAGCTCACTGGCCATCCATCTGTGTATCTTCTCTGCTTTTTCCCATTTACCTATTTTTCTTTTGTTGTCTTGCTTTCCACTGTCATATTCAGGAATCTAGGATTTTTTTCATGAAGGTGATGGGAAGCCAGTGGAGAATTTAATGCCGGGGACTGGCATGATCTGACTTCAGATTTACTCTCTGTAAATTTACTCTCTGTCTCTGAGCCTAGGCCTTGCCTCTTTCCTCACAGTAGTTTTCATTGTTGTTGGGCTAGGATCAACTTAATCTTCTAATTACAACTGGTAACCCTCCTGCAGAAAAAATGCCACACAGACACGCATGCAAAATTTCAATCACTTTAGGGATCACAGTCATTCAGATTTCCTGCTCTTGTCCTTCATCTCCAGGCTGTGGTTGTGTTCACTGAGGCCTAGGAGAGAAGCCTTTTCACTAGCTACCTTGAGAACATCTGAGTTCAGTGAGAACTGCATGTAACTGAATTTTGAAGGAGTGGCCTATATGAAGCATGGGGCTTCAAAAATTCAAGGATCAGGGTGCCTGGTTGGCTCAGTAGGACAGCATGGGACTCGATCTCAGGACTGGGAGATCAAGCCCCACGCTGGGTGTAGGAGCTCACTTAAATAAGTAAGTTAAGTAAGTAAATAAATAAATAAATAAATAAATGTAAATAAAGTGCAGTCCTTAAAAAAAAAAAAATAACGTTAAAAAAAAGAAAAATTCCAGGATCGTCCAAAATATGCCTGAGCTAAAGAAACTTCTTTCATGGTTTTAATCAATGGGGAAATATTTTATTTGAATTTTTTTTTAAAGATTCCACTTGTTTATTTGAGAGAGAAAGAGAGCAAGCAAGGAGGGGAAGGGAGAGGGAGAAGCAGACTCCCTGCTGAGCAGGGAGCCCAAGGTGGGGCTGGATCCCAGGACCCCAGGATCATGACCTGAGCTGAAGGCAGACGCCCAGCTGACTGAGCCACCCAGGTGCCCCATCAATGGGGAAATACTTTAAACATATAAAACGATAAACACAGAGATTTGGTACTGAACACTTTGAAAGAGGATCAGCTATGGAAGTAAGCATATTACCTCACCATGAATAAATCAGTTCTACTGGAACAAAGTTCAGAGTCCAGCCCACCTTCAATATGTTCATACAATTGTTCAGGACCTCAGGGACCTGAAGGGAACATCTACTTTGGAGCTGATACCTCACTAATTAGATAAATCACATCAAGGAAGAAGAGACGCTGTGGAATATTACACTAACTTACTAAACTAGGTTCTGACTGTTAAGATCATGGGCGCCCTTACAGATACACACTGAAATAGTCCAAAATTATTTACTAACTACCAAATGATGTTCCAATATATGATAATGAGTAGAAAGAATGCAGGGGTTCTCACCTGAGCTACAAACTATATATATATATATATTTTTTTTTTTTTTTTTAACAGGTTGGAATTTTTAAAAAATCTATTATCTTCTGGGGTCAAAGCTTTTATTGAATGACTGACTGAGAGGGAGAGAGAGAATCCCAAGCAGACTCCAACCCCGGGGAGGAGCCCTAGCTGGGGCTGGATCTCACAACCCTGAGATCATAACCTGAGCTGATACCAAGAGTTAGATGCTTAACTGATTGAGCCACCCAGGCAACCCTTGGGGGTCAAAGCTTTTAATATAATGCAACTACCTAATATTTATAAAAGAATCATAAGAGCTGGGTTAAGATGTCACCAAAGCTTACTGCAGAAGTTTATGATTATTTACAGAATAGCAGATATCCAATACACTAACATTTACCTCAATTTGGCTTAAAAAATGAACTAAATGTAAGAGATAAATCCATTTACTTTTACATGATCTGACCTCAGATTTACTCTCTGTAAAAGAAACATTTTTAATATTGCTTTAAAAAGCATCATGCAATGACCGATTAAGGAATTTCTAGATCTAGTCCATCTCCCCATGAGATCCCAGGATAAGAGGGTGATCCATAAATGACTGACACAGGTCTCCCCCCTCTCTCTGGCCGATTAAGGGTTGCAAATGCAAGCTATCTTATGATGCTAATAATTATAAAATGCACAAGCCTTATAAACAGTTCAGTAATTCTCTTTCTCAACTGTTCAATTCAAACAAGCAAATTTAAAGTTAAATACGTTACGGAGACACAGGTCACTGTATCACAACTGACTCACCCATGTCCCATTAACCACCACTCACCCAGATCTGGGTTCCCCTTCTTTCTCCCTCCGAAGGATCTGTTCATGTCTCTTTTCTGATTTTCTCCACTGTTTCTCCTTCCCTGTCATTCCCCCGTCTCCTCCCTTGCTTTCTCCCCGTTTCTCTCTTCCTTTCCCTACACCCACACTTTCCGGGGAACTCTTGAGACCTATTTCACTTTCCCATACTCCTGCCCAAGCTTTGTGACTTCCGATCTCCATCGATTTCGGCCTCTCTCTCTCCCTCAGTCCCCATCTGTGTCCCTTCTGCTCTCCTGGTTGCGTTCCCTCTGCCCCCACTCACTGGCACCCCTCTGGCTAAGCTCTCGCACAGCTGTTTCTCTCTTGGCTGTCATCCCTACCGCCTCTGTCCCCGCATCGCCGGCCCACAACCATTTTCTCCTTCCCACTGCCTGCGTGAAGTGCCTCGCCCTTGTTGCCCTACTTCTGTTAACCAAGAGCCCCTACTAGTCCGCTCCCCTTCTCCTGGACCGCCTCCCCTTCCTCCACATTTCGCTCTTTGCTCTTCTCCGCTTGCGACTTTCCCGAGTTCTCGTCTTCCGCTCTTTCGGCCTCGCTGCAAGTCCCTCCCGCATCCTCTATCTTGCCGTCTCTAATTTACGGACCCTCTCACTGATCTTTCCTCCGCCCATTCTCTTTCTCTTGCTCCCCCTCTGTCCCTCGTCTGCCGCTGACCTCGCCTCCCTTCCGCAGTCACGGCCTCCACAAGGCTCCCCATCCTCGCGTGGGGGAGGGGACCTGCTCCGTGACTCCCCGCGATCTTCCGTCCTAAATCCCGCTCCCCAACGCCCGCACTGAAGACGGTGCCCTTCCTGGGCATCGGTCCTCTCACTACATGCGGGGCTGCACGGGAGGGGGGTCTCAGGAAGGCGGCGGGGTCTGCGCAATCCCAGGGCCAGGGACACACTCCGCGCCTCTACGGGCCGAGCCGGGCCAGGCTGCGGGGGCGAGACGCACACGCCCATGTCCCTGGACTCCCGCGGCGCGGGTGGGAGGGGTGCCCAGGGACAGCGTGAAGCAGGGAGATAACGCGGCAGGAGGCGTCCGAACGTCCGAGGGCCGGGACCGACTCCGAAAGATGTGAACCAAAACGCACAGGGACCCCGGCCGGCAGCGCCGCCCACAGGGCTCCGCGTGTCTCTCCGCGACACCGGACTTACCACGGTGGGAAACGCGGGTGAGGGGACTCTAATGTGCGTGAGACCCCAGGTCCCAGGGGTGTAGGCCTTGGGACTGAGACGCTCACGTAGAAAAGAGAAAGTTCAAAACCCTCAGACGCCGACTTTGACGTTCGCTCCTTGCCAGCCGATTCCGGGTCGGTTAAAAGCTGCGCGTGCGCGCCGGTGGAACAGTGGGACTGGGCAGGGCTTGCGGGGAGTGCTTCCGGTAATGGGCGGGGTGCGAACATGGGCGGGGGTGGGGCGCCCTGTGGGCGGGGCTGGGGCGAAGCCTGGATACTGCGCTTCCGGCAACAGGAGGAACTCACGCCCTGTCCAGACCTTGGCCCTAAACGCGGGGGCAGGATGGGGCGGAGCTATGGAGGAGCGCTTCCGGTAACGGGAGAGAAACTGAAATGGCTGGTGGAGCCAAGATGTCGGGAGGGCGGGGCCAGTCGAAAACTGGGCGCAGTCGTAAGGTTTGCCCTAGCTAAGATTTCCGGAGAGAGGCCAGGGCGCTGAGAAGGGTGGGCGGGGCCTGGCTACCCCTGGGGCCCGCCCCCAGGTCCTGTCTTTCTTTGGAATTTCTAACCCTATTTCTTTTGCGTCCGGTGAAACGGGACTACGTCCTGCCAATTTAAATTCATGTTTGAACAGTGAGGTAAAGGTTGGAGTTGTGTGGGACATTTGTGTTGAAAATTAACATGGTTACATTTTAAGGGTGAAAGTGGCTTTCCTCAAAAACCGTTGTGAGAACAAGAAAGAACATTTGGCAAGGATGAAGAGAAAAAGGAACCCTCCTGTACCGTTTGAGGGAATGCAAACTGGTGCAGACACTGTAGAAGACAGTGTGGATTTACTCCAAAAGTTAAAAATAGAACTACCTTACTACCCCGTAATTGAACTAGTGGGTATTTACCCAAGTAATAGATAAACACTAATTCAAATATTGTGTCTAATTAGAGCGTCTCCTGCTCTCTTTCGGTTACCATTTGCATGGCATATCTTTTTCCATCCTTTCACTTTGAGGCTATGTGTAGCTTTAAATCTCAACTCTGTCAGCAGCATTCACTTGAGTCTTTTTTTTTTTTTAAGCCATCCAGTCACTCTGTATCTTTGATTGGATAATTCATTCATTTATATTCAGACTAATTATTGATAGGTAAGGACTTCCTGATATCATCTTATCAATTGCTTTTCTGACTGATTTGTAGTTCCCTTATTCTTTTTTTCCTCCTTCTGACTTCCTTTAGGAATTGATAGTTTTCTATATTGGTATGTCTTAATTTCCTTTTTTGTGTATCTATTGTACGTTTTTTCTTTGTTGCTATCACAAGGCTTATATAAACCATCTTGTAGATCAAAGTCTATTTTATGCTAACAACTTAAATTTGATTGCATATAAGAACTTTATTCTTTGGGGTACCTGGCTGGCTCAGTCGATAGAGCGTGCAACTCTTGATCTCAGGGTTGTGAGCTCAAGTCCCACACTGGGTGTAGAGATTACTTAAAAAGTGAAAATTAAAAAAAAAAGAACTTTATTCTTTATTCCCCTCTCACATTTTTTTGATGTCACTCTTTTTACATTGTATATGCATTAACAAACATTGTATTTTTTTTACTTTTGTCCTTTCATGTTTATACTTGATCTAAGTGGTTAACACATGCCTATATTGCAGTATTATTCTGAATTTGACTATATACTTTTACCAGTGTGTTTTCTGTTTTCCTACTACTAATTAGCATTCTTTCATTTCAGTTGCAAATCCAGTCTCTGGGAATCCTCGAAACAGTTTCTCTAATTTCTTTCTTCTTTTTCTGTGTGTGTGTGTGTGTGTGTGTGTGTGTGTGTGTATGACTGAGCCATACTTTTGTTTCTTTGCATTCCTCATAATTGTGTTGAAAAACCTGCATTTAAAATATAACAAGGAGGGGCGCCTGGGTGGCACAGCGGTTAAGCGTCTGCCTTCGGCTCAGGGCGTGATCCCAGCGTTGTGGGATCGAGCCCCACATCAGGCTCCTCCAATGGGAGCCTGCTTCTTCCTCTCCCACTCCCCCTGCTTGTGTTCCCTCTCTCGCTGGCTGTCTCTATCTCTATTGAATAAATAAATAAAATCTTTAAAAAAAAAATATATATATATATAACAAGGAACTGTGGTAATCAGGTTTTCCTCCTTCTTTAGGGTTTGTTTTTGCTGATTGTTGTGGGTTATTTGTTTAGTGACATTTCCAAACTAATTTTGTAAAGGCTGTCTTCATTATCATGTATGATAAATGTAGTCTCCCTTCCCTTAGCTTAGTTATCATATCGTGGTTTGACAGAGATTTCACCAAATGCCTAGAGCTAAAAGAAAGAAAAGAGGAAAAGAAAAAGTAAGAAGAGGAAAAGAAAATACATTATTCTCTGATTGTTTGCAGATTTGCTCTTAGTTGTGACACTCCAACTCTTAGCCAGGCTATTTACCACTCTGTTCTTACCTTCACTTTCTGTTTGTGCAGAGCCAGAGGAAATAGCTTATGGTTTTCTCAGGTACTTTACTCTCCAGTATATGTGGACTTTATTCCACACACACATTTTTTTTTCCTCAGCCTCTCCCCATGCTTTTGGTCTTTCTAATGCTTGTCCCATTATCCCTTGTCCTAGTCTGCTGTGGTCCACACTTTTGCTTTTAAATGCTTTATGATTTTCAATGAAGTTTGCCAATGAGAAAAACCTATATGGAATTTGGAAGGCAAAAGTGAAGCAGAAAATGTTAATCTCAGGAGAAACCAGTGACTAGATAGACTTTGCAGACCTCTCCACCAGCTCTAACTACATACTTAAGGCAACCAGAGGCAGTAACTTCTCAAACATACGCATGATCTTTGGCTTCTCCATCCACCATGGGGCTTTAGGATGTAGTTGTCAGTGACTAACTCTGTGATCCACCAGTCTTTCATACATTTCACTGCTCAAACTCCTAAACTCTTAATTTATATAATTCTTACTCTCGAACAATTGTATGTATATGTTTTCCTGACCAAACGCAGATTGTTACAATCCCTCAGAATATTACTATTTCCATATTTTCAAAGTCTAAAAATCTCAACCAGCATGACTGTACTGGTTCCATGGACCACTGGTCCTATCAATTCATCTCAGTGAAAGAGCAATTTTGATATTTTAAAATCTAGCGAAGGAACTCTGATGTTTAAAAATATTGAACAGATGGGACAACTGGAAATCTACATGGAACACAATAAAGCTGGACCCCTACCTTACACCATATACAAAAGGCAGACAAGATAGGCCACATATTGTATGATTTCATTTATACGAAATGCCCAGAATAGGGACAAACATAGAGACAGAAATTACAGTGCTGGTTTCCAAGGGGTGGGGGTGTGGAATGTTAAAGGGTATGGGTTTTTTTTGTGGGGTGATGAAATTGCTCTGGAGTTAGTAATGACAGGTTTTACAAAATTGTAAATACACAAAGAGCCATTTAATTGTGTATCAATTTTACAGCATGTGAATTATATATAAATAAAATGAACAAATATCTAATATATTTACACTGAATTCAGGAAAACATTCTGACAGACTGACTCTGGCCTCAAGACCTTGGAGACATAGGGCCCAATCTCCAGTGCAGTAGAAGTGATGATGACACCAGAGATAATGGCAGGAAAAGAATGAACTTTATATACTTTTCAGGTGAAATGAGCATATTTTAACCAAAATTCCAGTGTGACTTTCAGGGAAGTATTTAGGTCTCCTGCCTTCACATTTCAAGATGTCAGTTCATCTTGTACCACTGCAATTATTACACTGAACTAAAAACATAAAGGACCCTCTTTCTTTACATTCATAGAGCACTTACTTTGTACCTTTCATTTTTATGTTGTAGAAGTTTCAAAACCACCCTTTTTTTTTCCCAATTTTTTTACTGACTAAAGGGATGAAATGTAAATATATAAATTGATTTAAAAGGTGTGGAGGGAAAAGTGGTAAGGAAAAATTTTATAAGAAAATTAAAATGAATTTCTAACATAGTTGAAAAAGAACCATGAACCATAAGGCTTGTTACCATAATCTCAAATTTAGATTTTTCTAGCCTTTGAAAAATTACTCTCCTAGTAAAATCTTTAAATCATATTTATTGTCTGATAAAACTTCTACACATTAATTTTTATGAAACTGCCACAAAAATATCACAGGCAATTTATCTAAACAGTATTTCACAAATACTCTCAATAACATATTGTATAAAGAATCTTACCTGTGCAGCAGCAAAGGAAATGCAGTTATTAGCATGAGGAAAATTGTGGTCTTTCCCAACCAAGGAGTGAGACCCTTCAAAAGTAAATAGTCAGTGTTGAATTAGTCTAACCTCATTTTTATTATTTGATTATTAACAGCTTTTAAGTCTCCCATCCCTCCTCCCATTCTACCTCACACCTATGTAGGCTGATTAGAAAGGCTCTGTACTGGGGCACCTGGGTGGCTCAGTCGTTAAGCGTCTGCCTTCTGCTCAGGGTGTGATCCCGGCGTTGTGTTCTGGGATCGAGCCCCACATCAGGCTCCTCTGCTGGGAGCCTGCTTCTTCCTCTCCCACTCCCCCTGCTTGTGTTCCCTCTCTCGCTGGCTGTCTCTCTCTCTCTCTCTGTCAAATAAATAAAATGAAGGGGAGGGGAGGGGAGAGGAATAGGCTCTGTACTCTTTCTTTGGCACTGGTGGGAAGTTTATACCACATTCAGTACTGTTTCCTCAGCTCCACCATAAAAGCCCCATACCAACAAATCTGGAGAAGAGGGTCCTTAACACATTAATCATGACTTAGATTGTAGTATTACATCTATTATATGCCACTCATGGTGTCATTCAAATTTATATTATATTGGATTATAAATTCAGTGTTCTTGTTCTTCCAGGAAATTCTGGACATGAATGAACATCACTTAATGAAGTCTGCCCTTTTATCTTATTAAACCCTTCCAAGAGATCTTCATGGTGACATGGAAGGACTGCAATGGAAGTATAATATCCACAGATTTCAAACCTCAGGATAAAAATCACTGACGGTAATTTGGCCTTTGCAAGACACCTGAAATAAACTATTTAATAAAATGAAGGTAACAGGACCTTTCCACTGGGATCCTTATAACTTTAACAGCCATTATAGGTATTTTGATTTTTAATCAATTATCAATTATTAAATTTATTTAGAACTTAATTGAATAATCTTTCAGAATTTAAGAGACTGTTTTCTCAACCATGAATTATCTGATGTGTAGCTAGTTGTGAGAAATGGTTAAACAATTTATCACATTCATTACCGTTTTAAGGTTTCTCTACAATATAAATTCTTTGGTGAATCCTGAGGCCAGATCATTGTCTAAAGGCCTTGCCACTTTCAAGACATTTGTTAAGTTTTCTCTCTGATGTGAATTCTCTCATGACCCCTAAGGTAAACATTTGAACATCTGATAAAAGTTTAACACATCCATTACATTTATAAGGTTTTTCTCTGGTAGGAGATAATATTACATTTGTTTTATCTTTGGATAAAAGCCTTGCCATACCCATTATATTTTTCTGGCTTCTTTCAAAGATGCATATTCTGGTGTTTAATTAACTGGGAGCCCTGGTTACAGGCTTTGCCAAATACATGACTTTTATATGGTTTCTGTTCGGTATGGATTCTTTGATGCTGAGTATGGCTTGAACACACATTAAAGGTTTTGCTACATACATGACATTTGTGAGGTTTCTCTTCAGTACAAATTCTCTGATAATCCCCAGTGCTTGATCTTTGGATAAAGGCAGTTCTACATATATTAGGTTTACAATGTTTCTTTTCAGTGTGCATTTTCTGATGTCTAGTAAGATTTGCAAATTGGGTAAAGGCCTTGTCACATTCATTACATTTGTAAGGTCTCTCCCCGGTATGGATTCTTTGATGTCGGGTAAGGCTCGAACACACATTAAAGGCTTTGCCACACTCATTACATTTATAAGGCTTCTCTCCAGTATGAATTATCTGGTGTATGACAAGGTTAGAGGACTGGTTAAAGGCTTTGCCACATTCTTTACATTTGTAAGGCTTTTCTCCACTATGGATTCTCTTATGCTGGGTAAGGCTTGAACGCTCCATAAAGGCTTTCCCACACTCATTACATTTGTAAGGTTTCTCTCCTGTATGAACTCTCTGATGAATTATAAGATTTGAATGTTGACTACAGACTTTGTCACATACATTACATTTATATGGTTTCTCTCCAGTATGGATTCTCTGGTGTCTCGTGAGGTGTGAGATACGGTTAAAGGATTTGTCACACTCATTACATTTGTAAGGTCTCTGCCCAGAGTGAATTCTCTGATGATTAGTGAGATTCGAGCTTCCTCTAAAAGTCTTCCCACATTCATTACATTTATAAGGTTTCTCTCCAGTATGGATTCTCTTATGTCGAGTAAGGCTTGAATACTCAGAAAAGACTTTGCCACACTCATTACATTTGTAAGGTTTCTCTCCAGTATGAATTTTCTGATGCCGTGCAAGATTTGAATTTTGACTACAGCCCTTGCCACATATGTTACATTTATATGGTTTCTGTCTGGTATGGATTCTCTGATGTCTAGTAAGTTTTGCAAATTGGGTAAAAGCTTTGCCACACTCATTACATTTGTAAGGCCTCTGCCCAGAATGAATTCTCTGATGACTAGTGAGGTTTGAGCTTTCTCCAAAAGCCTTCCCACAATCATTACATTTGTAAGACTTTTCACTAATAGGTGTTTTTTGATGTGTAAGTAATGAAGGATGCATAAAAAGTTTTCCAGATTTATTACAAACGTTCATGTTGATGCTAGGAGGAATTCTTTGAAGTGGTGAGGTGGAACTATTGTTCAACTCAACTTGATTATATTCATAAATTTTCTCTTCAGTTTGAAACTTCTGAAGGTCAGCCAGATGTGACTGCAACTTTAATCCAATTCCATTTTCAAAACATTTTATATACTTGTTTCCTGCACAGGTTATGTTATTTTTTAGTTTTAACAAATACCTTTTATATGACTTCTCATGTTTATAATATTGGTAAGTACTTTTTCTTACAGAAACACTCCGCTTTAGAGGGAAAGCATTCCAGGATTTGTTATGCTGTTGATCTCTTCTACCAGTGAAATTTTGGTTATGGGCTGCGGTTACTCCTTTGTAATTTGTTTCATCATATGTATACTGACTTTCAAATGCATGCATATTTGGCTGGACTTCTCTGAAGCCAAAATTCTTGATGTCATTTCTTTTGTGTCTTTCCAACATCAATCTTTGGAATAATTCTTCTTTGTTAATATCCTCTTTTGGTGATAATTCCTTAATCATACTTCTAACAGAGATATCTGAAAGATATAAAGAACCATAGGTTTCCTAGTAATAGAGTTGTAAAGTGAATACATACCTTGAAAACATAGTATTAGGCCAAAAGTAATGCTTATATAGCTATAAAACTTCTGAACCATAGTATGCAAATATTTAGGAATAAAGGGAATCAGATTCCTCAGTAAAGAAAGGATGTTTACACATAGATAAAATTATTTTCAGGAAAGCCTAGTTCCAACACCCTATGGTCAAACCACTCAGAGTATTTACATAAGCCCTGAAACAAGTGATATCTTTCTGCTGACACCCCAAAGTACTCACCAATTGGCACTAGACATTTGGGTGTTTCATAATTGAAGGAAAGCAATATTATATTAATGCATATACACATACCTAATTATTTAGGTACAATTATAAAGGCTAAAGCAGAGGAATATATCCATAAGGTAAATAATATCATAAACAAACTTATCTAACAAATAAATGGCAATTCACAAATACAAAATAAAAATAGCACTGAGAAAATGGGAAGAACTTGATAAAACAATTGTAAGAATAACAAAATATTGTTCTGAATTTCTATAATAAAACTATATTCATGCAGAATAGGCATTTTACAACATTAACCATTGGTGCATGACAGTTGTAATACATAAAAGATATTTAAGAACCATTATCTGTAAATCATAATAAAAATGAATCAAACATTTTAGAAACCCACATAAATCCAGAAGATAAATAATAAGCCAACACAATTACAAACCATTATAAGCATCCAACTCTTGGTTTTGGCTCAGGTCATGATCCTAGGGTCCTAGGATTGAGCCCCATGGTGGGCTCCATGCTCAGTGCAGAGTCTGCTGAGATTCTCCCTCTCCCTCTGCCCCTCCGCCCATGCTCTCTTCCTCTCTCTCTCTCAAATAAATAAATCTTTAAAAAATAATAATAGTGCTTCTTTTATAGCCTCCTCTATCTGAACTCTCATATTTGGAGCTCTTCACACAATTGCTGGCATAAAGAGACATGAGGTGAGGGATGCTCTTACTATATATATTAGTGGATATGTAGCTATTATTGTGAATCAATGGAAATTATGTGTACTTATCCAAAATTAATAAATTCTGACTTCGTTAACTGTCACCACAACATAGGCAACCTCAAGGGGGAACTAACCGAATGACACTCAGTGGGGAATGGATTTTACTGAAGGGCGGTGTTAGTAGCAGGGGATTACAGAAACAACTTCTGGCAGTGCCATGCAGGAGGCAGATGTGCAGAGAGGTGGCCAGCGACATAAGCACTTGGCTGTAGCCAGAGAACAGGAGAGTACTGACGGGTGGGTCAACAAGGACCAGGTGAATTTTTTATGGAGCCCAGTTTAAAAGATGAAGATCAAAACAGCCTTCAAGTGTTAACTGAAGAATGTAATTTCCAGAACATGAAAACTTTTGTGGAAAACACAAGGAGTTATAAGCAATTGCAGTGAGGATGTACATGGAGTGGAAGAGACTGGCTAAATTCCCAATAAAATACAATGAGAAAGTCAAATATAAGTTTAGTATACCAAGATGTGTACATGATGAATCTAGACAGGGAAATTAATTACTGGAATAAAGCATTTTGTACCAAAATACAAAAAGTCAGTAAAATTCAAATAAAATCCAAGAAGTTGTATTTAGAAAACTTAAAATATACAAGAGAAAAAGCAAGGTATCCTGTATGACAAATTATGGCAAATCAATTTAATGATTTCTGGGATGAACAGGGTAATTTAATTAAAAAATATTTTTTCAAGATAGCCAATGTTCCCAGTTTTACAAATCCAATCAATTTGAGGAAAAGGTACTTTCATAATAGGTAAATCAGGTGACAGAGAAATAAAGGGACTAAGATAATTTTTTCACAAAATTCAGGAGTTGAATAGGTTTTAGGGAAACTGCTGCTGAGCCATAACCCTCAACACTCAAGAATCAAATCTTTTAATATATATATATTAAAATATGTATTCCTTGATCCAGTAGTCCACAAACCACAGCTATAAAACAGAATTCTGAGTGACATCGAAAATGTTAATTAATGATTCAGTTTTTAAAAGTTCACTTTTAATTCATGAAAATGTACATGATGAAAACTGCCGTGGTTTAAACATAAATTAGAATTAAAAAATGGAGGCATAATATTGTACATCTGAAAGTAATATAACACTGTACATTAACTATCCTGGAATTAAAAAAAAAAGAAGGTATCACTTAACTTCCTAAGTTCCCTCAAGATGCATCACCATCATATTTATCTGAAGGAGAGTGAACACTTGCATGCAGGGGGTGAACAATTTGGCACAAACCATAGTTTGGTCAAAGCCTCACAGAAAAATGGTCACAACAATGTTCTCCTTGGGATAAGTTCGTACATCTATGATTGCTGGCTCAAACGGAATGATCCTTAGATATCTGATCAACATTGCCACACCACCCTCGAGAGACTCTGTGACACTCCGCAAAGAGCAGAAAGAGAACTACAATCACTTATTAGTCAGACCTCCTGTTACTTTCTATCTCAGCCTCCCTAGGACTTGCTGACCACTCCACTCAGTGGTTACCTGGGCACTTCTCTAAGTGGCAGGAAAGCACTGTAATACATTAATCAAAGTGTTCTCCTTCAAAAATTTTGTTACCCGATAAACCCCCTCTATGGGTAAGTCCACCAGAAGTTGTCCATCATCTAGAAGTGGGTTATTACAGCAGAAAAAGGATATTTCAGACCCTAGGAAAATATGTCTCACAAGCAAAACTGCACAGACTTAGGAAAATGCAAAATCTGGACAAGCCAAATTTTGTCCGCATCACTAGCCTAGGCAGAGCGCAGGAAGAATAGGCAAGACAACAGAAGTAAAGCAAGGGGGCTCGATTTTGCAGGGTCTTTGAGAGAACAGACATGCTCCCCATGTAGGACTGGATTTCAAAGAGCCAATCTCTCTGTCCACCGTCTGTATAGTACTGCTGACTAACCATCTCAGAAGACCCACCCCAGGGGCGCCTGGGTGGCTCAGTCATTAGGCGTCTGCCTTCGGCTTAGGGCGTGATTCCAGGGTCCTGGGATCAAGCCCCGAATTGGGCTCCCTGCTCTGCTGGGAGCCTGCTTCTTCCTCTCCCACTCCCCCTGCTTGTGTTCCCTCTCTTGCTGGCCGTCTCTCTGTCAAATAAATAAATAAAATCTTCAAAAAAAAAAAAAAAAGACCCACCCCATTGCTTGGTTATACGCTTGATGTGTGGCAAAAGCAGGACAGACAAAATGGCTAGGAGGCCTTGAGACAGTCCCATGCAGCCTTGGGGCCCCAACTGCAATGGGGGAGCAGCCAACGTTTTCCTATCTCCCAAACATAGGAACTGAGGATGAAACCTGGACAGGTCCTGGAGTAAGGACTACAAAGGAACTGATGGATCAGTTGGAATCAGATGGAATCAAGTGTGCAAGGAGAGACCAGAGGAAACGAGGACCCCTATGAAACAGCCCTCCTCACCCCTCTCAAAGCCAAGGGACCAAAAAGGTCACAGCAGCCTGATAATAGTGTTGCAGGTCATGATAAAGACTGCCATTGTCTGCGTCAGTTGGAATGCCCTGTCTGCAGAACAGAGTAATGGGGGAGATTTCCTTTGAGTGCTCACAAGTACTTTTCTTTTCTTTTTTTTTTTTTTTAAAGATTTTATTTATTTATTTGACAGAGAGAGCACCAGCCAGCGAGAGAGGGAACACAAGCAGGGGGAGTGGGAGAGGAAGAAGAAGGCTTCCAGCGGAGGAGCCTGATGTGGGGCTCGATCCCAGAACGCCAGGATCACATGTGAGCCGAAGGCAGACGCTTAACGACTGAGCCACCCACGTGCCCCTCACAAGTACTTTTCTTTTCTCACAGACCTCTCCTCTTTGGGGAGAGTTTCTCAAACAATATTTGATGAAGCAGTTTCATCTCTGATCATCTCAGCTGTTACCAGTGTTCACATCTTTGATATAGTCCCACCCACTTGGTTTTTACACTATTTTCACCTCGCCCTCCACAGCCCTCGGCTCTGTCCATAATATTCAGGTCAGAGAAATTCCTGCTTATGAGAAAGGAGAGTTACGTGCTGGGGCTTTTCCAGAATATCATCCCAGCCCTTTGTTCAGCTGAGGACGGAAGATGTTACAGATGGGTCTACATTAATTTTGTCCACTGACTGGCTTAGGAAATATTTTACATATATAGACATCTAGCTTCTCTTCTGGAATTACTGACTCAGATGCATAGGAGTAAAACCAGGGAATCCAATATTGTAAAATTTTGCTACAAGGTTTTGTGATTACTCAAGTAGTAAAAGCAACATTAATCTAGTGAGGAGTGGGCAGATCATCTGAAGAAAAGAGGAGACGGAAGTCCAGGTGCCACCTCATGAAGCTTTCAATTCAGAGTCAATATGGCTTCAATCAGTCTAGCAGGGCAGGGGCCCCCAAGAAACTCACTAGGGCAGATCCCAACATTTAGAGAGACATTATCCTCACCCAGGGAGACCAGGTTCCTGTAGTTCTCCAACATCACGTCCCTGTACAAGGCCCTCTGAGCAGGGTCCAGGCACTCCCACTCCTCCGCAGAGAATTCTACGGCCACATCCCTGAAGGTCAACAGCACCTGTAACGAAAAACACATTTCACTAAGAAACCATGGGGAGCGTTCTTATCTTCACACAAATTAGAGGAGATAGGTGCAAGGACTGATTTGGCTGCAGTGACATATCAGTGTGAGATCATCCCTAATTTTGTGTTATTATACTTCTCAACCAGAGAACATAAATCCACAGATCACTGTGCATGCCACAATTTTGTGAACAAAACATACAAACAAAAAATGCACCACGAGGTGGACTATACAGAAGTGCTAGACAGTGCATCTTACACACCAATTATTCCTCTGATGAGCCGCACTATGAGCAGTGTCTGTAAAGATTACAAAGTTCACTGTGCCTTTTAAGAAAGTATAAAATCTAAGAATGTGATGATGATTATAATGGCAGAAACAAAAAGTTTTTAAGCATTTAGGACGTACTAAATATTACCCAAATGGGTATTATTTTGTGTAATAACATTAGAGAAATATCTGTGTCCATCTTACAGAGGAGACTGTCAGAGAGACTCTAAGAAACTAGCCTTGGGTCAGAGAACTAAGAAATGGTAGAGTCGGCACCGGAACCAGGTGTTTGGAATTTAGAATTGAACCTGAAGAATCACAGAGTTAAGTAACAGATGCAGCTTTAAAAGTACTTTGATAGCAGGTTTCCTAAGTGAGAAAACATGAAACAAGTTTGAAGCTAAAAACATGGACCTGCAGAAAATGTCACTATATATGCACATACATAGTATGTTACTAGTCTTACCACTATTGATTCACTAATGAGTTAGTGTACAAAAGAATTTAAGGCCATGAAAAATTCCTATGAACAATTTTCAAAGGTTAAAATAAATACAAAAGTTACTTATGAAGAATGCATCTTTTATATATACCATAGGTTTCTGCTCACATACAACCACGCACACATAAACACAATTTCAGTAAAAGTAGTCCTCTCAGATTTTTGGGATGAATTTTTTAAATCTTTTTTTTTTAAATTCATGTGTATTTCAGTATTTTTGGTCAAATGGACATTTAGAAATTGTTCTTATTTTTAATTAGGTTGTCAACATTACTCTGTACTAGCCCCGTTAAAAAAAATACAAAAATGAAAATAGAAAACTTTACCTTTTCCACTAAATACTTATGTGCAAATCAAAATTTTGTCCATTTAAATGTCCATTTAAGCATAAGCCTAGGGGGGTTTATCCAATAATAAATCAATGTTTGAAGATTATACAAACTTATTAATGTTCTATATTAATCAATTAAAATAGAAAAAATATGAAAGCATTAGATCTTTTAAGAAATAATTGGATAACTAAAAATCATGCTGAAAAAAAAAAATTAGAGGCATCAAGTAAGGAAATTCCAGTAAACACCATGACTGACAGTAAACAACAGAAGCATTTTCACTAAAACTGAGGCTGACACAAGGGATGATGGCCAGGGCTCCTGCTATTCGCCACTGCACACAATGCCTGGACACTGGGAACCATGAAGGATACATGCGCCTTTATTCAGAGAATGTTTTAATGAGGATCTAAAAGAACAAGTTATCTCTATGTTTATTAGCATGAAAACAACTCCAAGATTTGTGTGCAGAATAAAATATCACAATATAACATTCACTGAAGAATCTTAACTAAAATCACCTAATGATAGGTAAATGCATTTTTATGAGACATACACTTAAAATCTTCCACAGAATAGGCAATAGTGATTACAAATTTGGTGAGTGATGATGGAGGGCATGACAGGGAAGGAGAAGTTTTACTTCTTAGTCCAAAATGTGCAACACTGTGGAGTTTTACCTCAAAACAGATATATGGCATGTAATGTTTAAAACAAAAGAAATGTAATATTTTAGTAACAATTGGTGGAAATAGAATTTGGCTCCAGCCACTCTGATGACAAAGACTAAGTTTTTGCTCCAATGTAATGGCTGAAACATTTTTAGGTAAAACACCTGCTACACAAAAGTCCCTGGATGAACAAGGGTCTTCAAGAGATGGATATGCTGTGAGTGATGTTAAAGAACTTACTGTTAAAACAAATTATACAATAAAACATCCTTTATCATTGGAGTGTTTCAGAACTTTCTGTTCTAATCCAAATCATTAATATTTTAGAGCCAGAAACATGCTGATTCACTTGTTCAGCTTCAAATGCCTTGTAAAATCAGGGACCACAGGTTTCCCCTTCTCAGTCTTATTTTCCAGCTGTTCCTGCCTATTAATATGGCCCATTAATGTGCAGTTCTTTTTTTTCCTTTTTCAAGTTTGTATTTAAGTTCTTGTTAGTTTACCTGTAGTGTAATACTGTTTTCAGGAGAATTTAGTGATTCATCGCTTACATGTAACAGTCCGTGCTCAACAGGACAAGTGCCCTCCTTAATACCCATCACCCCATCACCCACCTCCCTCCCTCCATCACCCCTAAGTTTGTTCTCTACCATTAAGACGCTCTATGGTTTGCTTCCCTCTCTCTCTGTTTCTCCCCTTCCCATATGTTCATCTGTTTTGTTTCTTAAATTCCGTATGAGTGAAATCCTAGGATATTTGTCTTTCTCTGCCTTATTTTGCTTAATGCTGTTTTTTTTTTTAAAAGATTTTATTTACTTGACACAGAGCGAGACAGCACAAGCAGGGGGAGCAGCAGAGGGAGGGGGAGAAGCGCCCCCCCCTCAACCCCTAAGCAAAGAGCCTGACTTGGGACTGGATCCCAGGATTCTGGGATCATGACCTGAGCGAAAGCAGACGCTTATCCAACAGACCCACCGAGGCACCCGTTAATGCTGTTTTTCATAACGCAGTTCT
Organism: Ursus maritimus; assembly: GCF_017311325.1. Lineage (NCBI taxonomy): Eukaryota > Metazoa > Chordata > Mammalia > Carnivora > Ursidae > Ursus > Ursus maritimus. The sequence continues at coordinate 47,980,753 of NW_024424341.1, forward strand.
TCTTAATGCTGCTCTACAAGGAACTGACAGTGCATTCACACTCATCTCCTAAAACAATCCCCTTTGCCAACTTCACTGCCACCAAAGTCTCACTCGCAGTTTCTGATTCACGCCTGAGTATGTAACTTCCCCGTGATGATCCCCCAACAGGGCCTCTTCACAGGTTCCCTGTCTCTGGGTCATGGTGAGATGGAATGTAAGTGGAGATGAGAGGCACTGAGGCAAGGCTGGGGTGAGTTCAAGCGAACGTCAGGCAGGTCCCTTGAGAGCTTGAGAGTACATTACCAAGTCCAAAAACCCTAGCATTTCAGGAAAGAGAGACAAAAGGAACAACCAAGAATGTGAATTTTACCTGGGAACGAGTCATTTTTGCCTCCTCGTCCTTTCCTCTTCCTCTGGACTTCTCGGATACGATCAGTCTTGACAAGTGGACGGTGAGCGCTGAACACAGGCTGTTTCATGCCTAGAATGAACAGACCCCCTTCCTGTGATACAACCACGCACACGGGGAGCACCTCAAGTAAAGACAGTCCTCTGCCGCCCACTGCCCCAGGAGGGGCTCGTGAACACAGAGACAGGCCAGTGAGACGGTTTCTCCCCCTTTTCTTCACAGCTCACTGCGCCGCGGTGAAGGCCACGCGTTCTGCGGCGGCCGCGGCCCTGACCGACCGCCGCACCGACCAGAGCCCCACCTTTATGGATCCCGGACGGAGGAATGGGAGGCAGTGAAGCACCTGAAGCGGCGGTCTCCACGAACCGAGGGGCTAGAAGCGGGCACGGCCGCTGCGACCCGGGGCTGGCGGGCCTCGGAACGTCTCACGGCGACGCCGGGACCCATCGTGGGCAGGAAGGCGAGGACCGCAGTTGTAACCTCCACAAGAACCCGGGTGTGGGAGACTGGAGGTTATGGGGCCGCGAAGCACGGGTTTGAAATTGAATACCCGAAATTCACTCACCCGAGCGTTTCCGTCACTCAGCTCAATTCACTTCCCGGTCTGGAGGCAAGTGCGCGCGCCCACGTGAGAGGTTACAGGGGGCGGGAGTTGGGCAGGGACGCGTCCGGCGAGACGCGGGACGTCACGATTGGTTGACACCCGGCAGGAAGCGCGTGGTGGGGGCGGGCCCAAACACGGGGCGGAGCCTCGAGTCGCCCCGCCCCCGCAGGTTGGTCTGTTGGTCCTTTCCCGCTGTGCTTGCTTCTCCGCTTTTTGATCGCCGCCGCGCAGCAGAGCTGCTTCCTGCCTGTTCTAAGTTAATGTTTCTAAATTTAAAGTAAAAGAGTAATGAGGGCCGCTTATATTAAAAGCGGAGATATTCTCAACAAGTTGAGAATGGCTAAATTCAAAATCTTTTGGTGCGAGCAGGTGGAGATGTATGTGTGTCTTGTTAAGCGATGGAAACTGGAATGTGATGACTCTGGTGATCCGTCGGGAGGAAGCCTCTCCTTGGACCTGCTTACAACAGGGCAGCTGGCTTCCCCCAGGGCAAGTGGTTCAGGAAAGAAAGAGGGAGTCCAGTATCTTTTATATCCTAACCTCAGAAATGACGACTGTTACTTCTGTCAGATTCTGTCGGTCCCGCAGGCTCTTCTGTAATTGCCGCCGCTCAGGCAACCGCTGTCCTGCTTTTCCCTGGCCTGACCAGGTTCCTGAGAAATAGGACTTTTCATGCTAAAACTGGGAAAGTTCTGGGCAAACTGGGCCAGTGGAGCACACTAGCTGCTGTGCCACTGACCTTCCCAGCCACTCTCCACCCAATCTGCTTTCTCTCCTTCCCTCTTCCTTTTTTCCCCACCTCCACCCCTTCTGTGTTCTCTCCTCTCCTTTCCTCTTCTCTTCCTTTTTCATCACTTCCAGGTGTGAAGAGAGAGTGGCAAACACATTCCTGGCCTGGGTCCTAGTGACAACTTTAGCCAAAAAAGAATGAAGAGGTGGGTGTCACCCTCAAGTGTGTAGACCTTTCAGGTGGCATGACAGGGAGTAAAAGCTGCCTATGAGAAACAAAGTCCTCAGGAGTTCTTCCAACAGTGAAAACAAGCACAAACCAGGTGAGAATAGACAGGCTCTTCTCACTTTGAGCCATCCTTGTCCCAATACCTGCAGTTGGTACCCCCACCCAGGATGTTCACAGACATGCACTGCTTGTGGGATGGGGTGGGTGGTAAATTATTCCATTACCAACCAACTCATCAACTGATGGAATTAATGAAATAATGTAAGGTGTTTCCCGGAGGTCCCCCAACAGAGTGAGGTGATAAAGGGTCTGCCTACTGTAGCAAACTGACAGAAATTCGAGAAGGAACATACTGTGGGCTTTAAGACTAGGTTACAACATCTGTTTGGCTAGCAGAAATCTCATCCATTAGACAACAGCCAAAGCTGTGCTTTGTTTAGATGCTGTGAAAATTAATAATGAGAAACCTCATTAAAATGGAATTAGGAACTATTGGCAGGGGGAGTTCTCACGCCCTACCCCTCCTAATCAATTGCAGACCCAAGAGGAAAGGACTTGACCTTGCACTTGGACACTACTCTACTACTCTAATCTCCCCAACCTCTGCAACAGCTCAGCCAATGAAAAGCCACCATACTGCAAACTTCCAGTTTACACCAATGAACTGTTAGTTTATGATGGCCTTCCCAACTTAACCCTTTTCTCCTCAAAAAGTGTCTCTCTCTTTTGTTCCCCATTCTTGCTTAGGGTTTTGCAGTAGCTTGTTTGTCCCAGATTGCAATTCTCTTTTATTCTCAAATAAACCCATCTTTTGTTGTAAAATAACCAGCAGTTTTTATCTTTAAGGTTAACAGTGCGAAACTTTATCCCTACATGTGTGGGAAATCCAAACCTTCAGGAAGCAAACATGCAGAAAGGAATGTGGTGGCACTGAGAGACAGCTGCAATTACAGGTCATTTTCTCATGGAAGGAGGAAAAAGATGTGGGTGGTAGGGGCAGGATTTGTTGGTGTGGAGTTTAACAAAATCCAGTCTGTTTCTAACTCGAACACGGTTGAGAAATGTGGAAAAGTGGCCATGAGCCACACTGGGACCATTGTGGACTTTATCTTTGGAAGCAGAGTTCACTTAAACTCAACCCACCAGATAGAAAAAAAAAATAACGAGGAGAAACCTGACCTTGAATCACCAGGGACCATGGGACCATAGTCTGCCAAATTAATCAGGGTGAAGAATGAAGCAGCACAGACAATAACGGTGACATGTGTGAAGCTGGCATCCCAGTACCAACAAATTCTCTGTACAATAGCCCTGTATGACCCATGAAAAGGGTAGACGGCTCATGGAGACTAACAGCGGACTACTGAAGACTACTGATTGTGCAAATGCTTCTTTTCTCAGCCTTATCTCAGAAAAGAGCTAACTGCAGTTTAGCTTCGAGTTAGAAGGATCATAGTTTACGTTTCCTCCACTGCCACAATTACTTTTGCCGTCTCAATTTGGTTAGAAGGGATTTGGCTTTGATATCGGTCCTGAGTGTAATAATAAACTATACTGATGATATCATAAGAATATCAGAAACTGAAGAATAAACTAGGTAGAACTGACCTCAATGCATTAGTGGCACCAAAAGAGAGTGTTTGCTAAATCCACCAAAGATCTAGGGACTTGCCCAAACGGTGAAATTGTTAGGAATATTCTGGGCGGAAGCCACCCATGATGTTCCACAGGCGACTCAAAAGAAACTGATATCCTTACCTACCCCTAGAACTAAACAAGCAGCCCAGTGTTTGGTCTGTTTGGATTAGGGAAGATGCATATTCTACATCTGGGAATATTGCTAACTCCTATCCATGCAACTATCTCAAAGGAGGCCAAATTTGAATTAGGACCTAAGAAAGGTCATTTCTGGTTTGCAAAAAGCAGTGTCTCTCAATCTCTGTCTGTCTGTCCTTGGACCCCTGTGATCCATTCAGAAATGATTTTGGAAGCGGCTGCAATGCTTAGTAAAGAAGATTGGAATCAATGGCAAAAGCCTTTGAGTGCCACCTAGTGGTGACCACTAAGATCTGGGACCAGAAAATTTTTGGATGCTGGGGCATGATAACCTACCATCTGAGATACAGTTACTAGCTTGCTGCTGGGTGTTGAGATGGCCCCTGGGACTGAAAGACATAAGATAATATTGAGACATGAAATTCTGATAATGTTCTGGACCATGTTGGAGAAACGCTGTAATAAGGGATGCAGTGTCCGTAAGTATCCCATAATAAAAAGGAAACCATTTTTGCAAGAGCATCTACAGAGGGAATGCAAATAGGCAGCCATCAGACCCACAGTCGGTAACCTGTTTTCTCGTAGGAACAACTTTAGAACCACCTGAGTTACTGCCAGAGCCTACGGTCACTTGTTTTTGTGGATGGAACGCTATTAAACAGAATAGGCGTAATGATGGGTTTCTGATAACCAGTAGACATCTTACAGTGGGTCTGAATTCCCCTGGGAAACCGCCCCACCCTCAGCCTAGGAAGGCAATGGGAAACGTAATGACATATTCAAACTAAATTTCATCTAGGCGTAACTACTATGCATTTAACTCTAGTACGGGGGACACAACATTTTTGAATACAAACCATGTAACATCCCCACATACATACGCATAGATTGGTGGGCCTTTACTCGTATTGCACGGAGTTTATAAATTACTATTGTTAAGAATTTACATATTCGTGTCATGGTGTCTTCCCACTGACGAAGATGATCTTTATTCAAGTCTTTCTCATCGCTTCACTCTGACACTAACTTTCCTTGAGATTTGTCCCACATAGATAATCCAAGATAGTGTCTTCATCTCAAGATCCTTAATTTAATCACATCTGCACAGTCCTATTTGCCTTATAAGGGAACATATTCACAGGTTCCAGGAATTAGAATGCAGATATCGTGTGTGTGTGTGTGTGTGTGTGTGTCTGTGTGTGTGTGTGTGTGTTGGGGGCATTATTCTTTCTACCATAGGTTCTAAACTTCTCTATTACATCAATTAATGACATGGAAAGTATATATAATAAACATATATATAATGCTTATATAATAAGAATCGAGCACAGTATTTCTTTCAATACCTGCTGTTCCTACTAAATTATAAACCTTACGTGGGCAGAGGCTCACACTGTTCACACGCTCACAGTTATGTGATGGCTCACTGGAGTTTACAATTCGGGATGGACGACTGAAGAAGCGACTGTAATTGTGGGGAGAAAACATAAAATTAGATCTTTCATACAAGATTGAGAGATTTTTAAAAATATTTTTTAAAGATTATTTTAAAGAAAGAGAAAGAGGGAGTGTGGGGGAGGATGGGCAGAGGCAGAGGGAGAGAGAGAATCCTCCAGCAGACTCCCGGCTAAGCATGGAGCCTAACTGAGGGCTGGATCCCAGGACCCTGGGACCATGGCCTGAGCGGAAATCAATAGCCACTTAACTGATTGAGCCACCCAGGTGCCACAAGACTGAGAGAGTTTACGTAACTTCTACAGGTAAAGGAGACACAACAGAACCAGGATAGATGGGTGTGCCAACTGTCAAAGGGGCTGACAGGCAAGAAACATGAAGTCATTAGAGCAGAGGTGTTCAAGAGCCAGCAACAGGGATTCTCTAAAACCACCACATAAATGGAATAGAGGAAAGAGACGACGGAAAAGGATACTAAGGTGTTCACCACGACAAGGACATATCAGGTGGCCCTGGTCTCAGCGGAGGACCTGGGAGAGAAGCTGGTCCTATGAATGCGTGTCTGTACAGGATGAACATCATGGAGCTTCTGGAGCAGTTCTTAAGTTCCAAACGTGCAATGTCGGGCAGATAACAATTCCGCATGTAGTAACTGTGTAATTTCGTCACCAACTATTCCAGAACAGTGTGCCCAATCCTTTTGCTTTGTGATGGTTTCGCTGTCCTATTTTTTGTCCATGTTTTTGCCAGACACATAAATAGGAATTATGATGCTTACCAGCATTTGCAACGTCCAGCATAGGGTAACCAAAAAGCCAACGTGCTTGGAAGCTTTCGTTGTAAGCTCTGTCTGCTCTGAGTTCCTGAGGCTGATCGTGATGGCCTGGAAGATGCTCGAGAGGCAGGTGGTGCCAATGGACACACCGCTGACGACTCTGAACACACTGAGCGAGTTTACATCCGAAAGTACTGGGGGGAAAATGCCTTAACCCAAAGCTTCCACTGTATGGGGAACTCCTTTAGAAAGAATAAACAAGGAGTTGACTAAAGCCAGGTGCTTGAGAATCAAATCCACAGACCTTAACAGGCATCCCCCAAAACGAAGGTATATGTAGTAGTAAAGAAGAAAGAAATCCCCCAGGATTCCAAAAACAGTCTGTGATGAGAAGATCATCCCTGTTGCCAAATTCCTAGTAGCCATTCTGTCATTTCTCACTAACTAATATTTCTACCCAGAGTCCTTTCTGGAGGCGGAAATTCTGAGTTATTATTATCATGGCAACTGAAATCCTATATTCTCCACTTAGAATTTTTTCCCACACACATAAACTTACCAAGCTATAGCTCCTGTTCTAATGAGATTTTCTAAGTTTGTACATTCTACCCAAGGAAAACCCCTTTTCCACACGTGAGCACTTAATTACCTGGGTTCTTGATGAGCCCCCTTCCCTTACAGACCATCACTCAGACTGAAATAGAAAATACTCACCTGCTTCTTTCCTGCTGTTATGGCCACACCTGCCAAGGTCACTCACTGCGGATACTCAGCTTAGTTGTCATGGCAAAGCGAGCCGTCAATTAAATTTAAGATACTTGCAACAGCTGGAGTGCTCTAGCAGGATGGAAGTTATTTGCTTCTGGAGGGAAGCCCTAGGGGTGGAGATTCAGAAAGACAAAATATCATTAACACCTCTCTCTCCTCATACCTCCTGGGGCTAAGGTATTCCTTAAAAAAAAAAAAGTGCCAGTTTTTTGCTTTTCCTTTGCCTACAAAAGGTCAATGTGTCCCATTACGAGATCTACAATTTCACTTTTTCTCCAATGATTGCTTATTTCTATGCAGACATTTCATCTCGGAGAGTCAGGTAGGTGTAAAAGACGCAAACTCTTCTCTATAAAATGTAACCAGACTTACATTTGGGTTTCATAATCCTTTTTGGGCTGGGCTATCACTTGGAGGTGTATAAACTGTGCTGACCTGGGATGGCCACTGAGGAAGAAAAGCCACATTCTGCCAAGGAATGGTCAGAATGGAATTCAGATTTGGAAAATAGTTCCATATAATCCCCACTACTCCTCTCATCCTTTTCCTGGAAGCAGCAGAGAGACATGATGATTCCTTTTTGAAGGACAGTCACATCCAATCACCAAATTGCCCAACCAAGACATAGGACCAGGAGGAAGTAAAGGACGTAAAATTGGTCAGCCCAGTTTTTAGCAGTTTTTGTGGTAAACGGCATAACATCGGTCAAGGTGCAAATGGACTGGAAAGTCTAAAAGGTGATGCAGATTCATTTCAAGGGCCACGATGGTGTGGCTGGGGTCAACCTATCTGGATGTGTCAGCAGTGGTGAAGCATGACCAATGAACGGGAGTCCAATGAGTCAGTCCGCCAGGAGCGAGCAGGAGCGTCCCAAACCATGAGGCAACCACAACTCGGGCATGCCGTGAGAGCCTCTGCACCATCCCAGAGTCAGGCTTGATCAGCGCCTTGACAGTGGCCAGTGCCCACAGAGAACAGGTCCTCCCCACGAGCTTTCAAATGAGTGACCCGGACAACAGATCAATAGCTGAGGTTCATTTCTGTTTTGCAGCCCCAAAGAAGGTGTCCTTAATCAGACAGTCTGCAGTGTCCAACATGGAAGACCAAATCGCTAGACCATGGGCAACAACTCAAAACCCTGAGTTCCGACCCCTGCGTGGAATGATTATACTGCTTTCAGTCTTGCGTGGCTGACTCTGAGGCCAAACAGCTACGGCAGCCCAGGGGACACCATTAGGTGTCAGCTCCTGTGACCCATCAGTGAGTTGGGGACAGACATTTAGAAGACACTTGGTGAATCAGAGACCCTATAGAGCCAGCAAGATTTGTTTCTAGCAATGGAAGGGGACATAAAATATCCACCAAACACAGCCCCTGACTTTTCTTATATAGCTGAGAATTGGCTTGCGTGAGTCAGGTTTCCTTTTAAATATACTCTATCCAAATAAACCGGTAAATGTCAGTAAACTTTTTCTGAGTTCTGTGAGCCGCTCTAGCAAATTAACTGAACCCAACGACGAGGGTCATTGGAACCTCCAATCTGTAGCTGGTTGGTAAGAAGCACAGGTTGACAACCTGGGCTTGCTACTGGCATCTGAAGTGAGGGAGGAGGGCAGTCCTATGGGACTGAGCCCTTACCCTACGGAATCTGATGCTGTCTCTAGGTGTCAGAATTAAGCTGCATTGTAGGACACACTGCTGGTGTCCCAGAGAATTACTTGTTGGTGTGGGGAACCCGCCTGCCATGATGGAATTGGGTGCTCAGACCCCTTTTTAAGGATCCGTCCCTAAAGAGTATATATTTCCATGTGTCTGGCTACTTTCACTCAACATTAGGTTTATAGGATTCATCCATGTTGAGTACAAATGAATTTCATTCGTTTTTTTATTCCTGCCTGTTTGCAGCCATACTTGACCGTCTAGTCCCTGTCACTTAGCCTCTCTTCCCACAACCATGTAAGATGGTGGCATGGCGCCTGATCGAACATAGCCACGCAAGTCTGAGTTCCTTCCCTCCCCCAAGCACGCTGAAGCTTGCTGCTGAAGCTGTGGAGGTCAGGCTGTAGGCTAACAGAGACATCAGGAGGTCCGTAGGGAGAGATGTCAGGGTGCTGTGGGCAAGGTGCTAGCAAGGCCCATTTTCTTTTGGTTTCTAGCAGCTACAGGCTGCGTGCAGCTCAATCGCTTTAACTTACAATGTTGCTTCACCCAAATCTCTTTATCAGCTCTGGGGACTACTTGTCCCTCCCTCCCCCCCATCAGGAGAAGAATGAACCATACTTCTAGACCCTTCGTCCTTCTGCCAGGGGAAGACTGACGAACAAAGCACATTCAGAGTGTCTGTTTCAATCCCACCCCACACACAACAGCCTCATTCGCAGGTAAGACAGAGGAAGGCCCTACTCACCACCGTCCAGGTCTAACAGCTGGATGAGAGAATTTGCTTTTGGTCCCGGAGAGCCTTCTTTTTCCCTAACCAGACCCGCAAAGGGACCTTGTCGCTTTCTTTCCAAAGAGTCATGCCTCTCTCATCGCACCAGCCTTGTCACCAAGACTGCCAAGCAATATGAAGGGTGTTAGGTGTTATAACCACAAGCCAAAAACAAATTAGCTTGCCAGTTACATGGCTGCTGGCAGGAAGCACGAGACTTCTGGATTAGACACAAAAGTCTTAATCATTTGACAACTGGAAGCAAGAACTTCAGTTCACATCCCCTTCCGCACTCCACGCCCCACAAGGTGAGGCGAAGGGGCCCAGGCAGATGCTGTATGAACGGAAGGTCTGCGTCACCGCTGAGGAAACTCAGCCCAGATCTTTTGCTATTTATTACAAATAGAACTGCTCAACCTTGCCTCAGAAGGAGGTATAATTTTTCTTTTCTTTTTTTTAAGATTTTTTTTATTATTATTTATTTATTCGACAGAGATAGAGACAGCCAGCGAGAGAGGGAACACAGCAGGGGGAGTGGGAGAGGAAGAAGCAGGCTCACAGCGGAGGAGCCTGATGTGGGGCTCGATCCCAGGACGCTGGGATCACGCCCTGAGCCGAAGGAAGACGCTTAACGACTGTGCCACCCAGGCACAATAGTGCACCCTTTAAACACAATTTGTCATGGAGCAGGTCCCTAGAATTATACTATAATCAGTGAGCCTACATTTTATGGAGATATTTAAATATTAATTCATTATTGTAAGTGGTCAATAAATTTTTAAGCATAAATGAAAAATTGTTAGAAAAAAATTACTACTCCTTATCTAAAATAAGGTTACAAGGAACGAGAACATCTAAATATACACCTGTATTTTGAAGAATACATCTAACTAGCTTTGTTCAATGGCATTGTGTTTACATGCATTGCCATTACGCCTGACCGGTCAGGTTCAAATCTCCGCATTCCCATGAAAACAATCTGCATCTGACAAATCACTGAACCTTCTCAGGCTCAGTGCTCCTTGTCTTTTCCATGAAAATGCCAATACTGACTGTCATCAATTTATGGAGAAAACAGGATGCCCTACGTAGGCGGCCGTTAGAGTAATGATCTAGATTATGTAAAAAGCTCTTCAAGTGTTACAAATTCAGCCCTTGGAAACTTGTTGAAAGCAAATATTCTGAATAAATGTTTCCAAGTGGGAGCTACAGTAAGCGGAGAATAATGGATTTTAGCCGACGTGACACGTGCGCCTCACGCCTCAGGTTCCCATACAGGAATCTGGCTCAGGAGAAGAATTTCGCTCCCTGGGATTTTACAGAATGACGACCAGGGATTTGGTGTTGGGAATGATCTTTTCATTACAAACAGTAGTTGGAAATTCTGGGGAATTTCTCTGTTTCTTATCATTATCTTTTCCTTTATCTGACAGGCTACAAGCTTAGGTCCACAGATTTGATTCTGGAACACCCGACTGTAGCCAACCTCTTGGTTATTTTTTCTAAAGGAATTCCTCAGACAATGGCCGCTTCCGGGTTGAAACATTCCCTCGATGATTCTGCATGCAAACTTGTTTTCTATGTTCACAGAGTGGGCAGGGATGTGGCCACTGGAACCACCTGCCTCCTGAGTGTCATCCAGGTGATGACGATCAGTCCTGGGGACTCCGGGTGGGCGGGGCTTAAGGTAAAAGCTCCCAGTACCTGGGCACCTCCATCGTCTTCCGCTGGATCATGACTGCAGTGCCAAGTATTTTGGCTCCTTTTCACGGGACTGACAAAAGGAATAGCAGAGACAGCATGAGGACAGCAGATCGTGACTACTGCCACGCAGCGTGTTACAGCAAAACCACAGAGTCACTCTATGCGCCACCGCTATGACTCCATGACGGTTTCTGCTTGGGGCTCATGGTCCAGTCCAGGGGCTCATGGTCCAGTCCAGCGGCTCCATGGTTTCCATCCTGCACAGGCACAGGCAGTGAGCCCAATTCATTCAAAGGAACACTGTCTCCCCGAGATCCTCCCCTGAGACCACAGTCACCAGAAGCATCTTTGTCCCGGCATGCTTCTTTCTTTCTTTTGGACACTGTCCTCTATCTTCCACGTGTGTTTGTCAGTTACTAATGCCCCCAGTCCATGGCTGAGGAACACTCCTACACTACTTGCCGCGTGTTTTCCTACTGTCGGTCCCTACGTGCTCATGAGCCGTGACCCCAGAATGTCCACCCTCTGCTCTGCCTGGAGAAACAAAATTCCCTACACTTTTAATGAATATGTAAGTTATATGCACCTTCGCAATCGTTAGTTGTTCATTTATTAACGCCTTTCAATGTATAAGCACATTTCGAAATATTCACATTAGGAGAGAGGGGTAAACAAGACAAACGGAGCTTCTGCTCGTAAACAAACAACATCAAGAGCAATTATAAAAGAAATGTGGTGTATTTATCAAGTTAAGGTAAGGTATTTCTTCCTTATCCAAGGTCTCACTCTCTGCTGGGAGTTCCCTGCAGTCAACGGCAGCCCGTGAGCAGACAATCCTCCTTCTGACGTTGTCAGAGGGTCAACAGCAGCCAAGTGCTGCATCACAAGCCTACCTCATTCACCACACTTCATCTCATCACGTAGGCATTTTATCATCTCACATCATCATCATCAGAAGGGTGAGTACAGCACAATAAGATATTTTGAGAGAGAGGAGCCCCATTCACACTTTTATTACAGTATACTGTTATAATTGTTTATTTTATTAGTGCTTATTGTTGTTAATCTCTTACCATGCCTGATTCATAAGTTAAACTTTATCATACCTATGTATGTATAGAGAAAACCAAGTCTGTATCGGGTTCAGTACTATCTGCAGTTTCACGCATCCACTGGGGGTTTAGAATGTATCTCCCGTGGATGAGGGGAGACAATTGTATATTTATATGTATATGTTGTCAGATTAATATTTTTCCATCAAATAATATTGGATAATTATACATTCAGGAACATTAAAATAATTCTTATTCCAGTAATTGCAAACTGCTTTTTCTTGAAGTTCTTTTTTATCTGATATTTATCTCACCATGCTGTTAGGACTTAACTGGACACTCAGGGATTCAGGGCCAGGGTCCCCAACAAGAAAACAGGGAGCTGGGACAGCTAAGACAAAACCGCACTAGCATCCTGTTTTACAGCGTAGACAAGACCACGATAGCATCCTGTCTAGCAGCCTCTGCAGAAGTGACTTGGGCAAAACATCCTGGAACAAAACAATTAGCCATGAAACACTGGCCACTATCACAAGTTGAGGCAGTTAGTCTCCGAAACACCATCAACACATGCACGGTAACCCGACAGGCAGACGGGTGCACGGTCAGAGCCCTGACTGGCACACCTTAGCGGCCAGTCCACAGGGGCCCACTCTCAGGATGCTCAAGATAGTTCTGCAAAAGAGCTTATAAAAACCCCTAGATTTGAACACCAAAACGTCAACCCTCTCGGGGCCCCTCCCTCTCTAGGAGCTTTGTACTATCAATAAACTTTGCTGCCCACCACCCTTCATCGGGTCTACCTCTTCATTCTCCCAAGCAGCGTGACCAAGAACCGCGGGTACTAAGGGAATAAAATTCCTGTAACAGGTGCTTTTGGCTCAGGGCGTGATCCCGGCGTTCCGGGATCGAGCCCCACATCGGGCTCCTCCGCTGAGAGCCTGCTTCTTCCTCTCCCACTCCCCCTGCCTGTGTTCCCTCTCTCGCTGGCTGTTTCTCTCTCTCTGTCAAATAAATAAATAAAATCTTTAAAAAAAAATCCTGTAACACTAATTAATTTGGAAGTGTAGGTGATATGGAAATTTTTTAGCAACACAATTTATGAATATTGACCTTTCCCCCACCTCCAGTTGGGACAAAATGTCGAAGCAGAACCATATCCATGAAAGATAGAAATGGAAAAGAGTCTTACAAATAAAAGCACTGGTTGAATGGACAGATTCTAGAAGCCTGGGATAAGCAATGCGGCTTACTCATTTAAATAGCATGGGGTGGTGACCACATTTTTCTATACCTATTTTTGCTGAATGTGCAGTAGTCACCTGTGATTGCTTTTGTAATTAAGAAACACAAAAGGAGTTCAAATTGTTTTTCCCTAAAAAGTAAACACACAATTTGATGTCCGCCATCAAGCTCTCCTCATAACCAAGTCAGAGATTAGAGGCATGAGGGTAGATGACCCTTACTGCGCATACACGCAAACACATTTGCACATAAACAACACGAGTGTATGCACAACATATATATATATTTTTAAAGATTTTATTTATTTATTTGAGAGAGAGAGACAGCCAGCGAGAGAGAGAACACAAGCAGGGGGAGTGGAAGAGGAAGAAGCAGGCTCCTAGCAGAGGAGCCTGATGTGGGGCTCGATCCCAGAACGCCGGGATCACGCCCTGAGCCAAAGGCAGACGCTTAACCACTGCACTACCCAGGCGCCCCTAACAACATATATTCAGATACAACCATATACCCTCTCGTATCTCACACACTCTCATGTATTCTTCCATAACTCCCACCCTGACCACACCCACCACCATTCACATTCATAAAACCACTTTCATCCAATCAGCCTGCAGGTGTGTATCTTGACAGTACGGGCATACACGGGAAAGGAGGGTGTATTGTAAGGTACTGGCTCATGAGATTAATGGAGAGTGAGAAATCCCAAAATCTCTAGTTGGTAATCCGGAGACACTACCTGTCCGAGTCTGAATGCAGGAGAAAACCTATGTCCCGGCTCAAAGACAGGCGGAAGACAAATTTTCCTTTACTCAGTATCTTTGTTCTATTCAGGCCTTCAAGGAATTGGAAGAGACCAACCCACACTGGGGAAGGCAATCTGGTTTAGTCTATGAATTCAAATGTTAATCTCACCCACAAACACCCCCGGAGACACACACAGAATGATGTTTAACTAAGTATGGGGGCACCCCATGCCCCAGGCAGGCCGACACATAAAACTCACCATCACACCATTTAACGAGACAGCTGTCCTGCCACTCAGAGAGCGAGCAGTTGGTGATGGGGTGGCGCGGGCAGAGGAGGCGGCTGGGACTCTGACGACTCCCTAGAACACCTGTCACATCTGAACTGCAACCTCCAGGCATCCCATTACATGAGATGAGAAACCTTCTACTTGTTTTAGTCATTTTCCAGGTCCTGTTTCCTCCTCAAACCCTAACTACCCGTGCTCCTGACCAACCCCCTCCTCGGGTTCGATCACCTTCCTAGAGCTGTTCACAGAGCTCAGGAAAACCGTTTACTCATGAGATTAGGGGTTTATTATAAGAGGATAGAACTCACGAACAGCCAGATGGGAGAGGGGCCCAGGGCCAGGTATGGGCAACAGGCAGGGAGCTTCCATGTCCTCTCCAGGCCTGGGAAAGTGCCCCAGTCCTGGGAACGCTAGGATTCTGGTGAAGCAAAGGCAAGCCCTTCTCCTACCATGAGGCAGATGGGTCCAAATGTTCAAGCACAATTGAGAGGAGGCTTGAATTACTCTTTCTGGCATCAGCGACAGGAATAGGAGCAAGGGGCGGGCTTGTGACAGCAGGCAGGCCATTTAATACACCACAGTGCTCTTGCTGTCCTAGACCAAAGCCCCATCTTCTTCCTATAGGAAGCCTTCCTCTGGTTGGACTTTCTTTTTCGCTGCCGATTTCTGCACAAGTTGATTCTGACAGTGTTTGCCAGCTCGTCCGTTGCTTCTGGGGACACACGGAGCCTGGAGTTTCATTCAATCACACCACCATCTGTTTCGTGGGGTTTTGTTTGTTTGCTGCAAAAAGCTTTATCGTTTCCGTTTGGGAAAGGGCTCCTGGGAGAGGCTGAGGCACAAGCCCTGGTATCAGGGGCTTGTCAGAGGGGCCCCCTCGAAGGCTGCTGGTCTCCAGAGGCTCCTAATCGTGCTTGAGAGGGAGCCCCTCGAAGAGATACCCGCCCAGCCCAGCCTGGGGGCCGGCCAGCCTGCGGAGGTTGGTCAGGGGGTCACCCATCTTCTTGATGAGTTTCACCTCCTCATCTAGGAAGTGGTTCTCCAGGAAGTCACAGAGCTGAGTGACAAAGACGAGAAAACATTGCCACTTATCCATCCACAGTATCAGATGGGGAAACGAGACTCAAAGGGAAATCTGCCCGATTCAGTGTGGATGAAGGGACTACTTACATGGGGGTCTGCGCGGGCAGAACCCAGGGCAGGCAGATCCAAAAGGGCCTGGTTCTGTTCTTCTCCAGAACCACAGTGGCCCATTTCATGGGAACTCAGCTGCGCCCTGTGTTTACGTACTGCGGATCTAACCAGAGCAGGAGGGCGTGGTTGCCCAGAGACTGCACGGCTTACAAAAAGTAAAAGATGGACTATCTGGCCATTTACAGTAAAAAATAGCCATTTCTGACACAGATTCACATTTTGTCACGTACGTGGAAAGCTATAAAATTTCAGAAATATAATAGCACAGAAAAACCCATTTTAGAGTAAATATTAAGCAAGGATGATACAAGATTGGTCTCAGCTGGAAGAGGAAACCAGTATTCATTCAGAGCCACGGGGTGTTGTATTGAAAAGAGGGAGAATAGAGAGAGGAGGGCTTGTATTGCAATTTGGTTAAAACTACAATCTTTTTTTTTTTTTTAAGATTTTATTTATTTACTTGTCAGAGAGAGAAACAGACTGAGACAGAGAACGCACAAGCAGGGGGAGCGGCAGGCAGAGGGAGAAGCAGGCTCCCCACTGAGCAGGGAGCCGGATATGGGGCTCAATCCCAGAACCCCGGGATCATGACCTGAGCCAAAGGCAGATGCTTAACCTACTGAGCCACCCAGGCTCCCCGAAACTACAATCTTTTATGTTAAAATATTTTCCTTGATGACATCAACACTGAAGTTAGAGACTGGGGACACCGCAGGTCTAAACAGTTTTTAGGGGGCGTTCTGGGATCGAGCCCCACATCAGGCTCCTCTGCTGGGAGCCTGCTTCTTCCTCGCCCACTCCCCCTGCTTGTGTTCCCTCTCTCGCTGGCTCTCTCTCTCTCTCTCTGTCAAATAAATAAATAAATAATCTTTAAAAAATAAATAAACAAACAAACATTTTTTAGAAACCCATTAATTTCACTTGCTGGGTGCTCATAATTGAAGGGAACACAGTTCCCGGGTGGCTGCCGTGTTAGGCTCCAGGAGAAGGCTGGGTCCTAGGAAGTACGTGCAGAGCTCAGACAGTTCTGGCAAATGGCGTTAAGGTCTTCCGGTTAAATCATTGTTTCACGCCACCGTAGGAATTACTGTTGTGCTAAAGGAAATTGTCCATGAGTTCCCCAAAGGATCATCCAAATTACAGATCCACCATTTATATCTATGGAGATCCCTAGGGATTTTTTTTTCCTTTAAAAAGAAGTGTCAGGGGCGCCTGGGTGGCACAGTTGGTTAAGCATCTGACTCTTGGTTTTGGCTCAGGTCACGATCTCGGGGTCCTGACACTGAGCCCTGCAGCAGGCATCACACTGAGCAGGGGAGCCTGCTTGTCCTTCTCCCTCCCCCTCTGCACCTCCCCCCCACTACTGGTGCTCTCCCTCTCTCTCTCTCTCTCTCTCAAATAAATAAAATCTTTAAAAAAAGATATACAGAATGAGTTTACATCGGTCTTGACTTTTAAGCCTTGCAAATTTGAAATCTGAAATCCCAAATGCTAAACTAGTGCCCACTAGAAACACCTCTCATACTGGATATTCCTCGTCATTATAAATATATCCCCATCCCAGAAATTTTCTCCTATTTTCTCTAATTGTATTTTGCTCCTCTCATCTGCATGAATTACTACTTCATTTTTCTCAGTACGAATCATAATCATAACACAGGCATCTTTGTTGTGCCCAAGTACTAAAATTTAGATCAGCGAAAACTATTAATATACGGGGATATTTCCAAACACCAAGAATTACAAACAGTTTCACAATGAGATTTAAAAACATACTCAAAATTGGAAATATGTCTTGAACATTTCCTATGACAATGAATATTTTCCACGCTATCTAATTTTAATTAGTATATGGTTACCCGATTTATAACAAATAAACGTTTTAAAACGATCATCTGTTGTTACCTTCTTTTTTTTTTAAGATTTTATTTATTTATTCGACAGGATAGAGACAGCCAGCGAGAGAGGGAACACAAGCAGGGGGAGTGGGAGAGGAAGAAGCAGGCTCATAGCGGAAGAGCCTGATGTGGGGCTCGATCCCAGAACGCCGGGATCACGCCCTGAGCCGAAGGCAGACGCTTAACCGCTGTGCCACCCAGGCGCCCCTGTTGTTACCTTCTTATCTCCTTTTCACTGTTTCTCTCAATGGTTAAACCTCTTCCAGACATCTATTTAAATTAAATTCTAGGCCCAATAACTAGGTTCAAACTCAGTCTCAACAGTTCACTAGATGTTTTATGCAACAGTCTCATAAAATGGGAATGGTGAGAGTTCATGGATTAATTTGTGGTTTTATACATTGGTGTAATGATACCATATCGATTTATAATTTAAACAAATGTTTATAAAATAAACAGTTAAATGATATCTAATGTACGTGCTAAATTATTGTCATTATTTTAGACCTTTTCGTTTGTGTAAACTTTTTTTTTGTAGCTGCCAAAACCCGGGAACAAACAATAAACTTCTTGATTTTAAAGTTATCCAAGGAGAGTTTTCTTAATGTTCTAGATCCTTGCCATTCAAGGGGTGATCCATGGACCCATAACTTTGGCATCACCGGACCTTGTTAAAATGTGGACCCTCAGGGCCCACCGCAGACTTCCTGAAACAGAGTCTGCATTGTAGGAAGACCCCACTAGAATCTTGTGCGTATTAAAATATTAAATGTGCATTTTCAACTACCCCTGACTTCTGCCACATGAGAAATGTAGGTCATGTTGTCTTTATGCGTGAGTTTCTCTCCGGACAGTACGTACATGTGTGTATTGCTTCTTACACCTGCCACCTACCCATCTAGGGTCATGTGCCTCTTTCTTTGGTCCCTCTCTGCCCTCCGTGTAGGGGGGCTGGTTTCAGATCTCACCTGGGAAGCTTTCCAGTTCATAAACCAACACCTGATGTGTCCTCTCGCTTTCCACTAGCACCTGTATGTCTACACTGGGAATCAGTGCTGTGAGGCAGATGGAATGACCTAAAGTATGTGATACACTTAGTTCAGCTCCCAACACGAACACACACTAGCAGCAAGAATAATGGGCTAATGTCCCTAAAGGAATAGCGTGTTCAGGAATACTCTGGAAAAGAAATCAAATATCGTATCTACGTTTTAAGCAGTTATTCACATGTAGAAATAAAAAAATTTAAATATAGAAAGGGGGA
Organism: Ursus maritimus; assembly: GCF_017311325.1. Lineage (NCBI taxonomy): Eukaryota > Metazoa > Chordata > Mammalia > Carnivora > Ursidae > Ursus > Ursus maritimus. The sequence goes on from NW_024424341.1 coordinate 47,999,301, forward strand.
CAAAGATTCTCTTTCAAATGTATTCACTCCCAGGTTGGTCCAACTGACCAGCTGGGTAATAGAGGCAAGAATATCAAATGCTCGAAATTACACTGCAAACACAAAATGCATACCAGGTGGGTATCTGAGTCGAGATTCGACAGTGGGGTTTTCTTAGTACTTGTCTCTAGACCACCTGCCTCAAAACACCCAGGACGTCAACGCAGATCACAGGTTCCTGGATCAACGTAATGAGAATTTCTTTTGTGGAACCTGACTTTCCCATTAATCAAAGCACCACTGGTGACAGGAGGGCTCACGTTTCCACCTGCTCTTAGCATGTTTCTCCGACATGCTGAGGAGCTTGGGGACTTGCTGAGACTCGGAAGCTTATGTCTGTATCATATTGTTCTGGGAGCCCTGGGAGTGTTATTGCTGTTTCCAAGAAACCCTCGTTAAAGTAACCTGGGGAGCCCCAAGTTGAAGAACCGGCACTGGGCTAGTCTCTTGATTTCCCTCCATCTTCTCCCAGGTTCGGGGCCCTTGACCAGGAGGCAGCCTGGACAGTCCTATCAGACTGCTCGTTAGGGTAGGGCCCTGGCAAGACGGAGACGCTCTCCTGAGACAGAATCTCACAGGGAGAGAGGGGACATCTGGTTTGCTCCCCCAGTGACATCCCACTCTGAAGAGACTGTGAACGTTGAAATGACATGGCGTCACTTATGTCCAGGGGTTTTCAAGTGGAGCCGGGAGGCCATTCAGGAGGTGGGTCTTCTGCCCGTCCTCACCGGGTGGAACCACGAACTTGGAATGGGGCCAACCCACAAATACCGCAAGGGCTATGCACGAACACACCTGCAAGTTTTTCCAGTAACTGACTTTTGCTCAGTGAGGAGACTTAGCAATGGGTTCTGTTAAGCCAAGTTTCGGTTTCTGCCATCAACACCCATCAAAACCCTTGATGAGCAACCTACTCAAGCATTCCTTTTGTCCTTAAAAGCCCCTGACTTCTGCTCCCCAGTGAGACACTCTTCGGGTTGCCACCCACATCTCTCTATCCCGCATCGCAATTCCTTGATCCTAAATAAACGTTTTTGCTTAGATATTGTCTCCTGACAATTTTAGGCCGACAAGCGCCATTGGCTCTTTTTGATTCAGGACCGAGTTTTCCCCAAGACTGAAAGAGAACACAGGTTCACAGAGTGTCCTCTTTGCGCTCTCCCTCCGGCTTCCTAACCTTGGCCGCATGTTACAAATAACCACAAAAGGGGGCACCTGGGTGGCTCAGTCGGTCAAGCGTCCGATTCTTGATTTCAGCTCAGGTCATGTTCTCAGGGTCGTGGGATCGAGTCCCGCATAGGGCTTCATGCTCAGTGGGGAATCTGCTTGGGATTCTCTCTCCCTCTCCCTCTCCCTCTGTCCTCCCCTTGCTTGCTGTCTCTCCCCCTAAAATCTTCAAAAAACAACCCCCCCAAATAACCACAGGGGGTTTGACACCCAACATCCACACAGGTAAGCGAACAGTTTCCACGTCCTGTGTCTCCTTTACTGTCATATGGAGCACTTTGGACCCTTTTGCCCCCCAACCCCCCCGCCCCCCCAACAAGCAAGCCTCTGACCCCAGCTGGGTGTCCAAGAATTCAACTCAATTCTGCCACCATCTACTCCGAGACGTATCAGGTCCCACAAGACCCCCCCGACACACACACACAACTTTGGACGCCTTTCGTCAGCTGGGCTTCTGAGCGACCAGCTATAGATCAGAGGTTCCAACAACCCCCTCCTTGAGTTTAATTAATTTACGAGAGCAGCTCACAGAACTCAGGGAAACACTCACGTTTATCAGTCTGTCAAAGAACTGGAGTGTGTCAGCCTCCCAGTGTGGATGTGTTCGCCAGCCTGGAAGCTCTCCAAACGCCCCGCTCCTGGGATCTTATGGAGGGTTCCTCTCGTGGGCACGACTGACCGTTGACTCCGTTTCCAGCCCCTGCCCTGTCTGGAGAAGGGGGACGGGGGTGGGTCTGAGGGTTCTCAAGCTTCTAATCAGGGCTTGGTCTTCCTGCTGACCAGCCCCACCCAGGAGCCCACCCAGAGCTGCCTCATTAGCACAAGATGCTCCCGGTGCCCTTATCAGTTAAGAAATTGCAGGAATTTTAGGAGCCCTGTGTCAGGAACCAGGGGCAGAGACCTATACATATATATATTTTTTCCTACTATCTCATGCCACGTTTCAAACCAAACCCAACAAATGAATATCCCTGAAGGGTAGAAACCAGTCGTGATGGTATTTAAAGCTCACCAGGTGATTCCGATGTGCAGACTGAGAACCAGTCTATTTTCGTGCTGGTCACACTTCAACCTGCATTTGAAACACCTGGAATTATTACTAAGAACCCCAGATACTGGTTCAGTAGGGCTGGCTTGTGCCCGACAGTCTGTATTTCTTCAAAGTTACAGGTCCTTGGATTAGACTGTATGAAGCTCCTCTTTACTCAGGTAAAACTGGATGAAGAAAACAATTGACCTGGGGTGATAAGGAAGAATAAAAAAAGCTGTAATATATGTTCTGTTTCAGAGAATTTTATTAATCCTGAAAGAAAGTAAACAACCATAACATTGCAATGGTTTTTTATAACAAAATGTAAAGGTTAAAAGAATATTATTCCCCGTTCCCCAAGGCAAAGAGAATTCCCACTGAAACACTCCATCAATGTGGAAAGTTCTACACCCAGGAGAGGGCAGCACTTCTCCACAATCCGCTCCCAGTTACCCAAATTTTCGTCATTTACACTCGCACAGATGAATTTCATGGCTTTCTATTGACATTAGGGTATAACATGGCTTCCCCGTGTTGACTCAGTTTCTTAAACAAGATCTGATTTACAAAGGACTACGCATGACAATTTCATAAGCTCCATTTTAAATACAACTGAAATGTACAAAATTTAAAGGTGGTGTGTGTCTGGTGACCCCCAGTGTCACCTGGAGCCCCAGCACGCCCACAGCCACCTCCGTAGCTGCCTGACTCACAGGACACAGAAAAGAGGTGCTCCTGCCTCTTTTCCTGTCTTTCAGCTGCTTCCAGGGAAGGGACCCTGGACGCCCAGTCTTCTCTCCACGGAGCCACCCTCAGGCATTCTCTTCAGCGAGGGAAGAGACCAGAAGGTCCTGTCCCTGGGACCCTGGGAACCTGCCTCTCCGATGCCTCTGAGACACGAGGGCTCTGACCAGCAGGTAGGGGTAGCCTTCTCTGGAGGCAGGCAGGAGCAGCTGAAAACCTGGGGCTCTGCCGTCCCGTGCCCCGTCCCACGTCCCGCCCTTGCCCCAGCCAGCCTGGAACACGCCTGGGTGGGGCAGGTTAGGGACAGCACAGGCCTGGACTGCGCTCAGACCCGGTGAGTTGGGTGGAGCCTGGGGGTCAAAGCTGGGCATCAGGGCTGGTGTCTCCCCGGTCACTCGGGCTGTCTGGATCCAACACAAGTGTGCTGGGGAGAAGCTAAAGAGCATGGACAGCCCCCAGACCGCGTCACCACGAACTCAGCTTGGGAGGGGGGTTAGAAGAGGCCAAATCTTGCTCTCTTGGGAGGGTTCAGGCAACTCTGCAGAGCGACCTGGGGAGACGTCTTACCCGGGGCCTGGATGCTGAGTTTGGAGTCTGGGCCACAGTTTCCCGTGACAGGCTGCGGGTGGGGCCTCGAGGCCACACGAGGACGCTTGGCTTGTGCCTGGGCCAGTGTCTTCCGGGCAGACTGGGGAACATCAGGGGAGAAGACTTCAGGCCTGCTGGCTGTGGACTTGGCAGGGAGCGGCGGGTCCTGGCAGGAGCTCCCTAGAGCCTGGCAGGGCGAGTCCGCCCCACGTCTTCGGGCTGGTTCACAAGCACACATTTCCAGGGCTTTATTGAGAGGCAGTGTGGGCCGCATGACAGGTGTCGTGACAGGTGGCTGACCTGCGCGGACAGGGCCCAGGACAGAGCGCTTCGTATTTGTTTGGACGGGCAGTGGCCTGGTGGGGCGCTGTGGGGGAAGGAGCCGCATATTAGACCCTCAGGAGCCACAACGGTCAACGGTACTGCACACAGGACTGACGATCAGCCAGATCACGACAGAAACCGTGGACATCAGAAGCAACTGAGGACAAAGCTGTACCAGCAGACTAAGACAATAAATAGGGGGAAACAACTAATACGCATCTTAGGATTCTCTCTACATCAGAAGGGAAAAAAGGAGCAACCCAATTTAAACAGCACGTACAAAACTAAATGTCACAGAAAGAGACGTGTCAACAGTCATCGCCCATTTGCAGAGACACGCTCCTCAGAAGTGGTTGGGGGATGAGGCGCCTGGGTGGCACAGCGGTTAAGCGCCTGCCTTCGGCTCAGGGCGTGATCCCGGCGTTATGGGATCGAGCCCCACATCGGGCTCCTCCGCTATGAGCCTGCTTCTTCCTCTCCCACTCCCCCTGCTTGTGTTCCCTCTCTCGCTGGCTGTCTCTATCTCTGTCAAATAAATAAATAAAATCTTAAAAAAAAAAAAAAAAAAAGAAGTGGTTGGGGGAGACAATTACGACACCCGTCTGATTTTTGTTGCCTATTGGCTATGACAATTAAAACTGTCCTTATGTCGTTTGTTGTTAAGATCCAGGGAGCAGGGGCACCTGGGTGGCTCAGTCATTAAGCGTCTACTTTCAGCCCAAGGCATGATTCTGGGATCCTGGGATCTTGGGATTGAGCCCCGCATTAAGCTCCCCTGCTCTGCTGGGAGCCTGCTTCTTCCTCTCCCACTCCCCCTGCTTGTGTTCCCTCTCTCGCTGCCGCTCTCTCTGTCAAATAAATAAATAAAATCTTAAAAAAAAAAAAAAAGATCCAGGGAGCAGGGGCACCTGGGTGGCTGAGGAAGCTAGGCGACCGCCTTCAGCTCAGGTCATGATCTCAGGGTCCTGGGATCGGGCCCTGCATCGGGCTCTCTGCTCAGGAGGGAGTCTGATTCTCCCTCTGCACCCCCCACCCCCGCTTGTGCTCTCTCTCAAATAAATAAAATCTTAAAAAAAAAAAGATGCAGGGAGCATACAACGTGCAGAGCGTAAATGGCAACCATCCTTTCGAAGGACAATTTCAGAGTATTTACAAAATTTTTGAAAGATGCCTCGTCTTGATACAGGATCACAGAAGGCATCTGAAAGAACCTTCGACTGGGCACAGAAACGCCTCCACAAGCATTTGCCAGCCGACTTGCAGAAAATAGAAAAAATACGTATTTCAATTAAAGAAACCGGAATAGGGAAAATACATGGGACTCCTATGTGGCCCCCGCAGGCCAGCCCGGGTTTGGGCGGAATCCCGCCCGTCCGAGGAGCACGGCAGTGGAGCCAAACACAGATGGAGACACAGATCAGCACAGCAGGAGCGAGACTCACCCTCAGGTGGGCACCCACGTCCACGGGATCCTTCCAGCAGCTCAGCTGCATCCGTGGCGGTCTCACGGGTGGTCTCAGTGGCAGAGCCTCCCTCTTCCGCTCTTCTTGCCTGCGGAACAAATCATATGAACTGTCTGGACGCCCCTGACCTTCCTGTCCACACAGTGACCGGGAACCAAGAACACTCCTGGAGCCCAGATATCGCCCTTGTTTTGGGGTGAGGAGGCTTCACTGCCCGCGAATCACTCTGACCCCCTGGTTCCTCACCTCTGCCTTGGTTCCTTCCTGCTGCCAGTCCTGGGGAAGGACCCTGAGATCTGTAAGTCCTGAGGCCTCCCGGGTTCCAGGTTTTCATTCTTTTTAGAGCCCAAGGGCTGGGGGGCAAGGGCGCGCCCCCAGCACTTCATGGGGCACTTCCTGCTGCTGGCCAGGTGCCCGAAGGCCCCGCAGTTCTTGCACTTGACCTGCGGACGGAGGGAGAGCGTGCTCGGCGAGTCAGCAGAAATCAGGGGCGGCTTTCAAAGGTTAATGTCAGGACAGATACTTGGAGTTGGATATTCGTTGGGGGGAGAGGACAGAGACCCAGGGCCCGTGGCCAGGAAATTCAAGACGTTATGGCCCTACCCAGAGCCCATTTTAGAGAAAGTGATCCGAGAGGAAGGAATTTAGCGTCTAAAGGTGATGTCTACGAAGTGGACTCGAGAACTGCACAGACACCAAGCTGAACGGGACGCTATATAGGGAATAAGGTTGCGTCTCAGAGGATCCGAATGGGCCAATCCCCCAGGTTAGGACATCAGAAGCAGGCCAGGCTTGGATAAGTCAGAACCCCTCAGCTACAGACACACAGGTTTCTGTGTTTAAACTCAGTCTTCGGGGGCCATGCAGAGCCCCTGGTTCCTGAAACACTCAAGCCTCCACTTACCCTGGTATTCTCCTCTCCTGGGGAAGGATTCCTATGCCCCACTGGTCCCCTCTGTAGCTTCTTCACGTTCTGAGCTATAGGGGGTCTTGGGGGCCGCTGGTACGTGCAATCCCCTGCCATATCTTTGGGCTTCTGGACTTTCTCCCTCAGGAACGGATTGTTGGATTCCCTACTCACAAGAAAAGAACAAAAAAAAAAAAATTATGTAGACACAGAGACAGAAGTCCCTCATACCCCTAATTCTCTGCCTGGATAGGATGGGGGGCTCACGGATCACTAAGTGACCCCCACAGTGATGTGGCCTCTCACGAACTGATGTCCCATTCTGTGCCATTTTGTGACCTTTTCCCATCATTACTTACTCCCAGGATAGGACACTGCCTGAGAAAAGGCCACTTGGTCTATAAACGGTGAAATTAGATTTGCAACCTGAACGCCTGTACAGGTCCTCCCCGAAAACGACAGTGTAAGGCAGGCCCGCGTCTTGGGTTTTCGTCCAGCCGCTCCCTCCAAGCTTAAAGCATCTCCCCGTATTTACCAAAACCAGTAAGCAGGCCAACAAGTAGTGATTCTTTCCCTACGGATTTCCAGAAAACGCAGTTTTCATAGAACAACATCTTCCTGAGAAAACCTGCCACTTCCTCCGACAAAGGTTTGTTGGGATTTGATGTGAGGCTGATGCACACCTGTGCATCTTCACACGTGACCCCGTCACCATGACAACAAAGCCGCCCGGGGACACGCAACACCTGCGCCCCATAGGGAATCCCCGCCCCCCAGACCTGCCCGCGTTACTCCCTGACATTCGTCTCACCTCTCCTCTTGGTCTTTGTGTCTCCGTGAAGCTGCGAGAGGCCGGTCCCCTGAAGGCTGGCATCTCTTACTGGAGACACAGCGGGCACGAGGGTCCTCTCCGGGCATCAGAGGGAACCGCAGCATTACCTCCACGGCGGCAACGACGACCCACTTCTCTGTCATCAAGTCCAGCTGACAGAGAGGAAGGAGGATCAAGATACAGTCAGGGTTCTGCACGCAGGAGGAAGCCCCCGGATCATGGAAGATAATCAGCTCCCAGTTTTGCGGCTCTTGAACGCAATGCTCACCAGGGAGTAAAGGCCCTTTCCTCCAATTCAGCAGTGACTTTGCCAGTGACCTCCACGAGGGGGAGCTAGGTGTCTAGGGACTGCAGGTGGTCCCCAGGTGGAAACTGAGGCCGCCGCAGTCGCCTCTGCCTTGCCCATTTGACCACTGCACGTCCCTGTAATGGGCCAGCGCCCAAGTACCCACGTTGCTAATCTCGGGCTTTCACCCCGGGTCGTGGTCATGGGGGGAGAAGCTGCCTCGGCTCTAGACTGGGGGGCCGCCTCCTTCCTCCGCCTGTCACCTGCCCAGCCTCACTCGCACTTACGTCTCTCTGCGGAATGCCAAGCTGCTTTAAGAATTCTTTCCCCTGTTCCATCGAAAGCCTGGTGGGGTCCATCGGGGTTGGTCTGTCCCAGGGACTTGGCTGCCCTGTGGGGGATAGAAAATGAAACCCCTGAACTCTGCACATCGTTGGACTGCCCCATGCCCCACACTGCCAGCTCCCACCTCGGAGCCCGCCGCCGTCTCCCCTTTTACTTTTTGTTCAAATGACACCAATATAGTCTTCTACTAGTAACATAGTACCAATTTGAGAAACAAGGAGATGACTTTTTTTTTAATTCCTCCACTAGACTCAACACGTTTTATATACACACGAAATACAGATTACAGATTTAGGGACCTTATACTGTATACCATAAAACACCTGGAAAAAGTGATCATGTAATTGGATTCAAAAAGAAAACTCAATCTATTAAAAAACTGGATATCTTACACTCTGTAGTCTCCCTTTGTCATAATTGAACAAAAGTAAGTATAACTACACTATTTAACTTCTTTATAAGATTAAGTATGTTCAAATTATTTGCTACCTTTCCAGAAATTCTGAAATCAAATTCCTTAAAATAAAAAATGAAATTCAAATGGAAATTATAAGAAATAAAAGATAAAGCACTTTATGCCAAAACTTAGGAGCAGGGCAAAACCTGGTTTAGGGGGAAATTCCTTAATCTAAATGGCCATGGAATATACAAACACAAAATTTATAGGAAGTGTTCATCTTAAGATATTGTAGTGGGGGGAAAAAAAAGAAACTAGAGCAGGAAAACAAAAGATTGTGACGGGGGGGGGGGGTGGCACCAGGGTGGCTCAGTCGGTTAAGCACGAAATTCTTGATCTCAGGGTGGTGAATTCAAGCCCCACATTGGGGCAGAGTTTACATACATACATACATACATACATACATACATACATAGGATCTAATGGGAAAATAGAGAGTAATAGGAAAACATTATTTCTTTGAAAACAGCAATAGAACACATTACCACAGACTGTCATAAAAAGATAATAACATTTATCATAATAGATTATATTAGAAGAAATGCCGTATCTAATCTTGGGGCAAACATATTTGAAAATCTAGTAGAAATTACATTTTCTTCTTCGAATTTTTTCTTCGAGCGAACTCTGCGCCCAGTGTGGGACTGGAACTCCCCACCTCGAGATGAAGAGTCACACACTCTACCCACTGAGTCAGCCAGGCGCCCCTCCTTCAAAGTGTAAATGACCCAAACTGAGTAGCAAGGAAGTATTCCCCAAGGACAAATTAAGGGAGAATAATTCTGCCTCTCCACGGGACTGGGAGCTTCACAGCCGAAGTGCTGCTCTGTTTCATTTCCGGGTTCACGATCAAGGTTCTGAATTTCAACCAGCTCCAAAGAAGTTCTCATGAACACGTTGGCATAAAAGATAAATTAATAAATCACTTACGGTTTTTAAAAGCCCTGGGTCTGGGTGATCATTCTCTGCAACGATCTAAAAGTTAACTTTATCTAAGATAAATCAACATTTTTGAAATAGTTTTTGAATCAGGCTCTGCCCGAAGAAATTCTATTAAACAATTAGCGAATCTTTACTTCTACATCTAAAATGGCCCCCTCTCCCTATTTTCTTCTGTTTCTGTGAGGGGTAAACAGAGGCCCCAAATAGTCACAGAAACTAACTTGTGGTTTTGTGTCTCTCGGTGGCCTCTCAGATATGGGCCAACTCCACTGGAGACAGAGGCGTTTCTGGAAACACTGAGAAGGCCTGGTCTTCTGCTGGGCTTTTATACAGCTCGGAATCCCCAGGAAATCCCCTCCCACTAATGCAATCAGCCTAATCTAATCTTGTGTGAGCTCATCTTCGAGTGTGAGAGCTCATCTTTGCCTGCTTGCCCGGGATTGGAAAGGATTTGCTTTATTGGAAGAAATGTGTTACTGTTTACATCCTCAGCATTTTTACTGTATCTCATGTGTATGGATCTGAAGCAGTACACTATAATTTGGTCTTTGCCATTCCCAGGGATTTTTAAAAGATACACATGTAACTATATATTTTTTAACACTATACACAATGCTGAAAATGTTTATGCAATGTTGCCAATGGGAGAGGTTGTGCATGCATGGGGGCATGGGCTGTGTGGGAAATCTCTGAACCTCTGATCAATGTTGTGAGCCAAGAACTGCCCCAGAGAATAAAATCTATTTTTTAAAAAATATTTACGAGTATGCCAACATACTGGCTGATTCATTCCACATCTGGCTACGGATGGGGCAACCTAGTCTCCCCAAGGCAAGGAGCTCATTGACAACCAGGGCTTTGAGAACCGAGGGGAAGGATGGTTCTGTTTATCCATAGAATTAGAGCCCACCTCCCATGCTGAGACTGCCAGCAGGGCCAGGGCCAGAGTCCACCATAGTGCAGACGGGATGCTGCTCTCCAACCCCCAGGAGACCTGGCAGCACAGGCATCCCAGGCCTGGCCAGGGAGGGAGACGCTCTGTCATGGAGAAGGATCCCGGGGAGGATTTGGGTATTAGGATGGAGTGGATGAAGAAGGAGATGGGTGGAGCTCAGGCGAGTTCTCAGGGAGGTGTTCCCTGGGTGGGGTCTGCATTCAGGTGGGTTTCTCCCCCCACATGCTTCCTGACTCTCGCCTAGGACTGCCTAGGACTGGGGAGAAGGAAGGCTCTTCCGCACGTGGGAGTCCTTCTGTGGGGGGGGGGGGGGGGGGGAGTTGGGGGGGTGGCATGGGGGAAGGGTATATGGATGACTGCATTTCTCAAAACTCAGGTGTGATTTCTAAGATAATCTCACCTGAAGACAAAGCTCAGAGAATTAGGAGGAGAAAGAGAAGGGGTAGGAGGAAGGAATGACTGGCTTTGGGGTAAATGTCCCATCCTGGATGGAATACTGTGTTCTCGCTTCCTCTACAAACACTGTATTTTTAGGCCTTGAAAACCCTTACTTCTCTACCTCTGATGTTCCTGCCTAATGAGTTTTTAAAACCACTTTGTCCCTTTGATTTTCATTCAAGTGAAGGTCGGTTCACTTCAAAAATAAAAATAGATGATTTTTGTGGTTTATGCATTCTAATGTGAAAAGCATTTAGAATGGTTTCCGGTAAATAGTAAATGGTAAAATTCTTTGTTTTTGCTCTTCTCAAAACCACTTTAAACCCTATTATTTCTCTGAAATTTCTTGATTACAAAATCATTCATTAATCTTTCCTCGGTCTCTTAATTCCTAGTCACTCAGAGTGTGAACCACAGATCGGCAATATTGGACTCATCAGAAATCTTCTGAAAATGGAGAATCTTGGGTCCCACCAGGATCTCCTACATAAATGTCTCTCCTACATAAATGTCATTTAACAAAATCTCCAGGTAATTATTTTGTACGTGAAAATTTGAAAAGTGCATTTCTAAATCACCCTGCTCTCCCCTGAGAAATAGACAACACTTACTATGTAAGATTTAAAAAAAAAATAGCTCTTAGATACACATGTAGGTGGGTAATAGGTAGATAGATGATAGACAATCTGTTGCTTTGTTCTCCAAAAGTATCGTACTGACAGTTTAAGGAATCTCCTGTTACCCTCTTTCCATCAGTGTCTAAGACTGAATTAAAGAATGTTATTTGCCCCCCAAAAAGTTATTTTTTGAATTAATCAGATCGCTCATGTCGACTGAAACAGTTCATAAAACTCTCTCCTTTTGTCTCGGGACAAATTAAGACGTCTTCTCTGGAGTCATTGCCAACAGTGTTTTTATTTCAGGAACTGTTGCCCTTCGGATTTTTATGTCTATGTGAAATTGAAAGTGGAAATGCCTGGACTCTGTTTAACCTTAAGCTGAGGTGGAAACGCTGTGTTTGGATTTCATCCTTGAGCGCTCTGCTGTGCACAGATAGGTCTGGAGTTTGGGACAGAAGCCTTATCTACCCCTGTTCTCCTCGCAGCTTCAGCCCTGCTCTCACTGCTTCTTAGAAGGACGTTGTTGTGGGTATTAAGGGGGGCACATACTGCATGGAGCACTGGGTGTTATACGCAAGTAAAGAATCATGGAACTTTACATCAAAATCTAGGGATGTACTGTATGGTGACTAACATAATATAATAAAAAATTATTTAAAAAAAGGACACTGCTGTGATCTGTCCCAAGATCCCCCTGCCTCGGTTGTCTCCCCACTGCCATATAATTGATTGTAAAGTGGGAAAAGGAAAATTGTGGCCACTGAGAGGAGAGCTGTCTTACTTATTATTCTCCGTTTTACCCAACTTCGGATTTTTTCAAGAAGCGATTCCTCTCTAGGCAGTTGGGAGACAGAAGGAGGTGCTCCACGCCATCCGGGATCCAGCAGGGTCTGAGCCCAGCTTCAACTCAGCCACAGGCACAAGTCTCCTCAGGGAAAAACAAAAATAGCAGTTTTCTGTCGTGAGAAGCACGTACCTTCGGGGAGAGATGCACTAACAGGGCAGACTGAAGACAGAAGTCACAGGCCCGCCTCACAGGGGATGGAACCGTCATGACGGAGTCTCAAGTCTGGAGCCTGGAGCAGAAAGAAGTGGACCCTCCCCTCCCCCATCCTGGACCCACCTGACCCCTCCATCTTCTCCAGTCCTGCAGACTCTCCACTTCCCCTCCTGTCATAGCGTGCCTGATATTTTCTGTCGACTCTAGTTTATTCCGCATGCGACCCATACATCACAGCGGTCTACCTTCGCTCCGTGGAAATCTTGCTTTATGATCCCACCCTTTGCACAACCTTAAAGGTCAGAAGATGCAGAAGGCGTTTTTTCTGACAATTCTCAGGGATCAATCCTCTCACGATTTTCTCTGTGTCCACCTTCGAGTTCCCCATAAAACCCATCTTTGCCTTTTATCGACACAGACAACTCAGCCCGCCAGCACCAACCCGAAACAATCCATGGGAAGACAAAATAGATCAGTTAGCCACGTGGCCTTTATTAAAGACTCTGGAAGTGCGACGGTGGGCGAGGAGTACTGGCGCGCCCAGCAGCAAGTTGGGTAATGGGTTCTCACAACAGTTGCTTCACTCCCAGGGGCCTCCTTGGCTCACGGCTCTGCCATGGGAATCCTTGGTTCCTCTCCCCCAGCTATTCAGTGCCCGGGCTCACGGCCCCCTCTCCTCTGTTATGGGCACTGTCTTCCCCTGACATTTTGCACTGGTCTTTCTATTTATTTATTATTTATTTTTAAAAACATTTTATTTATTTATTTATTTGTTTATTTATTTGTTTATTTATTTGTCAGAGAGAGAGAGAGCACAAGCAGGGGGAGAGGCAGGCAGAGGGAGAAGCTCCCCACCGAGCAAGGAGCCCGATCCCAGGACCCCGGGATCATGGCCTGAGCCAAAGGCAGATGCTTAACTGATTGAGCCCCCCAGGTGTTCCTGGTCTTCCATTTTTATTTTTTTAATATGTATTTTTAAAGATTTTATTTATTTATTTGACAGAGAGAGATAGCCAGTGAGAGAAGGAACACAAGCAGGGGGAGTGGGAGAGGAAGAAGCAGGCTCCCAGCGGAGGAGCCCGATGTGGGGCTCGATCCCAGAACACCGGGATCACGCCCTGAGCCAAAGGCAGACGCTTAAGGACTGCGCCACCCAGGCGCCCCTGGTCTTCCATTTTTAGAGAACAATTTTCTCCCTAGGTTTATCTGCCAACTACTCACTAAATTCTTCCTGACTTAAGGAATGAGTGTGTTTTTTGCATTATCCAAACACTTAAGACAGCAATTTTTATAGGTTGCTATATGTGTGTGTGTGTGTGTGTGTGTGTGTGTGTGTGTATACACACATATATATCTCATATATATAACTTTTCACAACCTCTGATAACTATCAAGAATATGGTGGGTCTTCGATTTACCCTGCATGCAAACTAACAGGGTTAGCACTGAGTCATGGTGCTACCAGGAAGACTCTAACCCTCCTGGGTCAGAAACAAGGACTCTATTACTCACAGCACAGCAGGAAACATGAACTTCACTTTCCCAGGAGTTCCTTCGTTGCTCAAGGTCCATGGGCCGTGCGGAGAGGCTCAGGCCGATCTTGCACAAGCAGTATGTTTAAATCACAGCTGAGGAAACACCAATATTTGAAAGGGGGCACCTAAGGCACCTGATACTCTTAATTTTTTTTTTAAGAGAGGGAGAGAGAGGCAGGGGAGGTGCAGAAGGTGAGCGAGCGAGAGACTCTTAAGCAGACTCCATGCCTAGAGCAGAGCCCAATGCAGGGCTCGATCTCACGACCCTAGATCACGACCTGGGTGGAAATCCAGAGCTGATGCTTAAGCGACTGAGCCACCCAGGCACCCCATACACTTAACTTTTGAGGGAGGCTTTATATATATTTTCCTGCACAGCAAATAAATCTGCTCCTTGCCCCCAAAGGAGATACTATATTTTCCAAGTTTATTTGCTATATGGTCTAGAATGGAAGCTGTCATTGTTTCCTCCAAGAAGATATCACAAGTATGAGAAACCCAGAGAGCTTTTCAACAACGCCCATCCCTCATTTCTACAATCTCTTGGCTTCTGGTCAACTTTGCCATGAGTACACCATCCCTTCGGTCACTCTGACTAATCTCACCGACAGGGGCTGAGATTAAATCCATTCCATGTTTCTCATGCAGTCTTTAAAGCATGATCAGTCCACTGATGTCCCCTCAGGATTCTGGACACATTCAGCCTTACAAATTCTGTAAAAAATCAGGGTTTAACTTTGAAGGCCAGATAACTATCCTAAATTTAACATCTCGGCATTTCCACTTGACCTAAGAAAGTGATTCCACCTACAGCCTGATATGTCAGTGATTGCATAGACTCTGCCTGTGCCAGAAAGGACAGCATCCAGGACACGTGCAATATCAGCCCACCAATACGCCAACTTTTCCACTTTGTGCCTTAACCTGGAGTAGCAATGCTCACATCCGTTTTTATTCATTGCACAGCATGATATCCTTGTGAGTGGTTGCAAGGTGGGGAGTATAAAAGGTAGATTCATAAAGAGGCACGAATTACTACCATTCCTCCATATATAAAGATGATGGCTGGATACACACACATGCTGCGTGAATGTAATTGTTGAGCGTTGATGGCTTAGTAAGGGCATGTGATTCTAGCTGGGTTTGTACGGGTGGCTGGGTGGGAGTTCGTGATAGAATATGTATGTATGTGAGTATATGTGAGTGTACGTTTGATTTATATGGGATTGTGTGCATTTGCGTGTGTGCTCACAGGCAGGTGTGGTAGAGGTTGCCCACCATAATGGCTCTCATCCCAGGCTTGGAAATTGAGAGGCACTGGAGAGTGGACCTGGATAAAATGTAGATTTGTTTGTAGGGAAAACCAAAGGGTTCATTTAACTCCTATTTTATATTTCTTCATGTATTGCAAAAGCAACCAGTGCTTCTTACTGAAAATTCATCAAAAAGTAAGTGTGGAAGACTGTGGAGATCATCCAGCGCATTTGAACTGCGTACTTAGCATTTGCTTATTTCATAGGAAAGGGACCATCTGGTGCTTATTCTAGACTTCCACGTGAATTGGCGTTGAGTGCTTGTCTCTGAGTTCCACGTTTCACTCTGAAAATCCTGAGGCACCAGGTTTTCACTTACAATGTAAGGACAGTTCACTTCGGTGGTCTGAAGATTCAGGAAGAAATCACTTTTGGGTGGAAGAACTTGCTAGCAAAGCAGATCCACGGAGACACCTACTCGCTGCCAGTCCCTCACCTGCCAGAGCTCTGAAATTCCCCGCTCCCCTCCACGTGAGACCTGTCTGACTTCAGAAACAGAAAACAGCCTCTACCAGCCATTTCAACGGTCCCTTTGTACAGATTAACTAGCAACTTATAATTGGTTTTGGTAATTGCCAACTTCAGAAAAAAAGTTCTTCATAAATGTTCTCAGGTCCCCAGCCGGCACTGTCACTGCCTGGAAAGGTGAAATGACGATTGTTCTTCCGAGGGAAGGTGAGGTCGCAATCACTGCTCCATATCACAGGGTCCTGTGGCTGCCTCCCTCCCACAGGCAGGAGCTCTCGTGACCATGTACTGTGAGCTCACCATCCAGATGAAGGGATGTTTCTAAGACACTATTTTCCATTTCGGTCTGAGAGGCAAAGTCTATAAGGTATGGTCGCCTATCGGGAGTAAACGTGCCTAAGCGACGGTGTACAAAAAAGGGATTGTTCTGGGCTTGAAACTGATCCAGTGCGGAGGCCACACAGGCACGAGCTGCGCTAGTGAAGAGACATGGGGTCCTAGACTTTGCACCAATTCCTGCTGGCTCCTGGTGGATTTAACGTAAGCCACAAGGACGGTGATTGGTGGTATTTAATCCAGTGAAAAGGAATCCTGATTTTTAAGGTAATCAGGACCTGTAGTTCTGAAACCAGTTGCTTTCAGCCTCCCTTACAGGAATCTGTAGGATTACCAGAGGTGTGCCTGAAATACTTTCATGTTTATAATAAGGACTAGGATAAATCAATCTGCAGGAATCACATACTCTTGTGAAGAAATAGTATGTCCCAATGACAACTGCTGGAATAGAAAGGTTTTCTCTGAGTATGGTGTGCTTCACGGAGACAGTTGTATCTCTACCGAACACATGACGGTCTGTTGATTATGGTGCGATTTTCTCTCGAAGCTACTGGAAGCAGCATTTAAGGAAAAGATAATTTCGTAATAATGGGTTTCAGAGAGCGGCTGTCAGGCTCAAATGTATCCTGTGATATTTTCTCTAATATCAATTGTAAATTCTGTAACATCAACTTATAATTACACAGTATTCCTGTATTATTATAGTTTTCAATTGGCGTATGTCATATTTTAATATATTTCAGAGAACGTACCACACGGCTATAGTTTATCATCGGTATTAATAGTAAGTGTGATCCAAAATTACTAATACTTTACTTCTTACCTTACATTATTTTAGCCCGTATTAGAATTCAAGGTCCCATACTTCAGGGTCAGACATGAGATTATAATAGGTGTCCTTATACTTTTGTCCCTGGAATGAAGGCAAATGCCCAAATTGTTTTTTTCTGTCTCCATCCTAGTATTGAGCCATTCTTGCCTTCATTAAATTCAACTTGTCATGGGACAGGTTCCTATCTAATATAAAACTGCAGTCAGAGCATCTATATTTTCTCAAATCTCTGAAGCTTATTCATTCTGATATGGGCTTACAGAATAACTCTTTACACATCATGAAAAGTTATTACAACACAAATTATAAAGTAACATACTATCTAACTAAAATAAAGTGGCAAAGCTAAAACCATAACCACATATATAGATTATTCAAAGAACACAGCCGCTATCTGGCTTGATTAGCATAGCACAGAGGTTAGAGGCACTGTCTGCGAACAACTCGGCCAGATTCAAGTCCACACTTTGCCCTAAGTAGGGTATGAATTTAGGCAAATCACCTATTCTGTCTCCCTGTGCTCTCCTTGTCTTTAAAATGAAAGTAATGGGGGCGCCTGGGTGGCTCAGTTGTTAAGCGTCTGCCTTCGGCTCGGGGCGTGATCCCAGCGTTCTGGGATCGAGCCCCATGTCAGGCTCTTCTGCTGGGAGCCTGCTTTTTCCTCTCCCACTCCCCTGCTTGTGTTCCCTCTCTCGCTGGCTGTCTCTCTGTCAAATAAATAAATAAAATCTTTAAAATAAATAAATAAAATAAAATGAAAGTAATGGTAGTGATGACACATAGTTTTGCTTAAAAAGTATGGGGTGCTTAGCTGGCTCATTCAGTTGTCTGACTCTTGATATCACCTCAGGTCTCTATCTCAGGGTCATGAATTCAAGCCCTGCATTGGGCTCCACACTGAGTATGGAGACTACTTCTTAAAAAAAGAAAAGAAAGAGGGGCGCCTGGGTGGCGCAGTTGTTAAGCGTCTGCCTTCGGCTCAGGGCGTGATCCCGGTGTTATAGGATCGAGCCCCACATCAGGCTCCTCCGGTATGAGCCTGCTTCTTCCTCTCCCACTCCCCCTGCTTGTGTTCTCTCTCTCGCTGGCTGTCTCTCTCTCTGTCAAATAAATAAATAAAATCTTAAAAAAAAAAAAAAGAAAGAAAAGAAAGAAAAAAGTTAAGTTACTACATCTATGAACTTCATAGCAATGATTCATACATTGTTAAGTGCTCTTTAAAGGTTATATACTTAACGCTTGAAAGTCCCTGAAAATTAATATTTCTCTTGTTAAACTTTATTGATATATAATTGGTATACTAAAAATCGCACATATTTAATGTATACATTTTGATGAGTTTGGAAATCTGCATACCTCTGTGATACCATCACCACAATCAAGGTACTGAAATATCCATCACTTCCAAAAAATTCCTTGTGTTCCTGTGTGTGTGTGTGTGTGGTCAGAACACTTAAAATATATCTTCTTTTCATAATTTACAGTTAACAATACTGTACAACTAGCTGTAGTCACTATATTGTACAACAGATCTCTACAGCTCGTTCATCTTGTAAAACTGACATTTTATATACATTGAACAATTTCCATTCCCCCTTCCTTCAGCCCCTGGCAACCACTATTCTATTCTCTGCTTCAGTGAGTTTGACTTTCAGATTCCTCATATAAGTGAAACCATACAGTATCTTTCCTTCTGTGACTGGCTCCTCCATGTAGGAGTTCCTTCTTTTTGAAGCTTGAATAGTATTCTATTACATGTACAAACCACGTTTTCCTTAGCCGTTCACAGTCGACGGCCATTTGAATTGTTTTCATATCGTGGCCATTGTGAATGACGCTATAATGAACATGGGCACGCAGATACCTCTTTGAGACCTTGATTTCAATTCTTTTGGAGATATACCAAGAAGTGGGATTGCTGGATGATGAGACAGTTCTATTTTTTTTTTTTTGAGGAATGTCTATACTGTTTTCCATGGTAGCTGCAATATTCTGCATTTCTACCAACACTGTATAAGGACTCCAATTTTTCCACATCTTCACTGACACTTGCTCTCTTTGGGGTTTTTTGGACACTAGTGATTCTAACATGTGAGATAACATCTCATTGTGGGTTTGACCTGCATTTCCCTGATGATTAGTAGAGTTGAGCAACTTTTCGTATACTCGTTGACCATTCATATGTTCTTTGGAGCAATGTCTGTTCAAGAACTTTGCCCATTTGTTAACTGGGTTATTTCTTCGTCGAGTTGTTATGAGATTCTTAATATTTTGTATATTAACCCCTTGTCAGATGAACGCTTTGCAAATATTTTCTCCCAGTCCATAGATTGCCTTTTCACTTTGGTGATTATTTCCCTTGCTCTGCAGAAGCTTTTTTGTTTCATAGAGTGCCACTTGTCTTTTGTTGGTTTAGTTCCCTCTTCTGTTGGTGTCAGATCCAGGAAATCATTGCCAGGACCAATGCCAAGAAGATTTTCCTCTATGTTTTCCTAAAAGGGTTTTACAGTCTCACATCTTACGTTTAAGTCTTTAATCCACGTTGAGCTGATTTTTTATGTATGGTGTGAGATAGGGGTCCAATTTCACCCTTTTACACGTGTATATCCAGTTTTCCCAATACCATTTCTAAGGGGAAACTAATGATAAGTGGAGACTATTGGATTTTAGTTGACATGGTGCATGAAGCCCACACGTCATATTCCCATGCAGGATCCTCTGGTTCTGAAATCAAATCTCAGTGGCTGGAAACTGGCAGGATGGCCTCCAGGGATTTGGTCATAGGAGTGATCTTCTTAGTCCAGACCATGGTTGGAACCTTGGGGAATCTCTCTCTTCTTTACTATTATCTCTTCCTTTCCTTCACTGGGTGCAGATTGCGGCCCACAGATTTGATTGTTAAACACTTGATTGTGGCCAACTCCTTATCCCTCCTCTGTAAAGGAGTCCCCCAGACAATGGCAGCTTTTGGGTGGAACAATTTTCCAAGTGATGTCGGATGCAAACTTCTTTTCTATCTTCACAGAATAAGCAGGGGTGTGTCCATAGGCAGCACGTGTCTCCTGAGCGTCTTCCAGGCCATCACGATCAGCCCCAGGAACTCAAGCTGGGCAAAACTTAAAAGGAAAGCTCTCAAGCACATTGACTTCTCTATACTCCTGTGCTGGACCCTCTACATGCTGGCCAGTATCCTTTTTCCTGTCTATGTAACTGGCAAATGGAGCAACAGGAGCATCTCCGTGAAAAAGGATTTGGGATACTGTTCTGGGATAAGTAATAACAAAATCATACAACTGGTCCAAGCAGCACTGTTATCCTTCCCTGATGCTTTATGTTGAGGACTCATGATCTGGGCCAGCAGCTCCATGGTTTTCATCCTGCACAGGCACAGGCAGCGGGTCCAGCACATCCACAGACCTAATAACATCTCTGCCAGACCCCCTGCTGAGTCCAGAGCCACCCAGAGCATCCTTGTCCTGATGACCACCTTCGTGTCCTTATACTCCGTCTCCTCCATCTTTCAAGTCTGTATCGTTCTATTAGATGACCCCAGTTGGCTGCTGGTGAGCGTCTCTGCCTTGATCAGTGGATGCTTCCCAACTGCCTGCCCCTTTGTTCTCATGAACTGTGACTCCAGTGCATCCAGGTTCTACTTAGCCTGGATGAGGAACACAACCCCCACCAAACTCCTGACGGATATGTGAATTGTATGTTTTTGCACAGTGTACGATTGTTTATTCATTCGACCCCCAAACTGTATGATTGTGTCAACAATCACACCACAAGAGAGAGGTCAGCAAGCCAGAATGAGCTTCTTTCCCATAAGAAGCAATAAATAGTAATAGTAAATGTGAATGAAACATTATGGAATTATTATGAAAATACTTACGTAGGCGAAATTTTATTCACACTTCTAGTGAAGTAATTTGGAATCTGTGCAATTAAAAAAATGGACTCTGAGAAACAAACTGTGGGCTTCAGAGGGGAGGGGGGTGGGGATGGGATAGGCTGGTGATGGGTAGTAAGGAGGGCACGTATTGCATGGAGCACTGGGTGTTATACGCAACTAATGAATCATCGAACTCTACATCAGAAACCAGGGATGTACTGTATGGTGACTAACATAATATAATAAAAAACTATTTTTAAAAATTGTTCCTGAAACAATCTAGAGATTGTGGGGAGATCTTTGTGTAACTTTTAATTTGACAAATTAAATATTTCCAGAAATTGACTAAGCGTCGAATATTTGGAAAAGATTTGAGAGAAGTTCACGTGTGAGATGGCCATTCAATAAAGTGAAGAAGAAAATGTTCTCGGGGTGCCTGGGTGGCTCAGTCGGTTAAGTGTCTGCCTTCAGCTGAGGTCATGATCCCAGGATCCTGGGATCGAGTCCCCCATTGGGTTTCCCTGCTCAGTGGGGAGCCGGCTTCTCCTTCTCCCTCTGACCCTCCCCCTGCTTTCTGTCAAATAAATACAGATAACACTATACCACTTTATAGATAGTGAAAGTACCTCAGGACAGAACAGTCCCAATTCCTCCCTCCCATCCCTTATAATATTGCTGTCATTTATTTCGCTTATCCATAAGCTGTAATCACCTAGTATGTTGTTGCTATTTTGAGTTTGAACAGTTATCTATTAAATCAGTTAAGAATAAAATAAATAAATAAGTAAATAAGTAAATAAGTAAATAAATAAATAAATAAAATCTTTTAAAAAAGAAAAGGAAAGAAAATGTTCTCAAGTAATAATGAAATAGCCTGGGGTGAAGGTGGAGTTTGCAAATTCAGGTTCAGTTGGGAACATTTTGGTCTAAATTATAAAACTTGTAGGTTACATCCTTAGAGAGAGGATAGTTTTTAAAATATGATTACATGGAGGGATATTAGCATATTAAAACATTTTAACGTAGAAATAGACAAAGGGAGCTGGGTTGGGACAAAGGAGAGCACAAAAACTTGTTTTCACTGATTAAAACAAAATGAGATGAGGGGTGACAATTTAAAAAAAAAATGCATCAGGCAACGAACCGATTAGGAGAAGATATTTGCAAATGATACATCTAATAAGGGGTTAATACCCAAAATACATAAAGAACTCACACAACTCAACCAAAAAAAAAATCTGATTTAAAAATCCGCAGGGGACCTGAATAGACATTTTTCTAAAAATGACATCCAGATGGCCAACAGACACATGGAAAGATGTCCCTCATCACTTACCTTCACGGAAATGCAGATCAAAACCACAGTGAGATATCACCTCACACCATTCAGAAGGGCTAGGGTCAAAAATACAAGAAAGACCAAGTGTTGGCAAGGAGGTAGAGAAAAGGGAACCCTTGTGCACCGTTGGTAGAAATGTCATTGGTGCAGCCACTCTAGAAAACAGTATGGCGATTCCTCAAAATATTAAAAACAGAAATATGATACAACCCAGCAATTCTACCTTTGAGTATTTACCCAAGGAAAATGAAGACATTAATTTAAAAAGATACACCCACACCTATGTCCACTGATGGGCAAACAGATAGAGATGTGATATAAATACATGATGGACTATTATTCAACCGGAGCAAAGAATGAAATCATGTCATTTGTGACAACAAGACTAGACCTAGAGGGCATTATGCTATGTGAAATAAGTCAGAGAGAGAAAGACACATACCATATGATTTCACTTATTTGCAGAATCTAAAAACAAAACAAATGAACAAGCAACAACAACAAAAAGGAAACAGACTCACAAATACAGAGAATGAACTAGTGGTTGCCAGTGGGGGTGGGGGTAGAGGGATAGATGAAACAGATGAAGGGGACTAAAAAGTACACACTTCCAGTTATAAAAGAAATTACAAGGATGAAAAGTACGGTATAGGGAATACAGTCAATAATATTGTTAATAACTTGGTGTGGTGATGGACGGTAACTATACCTATTACGGTGAACATATCCTAATGTACACAGTTGTCAATCACTATGTTGTACGCCTGAAACTAATATAATATTATGTGTCAACTCTACTTCAGTTAAACAATTTAAAAAGTTTTTAAGAACACATGCCATCTGGGATAAAATTACATGAACTTTTGGAAGGTAGATTTCTCTTTCAAGTGTGAAGGTGCCAGTTGGCCATGTTGGAATGAAGGAGATTTGGGGGAGCACTCACAAATCTCTAAAGTGAGGAAGTAAGTGGAGTCTTCCACTTTATTGAAAGTCACTTCAATGGCTAAAGAAAATGTGGTGCGTATACACACACAATGGAATATTATCCAGCCATACAAAAGAAGGAAATCCTGCCATTTGCAACAACACGGATGAATCTTGAGAGCATTCTGCTAAGTGAGATAAGTCAGAGAGAGAAAGACAAATACATGATATATATGATATTGCTTATATGTGGAATCTAAATAAAACCAGACTCCCAGAGAGTAGAATGTCATTGTCAGGGATGGGTGGCAGGGGAAATGGGGAGATGTTTGCCAAAGGAGACAAGCTTCCAGTTATTTTTTTTTAAAGATTTTATTTATTTATTCAACAGATAGAGACAGCCAGCGAGAGAGGGAACACAAGCAGGGGGAGTGGGAGAGGAAGAAGCAGGCTCATAGCGGAGGAGCCTGATGTGGGGCTCGATCCCATAACACCGGGATCACGCCCTGAGCCGAAGGCAGACGCTTAACCGCTGTGCCACCCAGGCGCCCCAAGCTTCCAGTTATAAGACGAACAGGTTCTTGGGTTCTAATGTACAGCATGGTAACTTAACGATGGATCCACATGGATGGATCTCATCTCAGATTTCTTGACAGGTGGGTGACTTGTGATAACAAACCCAGGACAGATCTGTTCTTGGATGGGTGAATGGACATCAACCTGGTAGGACGCTTCAGAAAAAACACCATTCAAATAAAATATGTTTTACTCTCAATGAAGAGTAAAAAGACAACTCAAAAAAAGAAAAAAAGAAAAAAAAGACATAGGACCTATGGAAACATTTCACAGTAAAAGAAATGCAAATGGTCACTTCCCATACAAAGAGGTATCTATCTTCAATGGTGGTCAGAGAAAAGTAAGTTACAAAATATGTTTGTTGTGTGATCATCAGCTTGTTAAGTTAAAAGGTTGCTGGTGTGCCTGGGTGGCTCTGTTGGTCAGGTGTCTGACTCTTGATTTTGGCTGATGTCTTGATCTCAGGGTCATGAGTTCTAGCCCCACACTGGGGTCCATGCTGGGTGTGGAGCCTACTCAGATAGATAGATAGATAGATAGATAGATAGATAGATAGATAGATGATAGAAAGATAGATAGAAGTTTGCTGATATGGCTTCTGTCTGAGATTAGTAGAAACACACCATTTCATACACGCATGTAGGGAATATCAATGGTCAGTGACTTTTTGAGAGACAATTAGGGAATCTTTTCAAAAGCTGAAAGATGCATATTCTTGCATATGATTCTACCCGCTGGAAGACACTTGAACATGTGCTCGGAAATGCCCCCACAGTTGTTACTGGTGAACATGCAAATAATAGCACAAAAAAGAAGAAAAATGCATATGTATCGGGATCCCTTTGGTTATCCTGGACTTTGAAGATAACCCCTTACGGGGCGCCTGGGTGGCTTAGTCTGTTAAGCATCTGCCCTTGGCTCAGGTCATGATCCTGGAGTCCTGGGAGCGAGTCCCTCATCAGGCTCCCTGCTCAGCGGAGAGCCTGCTTCTCCCTCTGCCCCTCGCCCCATTCCTGCTCTCTCTGTCAAATAAATACATAAAATCTTTAAAAAAAAAAAGAGAATCCCCTTACATGAGAGACACAGAAGTAAAGCAAATCAGGAGGCCTGTGAAGGGCAAACAGAACAGGGCAAAAGAGGGGGCAACGCCCTCAGAGTCACAAAGTTCTGTCATTTCCTTCCCTGTTGTTGCTTCTCTGGAAGTCTCCTGGGAATCACCCTCTTCACCTCTTCTTGCTTACAGAAGAAACCAGGTTAAGTGTCTGGACCTGCCCCACCTTCCTGTCCCTATCTAGGCACTGGGAAGCAAGGGCAGAGTCCTTACTCAATTTATTGGGTGAGAGAGGTATTGAAGGTCCTATGAACTTTGTCAAGGATTCTTCTTCCCTCATGTCGGATCCAGCCCCCAACTCTGGGCAGCCCCCCATGGTTTCCTGAGGTACAATGAAGAGATGATGCACTTCCATTTAGACTCTTTTGCTATTCGGTCTGCTGTATGCAGTTTCAAGATTTCCCTATACATTTCCTCCCAGATGACCCTCCATGACTACAATGAATGAATATTTGTCTTTCCCAAGCATTTAAGAAAATTTAACATATATTTTATAATTTTATTTTATATTTATATATAAATTTTTAAAATATATATCATATATAATATATACAATATATATAAAATTTATATTATATAAAATCTATATATATTCATATTTATACTTATATATAATCTATAATTTAAATATATATTTATATTTATATATAATTCATATATATTTTTATATATAAATTATATTTTATTAAAATATTAAATATATTTTAATAAAAATGTTTAAAATATTTTTAATATTTATATATTTATATATAATTTATAATTTAAATATATAAATATATATTTATATTTATATATAAAATTTAATATATAATATATTATATATAATTTATATGTATAAATTTTATATAAATTTATATATATAATTTTAAAATATATATTTATATATTATATATTTTAATATATATTATATTATATGATATAAATATATTATATATATGTTTATATATGTTATATATAACTGTAAAGATTTAGAAATATACAATATATAATAATATATAAATTTTCAAACATGTTAAATATATGACATATAACATATAAAATATATATTATAAAATATAAAATGTTTATATTTTAGATATTTATATGACATATATATTTACATATACAATATCTAAGTTTTTATATATTATTATATTGTATACTACATATACTATTATTATATATCATTTTATGCTCCTGAGTGAGGAACCCTGAAAGATACTGAGCCCTTTGTATGTTTCTGTTGCATTTCTCTGTCTGATTTGGAGATGGCCGCGCTTGCAGCATCAAGAAAAAGTGTCCTTGGAGTCCAGTTCTAAGGATTGCTTCCAGTACCCAGATTCCTCACCTTTGTCTTTGTTCCTTCTGTCAGTCTTGCTAAAAGGCCTGTGGTCCAGAGTTCCTCAGGCTTCCTTAGTCCCAGGTTCTCCTCCTCATTTGAATACGACAGCTGGGAGACAAGGGCCCCCCCCACACACACATCATGGGACACCTCCTGGTCCTGTCCATGTGTCCAAAGGCGTGACAACAGTTCTTGCACATTATCTGTGGGTTGAAGAAAAGGGCGGTCAGTAAGTCAGCATCAATCATGGGCAGCTTTCAAAGGTTATCATCAAGACATATTTTTTTATTTGGGAGTTGGTTTTTCTGGAGGGGACACAGACACGTGGCCTGTGAAATTCATGATGCAATCAACAGTCATATCCACACCCATTTTATATAGGGACACAAGGGGGGCACCTGGGTGGCTCAGTCAGTTAAGTGTCTGCCTTCAACTCAGGTCATGATCCCGGGGCCCCGCATCAGACTCCCTGCTCCTCAGGGGAGCCTGCTTCTCCCTCTCCTTCTGCCTGCCACTCCCCCTGCTTGTGCTCTCTCTCTGTCAAAAAAAAAAAACAAAACAAAACACCAATCTTCAATAGGGACACCAGGAGAAAAGATCAAAAGGTCTCAAGATGAGGGTGATGACTGGGCTGTCCTTATCAGCTCAGATTGTGCACGCCGATCAAACTCCACAGGGCACAATGTAGCTTCCGGGATAACTGAGGAAGGATGAGGATGAAGGGAAGCTTCAGCGGGCCTTTATATTGCTGGAGGAGGCCCCTCTCAAGCACTGGCACTAACCTCATCAGCTCTACACAATCCAGTTTGATCTAGTCATCCCCCAAGATATAAAGGCATCATTTACTTCCTGTTTACTTTTCCTCTGCATTTTTGTTTTACCACGCCTGTATGTATCTGATATCATCAACCATTATTTGATAAGTTTCATTTCCAAGCATTTAAGAAACGTTAACATATACGTATACACTTTTAAAGCTATATATTACTTCCTGCAAGTGCAAGATAGTACACACGTCAACAGACGGTTTAATTCTGTATCATGACACTTCTCTCTACTGTTTCTGGAAAATCCCCTTTTTATGCAATTACCTCTAGTTCATTCCATTTCACCACTGTTGGGTATTTACTTGTGTTGACGAACTGGACTTTATGGTTTTAATCTCTGATCCTATTCATGGGCATTTGTTGTTTCTAGTGTTTTCCTGCCCCTGGCAATGCTGCCGTGAACATACTTGGGATATGTTCTTGTTTGCTATGATCCTCCCTGTTGCTACGAACAGAAAGTAAGGAACTAAATTCCCGCATCACGGTGCTCATGCATCTTCATGTTTAAACAGATTTTTAAAAATTTTTTAAAGATTGTACTTATTTATTTTGAGAGAATGAGAGAGAGCCCAAGAGCAAGGTGAGGGGCAGAGGGAGAAGCAGACTCCCTCCTGAGCAGAGAGCCCAATGCAGGGCTCCATCCCAGGACTCCAGGATCACGACCTGAGCCAAAGGCAGACGCTTAGTCAACTAAGCCACCCAGGCGCCCCCATGCATCTTCCTGTTTAGCAACCATATTGTCCCCTGAAGTGGTTAAGTCAATCACACCCACACTCATCCTGGAGGAGAGTCTTCAATTCCCCATATCATTGCTACACCCGGTAATGTACGAATTTTCACTACTGGTATGCATGTGAAATGCCCGTGAGTTTATTTCCATTTGTTTTATTATCAGCAATGCTGTATGTAACATAATAAAATATTCATAGGTTTACTAACTGATGAATTGTCTTTTTGAATTTCTTTTCCAATTCATTGTGGATTGTTTCCCTTTCGTTTTAATGGGTAGACATTAGTTTTTATATATCCTGGATATATTTCTGGGTGATGGGAATTGCAAGTATGTGCTTCCACTTTGTAACTAATCTTAAATTATATTTTCAGACAGAAGGTACCAGATTTAGTGATATAATAAGTAATAGTAATAGTAATGTAGGAACTTTGTTTAGATCCTGATTCAAAAAAAACAATTTAGGGGCGCCTGGGTTGCACAGTGGTTAAGCGTCTGCCTTCAGCTCAGGGCATGATCCTGACGTTATGGGATCGAGCCCCACATCAGGCTCCTCTGCTGGGAGCCTGCTTCTTCCTCTCCCACTCCCCCTGCTTGTGTTCCCTCTCTCACTGGCTGTCTCTCTCTCTGTCAAATAAATAAATAAATAAAATCTTTAAAAAATATCAATTTAAAGAATGTGTTTGAAAAAAAATGTGTTGGAATCATTTGGGAGAATATGAATAATGAACTGGGTATTAGATGATATTTAGCAATTTAAAAATAGGGGCACCTGGCTGGCTCAGTCAGTAGAGAAAGGGACTCTTGATCTCGGGGTTGTAAGTTCGAGCCCCACATTGGATGCAGAGGTTACTTAAAAATAAAATCTTTAAAATAAAAAATAAATTAAACAATAATTTTGTGATGTGATAGCCTGGGAGTCTTCCTATTATCTCTTATATCCTTGAATAATTATTTATTAGAGGTGAATCTTAATGGCTCACAACTTGTTTATCAGAGAAATACAGAATTCTAGGATTTGCATCAAAGATTTCCAGCTCCATTTACCACCCAACCCCCATCCCAAAGGAAAAGTTTGGAGTGGATGATACAAGACTGGTAAAACGCTGACATATTTTGAAGTGATCTTAAGGGTAAACAGAGATTCGTTGTATTTTAATTGTGTGAATGCTTGAAATTTCCATATTAAAAGCTCTAAAAAATAATATTGGGAAATTATCTTCACCATTAATTATTTTTAGTTCTTTGCTGGCTTCATTTTTATATAAAGATGTGTCTGTCAGATATACTCATAGGTTAAGATTGACTCGTAAATTTTCCTACAGAGACATCCAGTCCTTAAAGATCCAGGGCAGAGTTCCTGCTCTCTTTTGCCAAGAATGGGAACATGGGAGAGAAATACTCCACTTGCGTAATGGGTCTGGTAGACATTTTTTTAAGATCTGATTTTCCGGTGACTTATACAGAATGAAATTATCAGTGAGAAGAATACTGAAAACATGTTTTTCATAGATATGGAAGAAACCCTTCTGGTGAGCCTACGTAATCCTTGTACCCTCCCTTGGGCAGACTCACTTCTCCTTTCACGGTGGAAGAAACATCAGAAATCTCTCAGGGTCTTAAATAGTTGTGGGTGGGAGTTGGGCCAGAAGTAAGATAAGGAGGAGTCCCCTGTCTTCCAGTCCCTCTGCACCCGGCTTTGCTGTCCTGCTTTTTGACACCATGACAGGACCCTACAAAAGTCTCCCTCCCCTTAGCTGCGTGGGGCTTCGCAGTGGAAACATAACCACCAGCATCCCTCCTACTAGACCAGCCCAGGTTCTGAGCAGCGGCAGAAGCTGCAGGAAGATGGAATTTTTTCCAGCCAATAGGAGCAAGCCACGCCCTGCGGAGGGGCCTATAAAAGGCAGGTCCTGGCGACCAGTCCACACTCTGGAGTCCGAGTGTTGCAGAGAGAGGAGTCTCCCTGTCGGCTTCAAGATGGACTCGGGAACTGAAGGCTCAGACCCGCGCAGCCCCTCCATGCGACACTCCACTGCCCAGCCGCCCTGCCAACAGAATTCTTTAGAAGAAAGGGACTCAGATGTGGCGGAGAAACCACTCGAAGGAAAAGAGGAGACATTCTCTTCCCAGTTAAGAGAGAGCTGCACCCAGAGGCAAGGTAGGGATCTGGGCAGTTTGTGTTTGGAGGCTGGGAGGAGGGGTAGGGGCCAGGGTTTTATTTTGAGATGGTTGATAGGAAATGTCACCCAGCCCTTAAGGGGGCTTTGAGAAATAGGGCAATGGTCCCCTGGAACCATATTGCTCCGGTCCACCTTTGACACTGGCTGAACCTCAGTTGAGAGAACTGTCCACAAAGTCAGATGGAGGATGGACTAGAGTTCTGTGGCCTTCGAGGGAGGCCAGTCACCTAAACTTCCTTTTCCTCCAGGGTCAGAGCCCAGGACTGATAAGGAAAATTCCAAGGAAACTGAGCTCAAAAGAGACAGCGGCATGTCCGGATCAGGTAAGAGTTTATTGTCCTGGGGAGGAGGGACGGGACGTGGAGTAACTCAGTCTCCGCGGTCAGGGAACTGGGAGCTCTGTGGCCCCGTTGCAGATCCTGGACTCTAGGGACAGCTGGGAACCTAGTTTTGGTTGCCAGCTTTGGTCCTTGCGTGTCCAGGATGGACGCGGGTGTTGAGGCATCCTGTTGGTGGCAGTCACAAGACTCTCTTTATCCACAGAATCGGAAAGCTACTCCAGTTGGGAGGACTCCAGGAAGAGGAAAATCAGTTCGGGTGACAGCACCTGTGATGGAGCAGGTAGGATCTTGCTCTGGGCTGGAGGTGCTGACACAAGAGCAGGTCACACACGCAGGGTGTGGGCACGGAGGGAGGGATCTGTTGAGTGGCTGAAGTGAGTCAGGAGACTGTGGAAACCAGGGAGCATTTGGGGACCCTTGATGGGCACGGCGTCGCCTCATCCCATCAAGGGACGGGGCGGGACGGAGTAGGAGACAGGAGTAGGAGACATTCCCTACACCCTAGGGAATGGGGGTCCCTGGGGATCCATTTGGCAGGTTGTCACCCACGTGCTTCCTCTCTCTGCAGGGGCCTCTCTAGCACAGGAGCGCAGTGTGACTCCGCGAAGGAAGAAACGCAGGGCGCCCGAGGACCGCGGCCGCGAGAGCCAGGAGCCCGCGGATGCCTGTCCCAGGAGACGCGGGGCGCCGGGCGCGGGGCGCGGCCGGCGGAACAGATGCCGGTCCCCAGGAGTCCGGCCGCCTCCCCTTCGGAAGAGGCTGGTGACCACCCTGCGCGCCCTGTCTGCGGCCATCTATCAGGACGTGGCTCGGGCGTGCGAGCGGCAGAAGCACTCCCCGCTGACCTGGGAGCCGCGCGCGGGGCTCGCGGGGCTCGGCGGACCCCTGTACGCGGCCATGCAGACCGTCTACACCATGGCCAACCAGGCGGCCTGCGGCTTCCCTGCCGAGAGCTGGCTGGTACCAGGCCCGCCGCCGGGCCCCGGGGCTCGCGCTGGGGGTGGAGGGGAAGCCCGGGGGCCCGCCCCTCCCCGGGGCCCGAGCTAGGCTGCCCGAGCTCCGTCCGGCCCGCGCGCGTCCGCAGAGCCGGGCGCGCAGCTCCGGGGGTGAGAACAAAACCCTGCTACGGCCCCGAGGCTCCCCGAAACCCAGCGGGGTGTGTCAGTGAGTGATAGAACCCCGGGTGGTCCGAGGAAAGGTACTCGAAACATGCACTCAGAATGGGGAGATGCCGAGGTTTAAATTTCATGTTAGGCATTTTCGTGTATTTTGAGTATCTTAGGCCGGCCCAGCGTGAGTTTATACTGAGAACAAATATCAGGGTGCAATTCACATGTATTTGTGTTTAAGGTGTAGCGAAGTAAGCATACCTATATCATCCCCTTTGACCCTGAAAAGGCTGTTAAGTCTTTGGCAGGACCGAGACCACAGGCCGGGGGTAGCATTCTGTGGGGACAGATGGCGCAATTGTTCAGTTTGATAAAATCATGGTGAAGTCACCAGGTCACTTTCTCTGCTTTTCAACTATTTTATATAAAACCTGAGTCAAAATATATTAATGTGTTGACCGTATGTATTTATTCTTACAGCTGGCACGTATTATATGCCTAATTTTAAATTTTCTTCTATTTTATAGACTTCAAGTTATCCTATTTATGAGAGTTATTAAAACTAATGTAGATAGTCATTTTATATTTTTTATTTTATATAGTTTCCTATTTGTATTTTATACTGGGATCATTCAGTCTTTCATCATATAAATGTATCTAATTTTGTGTAAGAAAAATAAACATTTTTGGGTATTGTCTTTGGTTCATAATTTCCATATTACATGTGATGAAATAAAAATTCATACTTCTCATGTATCCTACTTATCCAGATGGAGTTTGTTTTCTGGCTGGTGTGGGTTAGGAGGCTGCTTTCTTTTCACCTCTACTGCATTTCCACCTTGACTTTCCTCCACCAAGCAGCTCTTATTGGAGGTAGGGGGTAGGAGTTAATGATCCCAATGAATGGGGCGATTCAATGATAATATATTACAAAGCAATTTGAACCCATGACATGGCTTCAAATTATATAAAACAAATGCCTGCATATGTACAAAAATTACAATTTGGAAGTTATATTTGGGGGTTGGGGATACAATTACAAAAGGATCAAAAAAATAAAATTTTAAAATAGTAAAACAAAATCGAAATAAAATATTGGAATATTTTTGCTTATTGGAATATTGCTTAAAAAAGCAAAAACAAAATCGAAATAAAATATTGGAATAAATCCAATAAAAATGTATCAAATGTATATGAGAAACTATATAAAATTTCTGAAATATTTGAAAGTAGACAGGCACAAATATAAAATCACACCACTGTTCTTGGGTAGGACAACTCCATATTATCAAACACCAATCCCTAAGCTAATTATATGAATTGAATTTGGTCCTGATAGAGATACCATCAGTTACTCATTGGAGCCAGGCATGTTACTGCAAAAAAACCCTACAGATAAAAATACAAATAAGGATAGGCAGGAAAACTGTGAAAAAGAAAAAAAAATGAGGATGAAGTTTTAGTTAAGCAAGATGAATAAGCTCCAGAGATCTGTATAATATTGTACAGATAGTCATCAGTGTATTGCACACTTAAAAAGCCATGAAGAGGTGGGGCGCCTGGGTGGCACAGCGGTTAAGCGTCTGCCTTCGGCTCAGGGCGTGATCCCGGCGTTATGGGATCGAGCCCCATGTCAGGCTCCTCCGCTGTGAGCCTGATTCTTCTTCTCCCACTCCCTCTGCTTGTGTTCCCTCTCTCGCTGGCTGTCTCTATCTCTGTCGAATAAATAAATAAAATCTTTAAAAAAAAATCCATGAAGAGGGTAGATCTCATCTTAAGCGTTCTGAAAAATAAAGAAAAACGAGGAAAAAATAAGGCTAGCTAGCTCTAGGAAACATGTTGTTTCTTGAATAAGATCAGTAGAGATAAAAATTCAAAAACAGGCCAAAGTATTAGAGAAAGTTAATAAGCAAGAAAATTTTGGGGATGACATCATTCATACTTGGGGTTTGGGAACATAACATCACAAAGGTAAGAAACTGATCTACCCTCCACATCCTATAACAAGGTAAAGGTCCAATGAAAAATACAAACGGATGACCAAAAAAAAAAAAAAAAAAAGCCTCTTTTCAATACAGACTCTGCCTATTGAATTGAAATAGAAAATACACACCGACTCCCTCCTGCTGCCAGGACAGTGGGCTTCGTGTGAAGGTCATGGCAGCCAATACACGTGGGAGGGAGGCAGTGAGATCCTAAGATAAGGGTTTGTGGTTCTTGGACCTCCCCTCCCCTCGGAACTGCAATAATCATCTCACCTGCAGCGGCAGTGAGAGGTCAGGCTTGGGGAACTGACATTGTCATTGAAAAACTTTTTTCCCCCAGGTGCTACTTGCCAAAAAAGAATTACAAATTCCAACTTAGCATCTGTCAGGTGTTTGGGAGAGCCGGCTCTCTTTTCCACAAGCCCTGGAGGTAGACAAGAATCAGGGCAGGAAATGCTGAGGTCCGATAGGTGAGGGACTCTTAGTGAAACATCTGAATTTCACTGGATTCTCTGCCCAAATTTGTTTCTTCAACTCATTTATACTATTTTACGCTTTGTGCTATAATTCAATACTAAGAAATTCTACCCCAAATAGAGTTCTAATATTCAGACCACTCAGATGCCCTATCATTTAAGTTATAAGCATAGAAATGAAATCAAAGTACTCGAAAAGGATTTGCAGAGTTAAAATCAAAGAGAAGAACACGTGGATGATAATTTACATTGGGAATCATTGGACTTCTATGCACAAGTCAGTGCCAATATAGTTGAAAGTGTAGATGATACGGAAATTTGTTAGGAAATTATGCTTTCCCAATATCGATCTCCCTAGTGGTAACAGGAAGTCTAACAGAGCAATATCTACCAAAAGGGAGAAGGTTATGAGACCCTCACAAATGAAAGCACCAGATTAGACGGTTATTTTTTTTAAGGTTTTATTTATTTATTCACGAGAGAGAGAGGCAGAGGGAGAAGCAGGCTCCCCACACAGCAGGGAGCACGACGCGAGACTAGATCCCAGGACCCTGGGATCATGACCTGAGCCACAGGCAGGCGCTTAACCAACTGAGCCACCCAGACGCCCCAGGATCAAATGGTTAAATGGGCGGATTCTATCATTCCTTTACCTCTCATACAAGCCAATGCTCATTTAAACAGCACTGGGTGGTTACCATATCTTCCCACAGCTGTATTTTTGCTGAGTTTTCAGTAATCAGCTCCGACTGCTTTTATAATTAAGAAATGTGAATTCAAAGTAATCCTTTGTTTTCCCTACACACAAACACACAATTTGATCCACACCCACTATCGAATACTCCCCATACCCAGGTCAGAGATTAGAGCCACAGTGGTGGTCAACCCCTAGTTCACAAACGCACAAATGCACAAACATTACACACAGCTGCAAACACCCATGCGTATGTGCAACGCACACTCAAACGCACAGCCACATACCCGCACACACGTACACACACTCGCAAACACTCCACAGCAAACTCACACTCATGACCACATTCATCAAACACAAGCATACACTTGCACAAGCACACTCACATTTACACACACTTGTGCGTATGCTCACGTTCCCAGTCCCATGTAAGTGATCACATTCATAGTCAGCGTGCACGTGTGTATCTCAGTAATGTGCTCGTATGTGGAAGAACGCAGGAATCTCCTGACCTTGGATGCCTGAAGATGGGGGAGAGGAGGACCTCCCACCTTTTTCACTCCTTCCATCCCTGCAACAAGCCACAAAGACGATATTTACCATGTGCGATATTTTAAAGTGCTGCGAGCATTGCCAGGGCGGAGCTGGCACGTTGCAGGTGTGTTGACAGAGCAAGGTACAAATGAGGATGGACGGAGGGGTTAGAGGTGGTGTGCGGAGAGCACGGGAGTGTGGAGGATGCAGAAGGCTTCAAAGGCAGGTCATGCCACAATACTCGATAAAAGCAGACAGGTACAGAAAAGCAAGGGGGGAGGCTAAAATGAAGCCTGAAGTACTGGATCAGAGTCAGGGACACATGAACACATACTTAGCTGTAGAGATGAAAGTACACAGGTAGATGAAGAGAAAACTATAGATAGATGTATGTGTAAACAGAGATTTCGTAGGTCCGTCTACTCAGAGGGCCTAACGGCACTGAAATGACTGGAGCAAGGAGAACCCCCAGCACCCACATCTTGTATCTAACACTGTTCTCTACTCAAAGGCTCCTTGGAGATACGACTGACTCAATGGCAGGAGCAGGGAAAATACAAGATGAGCCTGGAGCCTCCTGCAGTGACAACACGTAAAAGGAAGGAAGTGCTCAAAAAACACAAAACTGGGGGCCGCCTGGGTAGCTCAGGTGGTTAAGCGGCTGCCTTCTGCTCAGGTCATGATCTCAGGGTCCTGGGGTCAAGCCCCACGGCGGGCTCCCTGCTCAACGCGGAGTCGGCTTCTCCTCTCCCTCTGCCTCTCCCCAGCTCGCGCCCCAGCACGCGCACTCTCTCCCAGATAAATAAATAAAATCTTAAAAAAAAAAAAACAACGGGGACATATCAAAGGGCTACAGTAGCCAAACTTGAAAGGGCTTCTGCACCGCACGCTGTCCACAATTCCCTGATACCAACTGGCCGTCCTGCAATTCCATGTAATTCTGACATTCTCTGCTTAGCACAGACCCCCCAAGCTAAGGGCAAGGTCCTTCCCGAGACTGCCCCCAGTCACAAGTCACACCACAAGGCAGGCATTCCCAAGCTGGGGCATCTGCCAGCCAGCTACCGATTTAAGGCGCCCCACAATCCCCTCTGGTTGGATATTTGCGGGGAAGACTCACAGACCTCAGAAAAGT
The DNA here is from genome assembly GCF_017311325.1 of Ursus maritimus. NCBI lineage: Eukaryota > Metazoa > Chordata > Mammalia > Carnivora > Ursidae > Ursus > Ursus maritimus. Next base: position 48,035,156 of record NW_024424341.1, read on the forward strand.
GCTATACTTAGGATGATCCTTGATGAAGTTAATTCGTGTATCGGGACCCGTCAAACAGAGGCCACCCCAGTGGCCCGGCCCACATCACAAATCTAAACCGAAGTCAGCCTGCTCTTACGGGAAACACTGGCAAGAAACCTAACGTACGCGGATCGCAATCCTCCAACTCAGCTTTAGCCGCCGACCTTACCGCAGAAAACAGCGCCTGCTGGCTTTGTAAGGAAATCCCTGCCCTCCTAGTCAGTCTCTGCGCTGCCTCTTCTAAAACTCCCTCTCGCCCCAAATCCCCCGGGAAGGGCGCTCCACCCTGTGAGGCTCTGTCCTCCCGCAGACAAAGGGTTGTCTTCCCTTGAATAAAAGACAGCAAACTTGTTGCGACACTGTTTTAGTTTTGTCATTTGACGTCATCTTATCATAAAGGACAGCAATAAAGAGCGGAACGAAGGCATTCAGAGAGCAAGATCTGGGAGGGTTACCCACGTAGTAGCTTCTGTCCCCCCCTCCCCCCAAGAAGCTCCCTGGAGCGTCTCTGGATTTTTAAACTAAGGTCTCATTCCCTAGGCATGGTTGGTTAAATGACTGGCCCGTATGACTGAACTCAATCCCCAGTCAGCCTCCTTCTTCTCCCCAGAGGTTGGGCAGCTGAGCGTTCCAATCCAATCATGTAGTTGGTCTTTCAAAGTGTTCAGTCCCCCGTTCTGAAGCTATGTGGGGAACCCCTGCCCACAGTTGCCTCCTTAGTATAATAAAGACACTCCTACCACCCAGAAAATCCCAAAGGGTTTTGAAGCTCTGAGCCAGGAACCTGAGACAAAGACCAGATGTGTATGTATACACACACACACACACACACACACACACACACATTTCTATTATACCATGGCTCCCAGTGACCAATGCTGGAACAATTTAAGCAACAAAATAAATTACATAGTAATGAATTATAGCACAAAGTGTAAAAAAAGTATAAATGAGTTGAAGAAACAAATAAATGAGGCAGAAGTGACACGGCTTCCACACAGAAGAACGGCGAAGAATATATGGGGCTACTTTGCCCTCCAGGAAGTGGCACTTAATTGAACACCTCACCCCCACCCTTATGCACCCCTCCTTCACTCCCCCCACACTTGACCGTGAGCTGCGCTTAGAGTCTTCCAAAGAATAGAGCATGGGAAGGCACGCACAGGAATTTTACAGTGGAGAAGCCTGGTAGACACTACCTTAACTAACTGACGAGATTAACATCGTCCAAGATAACTCATGTTAACTGCATGAACCTCTCAGGCCGCATGCTGGGATGAGATGTGATATTCTTCTCAAAAACCCATAAACCAGTCTATCCAAGAGAAACGCTTCAGACAAATTCAACGTTAGAGGCATGCTAAGACGTTCGGGACCAGTACTGCTCAAACTGGTCATGACCAACAAGGAAGATCTGAGAAAATGTCACAGAGCGGAAGAGCCTAGCGGAGACAGAATGACTACATACAATGTGACGTCCCGGATTGGATCCTGATAGAGAAAAATGATGGTGTTAAAACAACTGAAATGTAAATAAAGTCTGGAGTTTAGGTAATAGTAACATACTAATGTTGTTTCCTTAGTTTTTGACAAAAGAACCATGGTAAAGTTACGATGGTAACAGTTGGGGGACTGGGTGAGAGATATTTTGGAACTCAGTGTTATCTTTACAAATGTTCCGCAAGTCTAAAGTTATTTCAAAATAAAATGTTTACTTTTTAAAATTGCAAACGTTTATGATTTAATAACAGAGAATTATATTAAAATATTTCTTTTTTAAAAGATTTTAAGCAATCTCTACACCCAGTGTGGGGCTTGAACTCACAATCCCGAGATTAGGAGTCAAATGCTCTACCCACTGAGCCAGCCAGGCGCTCCTAAAGTATTTCTATGTTTGAGTTAATATCCTTTTATTTTTCCTTTCAAAAGTGTCCATTCTGCTCCGGTGGGGATTTCAAAAGCGATTATACTCCTCGTTAAACAAAATATATTCACATCTTCCAGCTTCAAATCGCTTCTCATCTACTGTCCCACGCTTGATGAAATGCTGCTCTGTAACCTCTTGTATCCTCAAGTTGGAAAAGCAGAAGTCCATCTTGAAATGTCTTTTCGCCAACCTAGCCAACTGCCATCAAGCTTTAACACAGAACATCTACCTTCTAAACATCCCCAAAGTCCATTCAATCTTTTCCACCTCTTACATTCCTCTTTGTTCCCTGCAGTTTACTCTTCAAATGTTGACCTGAAAATATTTTAATATGCTCATCTTTTCCATTAGCGTTATCATATTTCAAATGTCCCCAGTTTCTCTTGGATATAAAGCACAATATTCGCAACACAGCCTCTAAAGCCAGCAATAAGTAAAACCTGATTTTTCCCTCCAGCTTCACCCCAGGCCATTTGCATCACAAATCAGGACCACTGTTCCCATCCCTAGTTCCTGGAAAGACTATCCATATGCTATTCCCTCTTACCCAACTGTCTTTACAATTCCAAGCTCAGGTACATCTTGGAAAATTTTAATATATCTCGATTTGAAAGTTACACATTCAAAGATATTTCCAATATCTTCACATTATTTCAGGACTGTTCTATGGAATCTTAACTTCTCCACTGTAACTGTTAATAAAAATACAACTATCTAAGTACACACATGTTAATTACAGAAGAGTTCATGTACCGTGCTACTGTTATTTACTACTTTATATTAGGCCAGTGTCAGTCTGTCTTGCTCACCCCCCTCTCTGCAATGAAACTGGATCATAATTGTTCTTAACATGCTTTGAGGTCTGAGTGCATCCATGATTGAACAGGAGGAGGAGAACTCATATTTCTCTGATGAGATGAGAGAATTATGTATTTCTTCCACAGCAGACGCAGTAGAGCCTGGCTATGCTGGGGTCGTGGCTCATGAGAACAAAAGGACTAATGGTTGGAAAACATGCAGTGATCAGTACTGCGGTGTTCACCAGCCACCAACTGGAATCATCAGAGAGAGCCACGTAAACATAAATGATGGAGGAGAGGGCGTAAAATGACACAAAGGTGATCACCAAAACAAGGACGCTTTGGATGGCTCTGGACTCAGGGGACGGTCTGGGGGAGAGACTGTTCCTATGGATGTGTTGGACCCTCTGCTTGTGCCTATAAAGGAGGAAAACCATGGAGCTGCTGGCCAAGGTCATGAGTCCCAAACACAAACTGTCATGGACAGATGTCACTGCTACATACACTGAGTCTGAGATCTTGGCACGATGCTGTGAAGCAGGACAATATCCAAAACCTCTTCTCTTTGTAGTATTTTTGTTGCTCCATTTACCAGACATATAGATGGGAAAAAACACATTCACCACCATGTGCAGCACCCAACACAGGATACTGGAGGGGCCGACGTACTTGGGAGCTTTCACTTTAAGCTCCGCCCACCTGGAGTTCCCAGGGTGGATCGAGATAGCCCGGAAGACACTCAGGAGGCACGTGGAACAAATGGACATACCTCTGGCTACTCTGTGAACGTACAAAAGAATGCAGCATCCGTAATAACTGGTGAAATGTCTCAACCCTAAAGCTGCCATGGTCTTTGGGACTCCGCTAGAGAGAATGACCAAGGAGTTGGCTATAGTCAGGTGCCTGAGAATTAAATCTGTGGATCTTGGCTTGCATCCCCTGAAGTAAAGGGACGTGTAATGATATAAGAGTGGGAAATTCCCCAGGATTCCAACGACTGTCTGGAATAGCAAGATCGTTCCTATATTCAAATCCGCCGAGGTCATTCTGTCATTTTCCAGAACTCAATATTCAAATTCACAGGCAGTGGGTTCTGCATGAAAACATGAGTTTGGGGCTACATTTTCACAGGAAATAAATTCTCCATTTACCTTTCCTTCCCCCTGAGAATTAATATCTAAAATATACTCTCTTTTGTTAAGAGATTTCCCATTTCGTATGTTTCTTTTCATCGCACTTACAACATGTGGGTAATTATTATTCATGCTCTGCCTATTCTAACTTATTTAATAGTCACAACCCTATGAGTAAGGAACTAATATAACTCTCATTTTATAGATGAGGAGAATTTAGCCATGGGCAGTGAAGTGACTCATCTAAACAGCAGTAGAATCAGGATTTGAACCTGGGTAGTCTAGTTGCAATGACATTAGTGTTTACTACTGTACTATACTGTGCCAAGTACCTAGCATGCACGCACGCGTGCACACACACACACAAACACACACACACCTTCTCATATTTTAAATTTATTTTACTATATAAACTTGGTTTGATAGTTTCCCATTTTTGTTTAAGTATTTCTTTTATAACCAATATAACTAAGGAGTGAGGATTGAGAGGCCTTAATAAATTATAGATGGCACTGAATAATTTTATATGAGCCAATTTGATTTATTTAATGTAGACAAATGTTAGGGTGGCAGCAGAAAAACTCATTTCATTTTTTTGCCTGAACCAAAAACACAATGGCACCCATAACAGAAATTATTCCACAAAATTACTGCTAAATATGGGACATGAATTATATTATAGTGATAATGCATATCAGGGCAGGAAATAAATTAATCCTATAAAGATCACATCACTGTATGTTTATGATTTTAGAATAAACAAACTGCAACTCGAACTGATATTTGATTTGGAAAATATTTGATTGTATTAAAATACAATACAAACATGCAAAATGGAATTTGAAGACTTGGAACCTTAAGCATTTAATAACTGAAAAGCAGAAGTGGTGAATAGTGAGCTGGTAATAACATTGAAATGATTTTTTAAAAGGTTTATTTACTTATTTGAGAGAGAGAGGGAGAGACAGTGCGAGCAGGGGGGAGGAGCAGAGGGAGAAGGAGACAAGCAGATTCCCCTCTGAGTAGGGAGCCTGTCATGGGGCTGGATCCCAGGACCCTGAGACCACAACCTGAGCTGAAATCAAGAGTCGGTTGCTCAACTGACTGAGCCACCCAGGTGCCCCTGAAATGATTTTATTTTTTTTAAAGATTTTATTTATTTATTTGACAGAGAGAGACAGCCAGTGAGAGAGGGAACACAAGCAGGGGGAGTGGGAGAGGAAGAAGCAGGCTCCCAGCGGAGAAGCCTGATGTGGGGCTCGATCCCAGAACGCCGGGATCACACCCTGAGCCGAAGGCAGACGCTTAACGACTGCGCCACCCAGGCGTCCCCCCTGAAATGATTTTAAACCAGAGAAAATACAGCAAGAAACATTTGAACCTTAAAATTGTTTTTCTGATGAGATTATATTTTTAAATTAATTTCTTATTTTAAAATTAAATTAAAATATAAAGTCCTTGGGGCGCCTGGGTGGCACAACAGTTAAGCGTCTGCCTTTGGCTCAGGGCGTGATCCCGGCGTTATGGGATCGAGCCCCACATCAGGCTCCTCCGCTATGAGCCTGCTTCTTCCTCTCCCACTCCCCCTGCTGTGTTCCCTCTCTCGCTGGCTGTCTCTGTTGAATAAATAAATAAAATCTTTAAAAAATAAATAAATAAATAAATAAAATATAAAGTCCTTAATTTTTTGCTCTATGAAACGCTCTATTATGATGTTAACTTTTTCTTAAAGGACCTTTCCTAATTTCAGGAAAGAAAACTGTCTCACAGATCAATAGACCACAGATACTTTCAGTAGAGACACATTTACTGTCTCCATTAAGCTCGTCACACTCAAGTTACAGAAGGATAAATTTCAGCAATTCCCATTCAGTCACACTTTTTCTGCTGTGAATCGGGTAATTTAATTTGTTCCATCATATTCGTTATCACATGCACACGCCTTTACAGAAATCACAATATTGCTCCTGAAAATGTCCCCGTGACTCTCGCACACTGTATTGAATAGCAGACTAATTCTGAAATTACATCTTAAAATTCAGACTCCGAAAGCACTTGGATCAAACACCAAGAACCCCTTTAAATGAGGATTTTGTTAAATTACATTAGCAGTGGTCATGCATTGATTTAGTGCTCTCTCTCCACAAGCTCAGCCCTGCCTCAGGACTGTGTTCCCACACCTGCTCACCTACCCAGATTCCTGCTGCATCTCCTAACCTTAGAGACTCTGCTCTCGGACTAAACTAGGAGATACTCACAGACTCCTTCCTGCTGCCAGGACTATGAGTCGGGTGTAAAGTAGCAGCCAAATCATGTGTGGACGGGAGGAAGCCAGATCCTGAGATATGCGATTCTGTGACATCACCTCCCCAAAGAAACGTAATCATCATGTCACCTATAGTGACAGTGACAGTTCACACTTGGGGAGCTGAGAACAGTTCTGAAAAACTTTTTAATTACCAGGATCTCTTAGAAGTTTCTAATGAGCATATCCAAAGGGACCTTTGGAGTGTTTGAGAGACACTCTTCCTTTTCCATTATTCTCACATGGGAGGAAATGCTGAGGTTTGAAAGCCCAGTAGAGAAGGACATGTGCCTCATTGGATTCTGTGCTTCCCTGAGAATTTCTTTTACCCTAACCTAATTCTTTGTTAAACCTCAGACCCCTGAGTACCACCATCATTTAACTTATGGGCAGAGAGAAAGAATCATACAAATGACCCAAGAAGGATTTTCTATTTTTAAGATTTTTAGTAAATGCAATAAATTTTTTAAATTTTCAATAAATGCAAAAGAAAGAACATGATGTCAATAACTGAGATTTAAAAAATATTTGCCCTGTTTCCCCAACTTGAAACAAATTAACCAGAAAGCCTACATAAAATGAACACTTCCTAGGAAAATATATCTTACCAAAATTGCCTTCAGTAACATAGGGAGTCTAAACAGGCCAATATCCATAGAGAAAAGGAAGACATTTATAAGGAGTCCCTCACAAATAAAAGCACCAGAATCAGAGTAGCAAGCAGAGTCTTCCTTTTTTTTTTTTTTTAAGTAGGCTCCATGCCCAGTGTGGAGCCCAAATAGGGCTTGAACTCACAACCCTAAGATCAAGATGAAGAGCTGAGATCAAGTGTCAAATGCTTAACTGACTGAGGCACCCAGGTGTCCCCAAATTCTTCCATTCTTTTAAATAGCAGATAAGCCAACGCTACTTACTCGATTCAAGAGCATTACAGAAGAAGTAAAATGTCCAAATTATCTCTATATGTCAAATAAAATTCTGATACTAAAACATCCTAAAGTTTATACCGGAAAGAATACCACAGAAAGATCTCACATCTGCCTACAGATGATACCATCTAAAATAAATATTGCCAAAACCCCTGAAAAATAATATACAAATAACACCATGATGACCAAGATTTATGTCTGGAATTCAAGAATGATTCACTATTAGAAAATTCATTAATATTGTTCACCACAGTTATTAAGAGAAATCAAGAAATCTTTTTTTTTTAATTTTATTCATTTATTTAACAGACAGAGAGACAGCCAGCGAGCGAGGGAACACAAGCAGGGGGAGTGGGAGGGGAAGAAGCAGGCTCCCAGCGGAGCATGGAGCCCGATGTGGGGCTCGATCCCAGGAGCCTGGGACTACGCCTGGGACTACGCTTAACGACTAAGCCACCCAGGCGCCCCGAGAAATCAAGAAAACTTACTTGTAGTTACAAAAACGTTATTGGGGAGAATTCAACATGTATGGATAGTAAATTAAAGCACTCGAAATTGGGAATTGATGGATCTTTCCCGACTTGACAAAACAAAGTCTTCGTCTTGCTCACAGGGAAACACTGGAGATACTTTGCTAAGGCCAGAACCACACTAAACGAGCACAGGATCGCCTGTTCTAGTCATTTATCATTGTGTTGGAGGGCTAGCCAGAGCAATTTAAAATGGCACAGGAATGAGAAACAAAGATGTAAAACTATGTTTGCAGCTGATACAAGTAGACATCTGGAAACACAAAGGAATGGATAGAAAATCTATTACGGGGGCGCCTGGGTGGCACAGCGGTTGGGCGTCTGCCTTCGGCTCAGGGCGTGATCCCGGCATTATGGGATCGAGCCCCACATCAGGCTCCTCCGCTATGAGCCTGCTTCTTCCTCTCCCACTCCCCCTGCTTGTGTTCCCTCTCTCGCTGGCTGTCTCTATCTCTGTCGAATAAATAAAAATAAAATCTTAAAAAAAAATCTATTATGAAAAATAATTCAGTAAGCTAATAGGACATAATATTGTTATACAAAAACAACACCCTTTTTGTACATAGGCTATTATATTTTCAAGGAATCTCTATACCTAACATGGGGCTCCAGCTCACAACCCCAAGATCAAGAGTCGTACCATCTAGCGACTGAGCCTCCCAGGCACCCCTGTACATAGGCTATTGTACAAAAATAATCTACATACAACAAACAGTCATTTACAAGTTACAGTGGGAGGGCCTGCAATTCCAAAGGCTTAACATAAAATGAAATATGCTAGCCAGGAATAAATCTAACAAAAATGTATAAAGCCTAGACGAGGAAAACTATAAAACATTCCTGAAATATATGAAGGTAGAAATAAATGAATGTAAATTTACATCATGTTCTGGGGTAGAAAAGCTCAATATTGTAAAAAGGTCAATTTTCCTTAAGCTAATTTGTCAATTTAGTTTGATCCTGATATAGATACTATCAGTTTTTCAAACTAGCGATGTTACTGCAAAAACCTTATAGAAAGGGGGCGCCTGGGTGGCGCAGTCGTTAAGTGTCTGCCTTCGGCTCAGGGTGTGATCCCGGCGTTCTGGGATCAAGCCCCACATCAGGCTCCTCCGCCAGGAGCCTGCTTCTTCCTCTCCCACTCCCCCTGCTGTGCTCCCTCTCTAACTGGCTGTCTCTCTGTCAAATAAATAAATAAAATCTTTAAAAAAAAACAAAACAAACCTTATAGAACAATGAACAAATAAGAATAGCCACAAAAACTCTAGAAAAGAAACAAAATGAATATCGCTATCCTTATGAGATATGTTTATTTATGAACAGACTATTAGATCAGTGAAGTTAAAAATTCAGAAGTATGCAGGGGCACGCGGGTGGCTTAGTTGGTTGAGCCGTTTGCCTTAGAGTTCAGGTCATGATCCCAGGGTCCTGGGATCGAGCCCCACATGGGGCTCCCTGCTCAGCAAGGAGCCTGCTTCTCCCTCTCCTTCTGCAGCTCCCCCTGCTTGTGCTTTTCTGTTCTCCGTCAAAAAAACAAAATCTTAAAAAAAAAAAAAAGAAGTATGGCAAAGTACATAAAAAAAGTTAATAACCAGCAAAAAGTACAGTGGGGATATCATTAATGCTTGGCATTTGGGAAATGGGAATTCCTATCAAAATGACAATAAATGAGGGATGTCTGGCTGGCTCAATCAGAAGAGCATGTAACTCTTGATCTCCCGGTCATTAGTTTGAGACCCATGCTGGGTGTAGAGATTACTTAAAAAAATAAAATCTTTTTTAAAAATGACAATAAATAGGGGCACCTCGGTGGCTCAGTCGGGTAAGTGTCTGCCTTCAGCTCAGGTCATGATTCCAGGGTCCTGGGATCGAGCCCCGCATTGGGCTCCCTGGTCAGTGGAGAGCCTGCTTCTCCCTCTCCCTCTGCCCCTACTCCCGCATGTAGGCACTCGCGCGTGCGCTCTCTCTCTCTATCAAATAAATAGATAAATCTTTAAAGAAATGACAATAAACAGTCTTATTCTTCACATCCTATAGCAAGGTGAAGGTCAAACAAACAAAAGAGAAGTCAATACGGTAAAAAATAATTAAAACATGGTTGAATTTCTTCCTAAGACCTGCTTCTCAAGCAGCTGACTGTAGCCAATGTCTGGCTCGTTGCCCTTAAAGGAATCACTCACTGCCAGCTTTGGGGTTGAAAAATGTCCTCGTTGAGTTTTGATGCAAACTTGTTTTGTATTTCAGAATGGCCAGTGGTGTATCCATCGGCACCACCTGCTTCCTGAGTGTCTTCCAGAGCATCGCAATTGGCCCCAGGAACTCCAAGATAATAGAGCTTAAAATAAAAGCTTCCTGGTGCCTCTCTAACAAACAGCTGCTTGATCCTGAACATGCTGGTAAATGCCACTTTTCCTCGTCCTGTGACTGACAAATGAACAGAGAAAATGTCACAAAGAAATGTGACTGGGGATTCTGAATCAGATCACACAGTCACTACTTGCTGCACTTTTAATCTTCCCTCCTGTCGTTGGTTTGGGATTCGTGATTCGGGCCAGCATCTCCGTAGTTTTTAACCTCTTAAGATATAAGCAGTGGGTCCAGCACATTCACAGAAACATCTCCAGAATTTCCCTTGACATGAGGGCTACCCAAAGCATCCTTATCTTGGTAAGCACCTTTGTAACTTTTTTGCTCTCTCTTCTACCTTTTCATTTGATTTGGCTCTTTCTGAAAATACCTGTTGGTGGCTGCTGAACCCCTCTGCCCTGATCACTCCATGTTTTCCAACAATCAGCCCTTTTGTTCTCTGGAGCCATGATCTTATTGTGTCCAGGGTCTTCTCTGCATGCTGCAGAAGGAATACACAACTCCCTAAAATGATACAACAGCCAAAAACTATTATAAATTGTTTAAACGATGTGTAGTCATTTGTTCATTCACTCCTTGCAGAGATTTAAGCACTGAGTAAGCAGTCACCTAACGGTGAAAAGCAGATCCAGCCCACACCACCTTCAGAATTCCACAGGAAACAAGAGGAGCTAGTAACTTGCACATTTCATATGCAATTATTAAGTTTATATGATGGTACTGAAAATGTGAAAAACCAGTTTTACTCTTTGCTTGTATTGTTCACATAAAGAACACACATCCTTATCACATGTCTCTGGAAATACTTCCAAACTAATATTTCGTCAGTACTAGGAAAAGTTAAATATCTCTGAAAGAATACAGCTTTTACAAGCCTCCTTATCTGCACTTGATAGAAAGCATTCAAAAGCAGAAAAAAGATGTTAAAATACGTAGTCTTCAAGTTAAAAATACTCTTCCAAAATGACGGAGAATAAAGATTTTAGAAAACTGAAATTGCAACGATATTTAGTAATTAATGCCTTAAGCAAAATACAGGATGGCATCCCATAGGTCTCAAAGGCGTTTGGATTTGTAATTCATCTTGAGAGGTGTGGATTCTAATATCAAATGTAAAGAGAGAAATTAATTTACATCCACACAGGCAGAAATTTTGGTTCTTTTAAAGGAATGTGCCGGCCCTCCGCCCTCGCAGCCCAAGGCCTGGCCGGAAGCCCCAGGAGCGCAGCCCAGCGAATAGGGAGCAGAAGTGGTAATTACTTAAAAAAAGAGCTCTGGTGGGAAGTTAGTACAAAACAGCATGTTTCCCACAGAGGAGTTCTACATTTCTCATTCTAGCTTCCACCACCCACACCGACCACTCCGGCTTTTGCTCAATTAAATTAGGAGCTGTTCCTGTCAGCTCGGTCTCCCCACGAGGACCCCTGCCCCGCCCCAGGTCCCCGCGCTGCTCGGCCTCCCTAGGAGGCGCGTCTCCACCACTCGCCAGAGTTTGCACGGGCACCGTGCTCAACTCGTCAAATACCGCCGTTTCCAATAAAAGCGGCCACCTTCCCTAATGGTGTACCTAGCCTGGCTCCAAAAGACACCAGCGGAATTCGAAAGAATCCAAAAGCAGAACCCGAAACCGCCGGGAGGAAGAGACAAACAGACGGGAAAGGGGCGGGTCCCCGCGCAGCCCAGGCCCCGCCCCCCGCCCCGCAAGCGCACGCGCGCTTTCCTGCAGACCCGGAAGCGGATCACGCGGAGCAACGGGCGCGCTCGGGTGAGTGAGTCTCCTTTTTTCTGGTTCATGCCGCCGGCGCGCTCCTCAAGCCCCGCCTACACACCCAGTTTAGGGGGTCGCCTGGTAAGGTAAAAGTCTTGGACCCCCTCGTCCCTCTTGCTAGGAGGTCGTCCCTATCGCCTCTCGTGGCGTCGCCATAAGACGTTCCGAGTCCTGTCGCTCGGTGCGGGACCCGGGAGTCTGCGTTCGTTTCTGGTTAAAATCGCTCTGAGGCGGTACGGGCCCCAACCTTGCTGCCTTCGGTCCTTGTAGACACCGATCGCTCTGCCGATCGCTTTTCTGCTCAGAACCTTTCTCGGATTCCCGACTCTGCCCCCACCCTCACCAGCGCCGGTACAGTGGTCCCTCCGGAAGTGGATGCAGGCCCTTCGCTCCGCTCCAGGGAGGGCAGAGGGGCAACAGAGATGGCGGGGAAGAGGCAGGAATCTGCGGAGTTAGGGGGCCATCAGAAAGTTTGGGGAGAAAGAACGGCAGGGATTGAAACAGGTTGCAGTAGAGTGGGGTCCAAGTGTTGGAGGAGGAATAGCGAGGGAGGGAAACAGAAGGATGCGGAAACAGAGAGGGAAACACAGATGGACAAAAGGAGAGAAGAGAAACAAGGACATGGAGAGACATATACAGAGAACAAAACACGTAGTGGTCTCGGAGAAAGCACAGGACCCAAACCCAGGTGAGTATTGAATTGACTGGATGCAGAATATTGAGTTGTGAAGTACTGATTTGTGGCTCTGTAATTAAAATTTGTTGAATTGTTTCATCTATGCAGAAGAGAATGAGAGTTGTGAAACCAGATGTTTGAGGCATCTGCACTTTCTAATTATTGCGTCAGAAGATGATTCCATTTGCAAGCCCTATTCATCTAGAGCGCAGAGGCTTAGCTTAGTCAGTTCGGGTCATCCTTTTCCCTTCCAAGAAATGGAGGAAGACTTTGTCACCAGATGGTGTTTTTCAAAGTGGCCATTATTAACAGTACTGTTTCTCTTTCCCCCTTTTTTCTGTGATTGATGTCATTCTTTTCTGAATTTGATGTGTCTTCACACCTGTTTTAACTTTAATCTCAGAACCCATTGGATATCTTTAATTTCCATTTTCCTTTTTTTTTTTTTCAGATTATGAGTTTTATATGCTTTCCGCTTTACCGTGTAGTGCAATTATTGTTTGATGTCTGGTAAATAACTTTATAGTATTTCATTATGCATACGTTAAGGATGTTGATAATCTTTTAACATTCAAAATCTAGTTTAGCCGGTTAGTTTAATATTCAGCAGTTCCCTCCCTTGAAGTGATCTGATAAATTACTGAGCTCTGAGCAGAAGTCTCCAACTGAGTAGATGTTCCCCTCCAGTCCCCTTTGTCTTTTCTGTGCAGATGTTGGAAGGATGGGCTGGACTGATGTGGAACTTTATTCCAACAGAGCCCTTCTGTTTATGATGCAGAGATTGCTCAGAGCTCATCTCCACAGGTGACCCTTTTTCATGTTTTTCAGGACTAGTAACTATTTTCAATTTCATGTATTTTTATTATATTTTTTCTGGAAAAGAAGAATTAAATTAACTTGGGTTTGATTAAGCCCATTAAAGAGAAGCTTCTCTTGTTCGGGAACATGAAAGGTGATCTGGAATTAGGACAAGTCCTTTCTACTTAAACCTGTCTGGGCTACCATTTCAGAATTTACTTACACCCAGGTCTGCTCACTCAGTTCAGACATCTTAAGGGTTAACTTGGTAAAAATACTCCCCCTCTGAGACTCAGTGCACCCGCCTGTGAAATGGAGATGATAGACCAGGAATTCTGAATCTGAGCTAATAAGATCCCTGAAATGATTTTCAAAATTGGGTATGTGTTTGTCCTTAGAGGTTTCTGGTAGAGTGTGCCCAGTTAGAATTAGAGTTTAAAATGTGACCTAGTTCTCCAAAAATAATGAACAACACTAAGAGAGGCAGGAGCGTAGTCTCAGAGACAGAGGCATGGCCCTCTCAGGTCCTACCCTTCTTTCTATATCATAACTAAATTTTAAATTGGATTGTGTCATCTCTTGATATTAAACCCTTTTATGGCTTCCCATCAGCATCAGGACAGAAATATAAACACTCAGTATGGCTGCCAGGGAGGAGCTCTGGAGCTGAGGTGGCCCTTGAGAGTTGGTCCAAATTGATGGAACGGACAGGTTTCTGTATCCTGCATCAACCACTCATTGGATGCTGGCTGCCTAGGGAGGAACCAAGAAGTTGAATGTGGCAGTTCCTTTGGCCAAGTGCCAGGTGGACAAGGACAATGTAGTTGCAGTAGAATATGGGTTTCAGGGGCGCCTGGGTGGCACAGCGGTTAAGCGTCTGCCTTCGGCTCAGGGCGTGATCCCGGCGTTATGGGATCGAGTCCCACATCGGGCTCCTCTGCTATGAGCCTGCTTCTTCCTCTCCCACTCCCCCTGCTTGTGTTCCCTCTCTCACTGGCTGTCTCTATCTCTGTCGAATAAATAAATAAAATCTTAAAAAAAAAAAAAAAAAAAAAAGAATGTGGGTTTCAGCAGGAGGGGAGGGCTTTCTGAAGAAATGGGTGAAAAATGCACTTGTTGCCCTCCGTGTAGGAGTTATTGTCCCTGCCTCCCTCCTGTTGCAGTGAGCAGCAAAGGACTGTCTTTCCCCCATACTGAGGTTCTCCCAGTATGTATACTGTGGCAGAGGAAGGGGTTATGTTCATTCTGAGCATTAAACAACATACTTTTTGTCACACAGAATAACCTTATCTGAGAAAGAAGCCCAGAAGAAGAGGGAAAAAAGGAGGAATGGCTCTTTCCCAGGTAAAAGTCATATTTTTAGTTGACTGTTCTTCCTAAAATGTCACATTTTGGACTTGTTAATCTCTGTCTCTGAAGTGTCCTGCCTAAAATGTTTACTCACACTTTTTCCCAATCTCCTCTCATCTCCATATAGATTCCATCTCACTGTGACCCAGTGACGTGGAACTTGGGAAGAGGCTCCTTCTAGGTCGTCATCCTGTGAAGGATTTTCTTTGCAGGCATTGACTGGAGGTAGGGAGTAGGGTCTGTGGTGTCAGTGAGGTTGGACATTAAGGATTCTTCAGAGACCCCTTCTGGATGCCCTTTCAGCTCATACAGATCAAGGTTAAGGAGATTACATATGTAGGGAATGTATTAATATGCACAAATGCCTGAGACACTCTGGAGAAGGCGGCCGACGGGGTATTTGCTTCGTCTAATTTTATAAATGTCTTTTGACGTTAAACAAGGAAATCAGTATATTTCTGACACCAAAATATTAATACTTTGAAAGAGAATGGGAAGTTCAAAGTAGGAATAAGGAATAGAGAGGGTGTTTTGTTTTATTAACATAATTTTAAAATGTAGAATCAGCCCACTTGTCTAACAGTAAGTGTTCTTTAAATTATTCATTGCACACCCATCTCACAAGGACCCTGAGGTCCTTATGGAACTCTTGAGGTCTCAGGAACTGTTACACAGCAGATCTTTTAGATAAAAATGTTTATAAGTTAGCCAAGACATAGGAGCAGAACTTTCTGTCATTAAAGAGGCTGGGAGTAAATTTTGATTTTACTCATTATTGTTATATGTTGTTTGTTTGTATTAAATGTCTGTGGTAGATATTTCTGTGGTTCAGTTCCACACGGTGATGGAGTTTAGAAACTAAGAAGTAAAATATCCCCTTCCCATCACATCTTCCACCATCATGGATTGTCTTCATCAGGAACCAATATTCTCTTTAGTAACTATTATAAAAATCTTACAAAAGTGCATTTATATATTGTAATGTGATTTGAGGAAATATTCTAAAGTAAATGTTTAATCATATTTTATTCTGCAAATTTAAATATTTACATACCGTATGTCTTGGAGTTGTTTTCATGTTAGTAAACAGAGAGATAACTGCTTTTTTAGACCCTCACTGGAGCATTCTCTGAGTGAAGATACATAGGTCCTTTACAATTTCTTACTGTTACCAAGAATGCCTGCTTCTGAAGGGGCTGACTTCACTCCAGATATCTAAGGGTATCTCCAGATTGTATATCTTAAGCATGATTACCAAGTTAACCTGGTAATGATGGTGTTCCTGAGGAGGCCAGACATTCCACTTACTAAGTAAAGATTTTAAATCAACTGTCTTAAACATACTCAGCTAAAGGAAGCCATGGAAGAGAACTAACAAGTAGGAGAACAATGTTTCAACAAACAAAATAAAGAGATAGAAATTATGGTAATGGGATGGAATAGAAATTCTGGAGCTAAAAAGTACAATAACCAAAACTGAAAATTCACTAGAGGGGTCAGTAGCAGACTGACAAGAAGAATAAAGAATCAGTGAACTTAAAGTAGGTTAATTGAAATTATCCAGTGTGGGCAGAAGAAAGGGGAAAAAAGAAAATGAACGGAGACTAAGAAACCTTTGGGACACTATAGACACTATCAAGAATACTGGCATAGGGGCACGTGGGTGGCTCAGTTGGTTGAGCGGCTGACTCTTGATTGTGGCTCAGGTCATGATCTTGGGTTCCTGGGACTGAATCCTTCATTGGGCTCCACACTCAATGGGGAGTCTGCTTGACAATTCTCTCCCTCCCTCCTCTGCCCCACCCACACACCCTCTCTCTAAAATAAATAAATAAAACTTAAAAAAAAAAAAAGAATACTGATATACATATAATAGGAGTCTTAGAAGGAAAGGACAAAGAAAGGGCAGAAAGAATATGTGGGGAAAGAAGAGCTAAAAACCTCCCAAATTTATTGAAAACATTAACCTATACATCCAAGAAACTCGATGAACTTCAACTACAATAAACGCGTGGAGATCCCTGGCAAGCACATAATCAACTTTTATAAGACGGAAGGAATGTGGAAAGTAGCAAGACAGAAACAACTTCTCATGGATTCTCAATAAGTTTAACAGCCTATTCGTCATCAGAAACTGGAGGCCAGGAAGCAATCTCATGAGATATTTAAAGTCTGAAAGATTAAAAAAAAATTTACTGGAATTCATTATCAGGAAAACTATGCTTCAAAATAGATAGTGAAGTTAAGAGACTCCTAGATAAACGAAAGCTGAGGAAGTTCACACCAATAGCCTTAGCCTACATAAAATACCAGATGGAGTTCTTCAGACTGAAATGAATGGAAACCAGCAGTACCTCAGAGCCATGGGAACAAATAAAGAACACTAATAAAGGTAACTATATAGAGAAATATAAAAGCCAGTATGATTATATTTTTGTTTTCTAACTCAATTTTTTTCTATGTGACCTAAAAGACAAATGTAGAAAACAATAATAAAAATCTGCTTTTGAGTGTATTAAACACCTGTTCATACATGTTATGAAGAAGTAGTTTTTGACAATAAGAACATAAAGGGAGACTGTACAGGAGCAGTTGCATGCTATTAAAGCTAATATCACCTGAAATTCAAATATTTAGTTCAATATGCAAACTGTAATCCTCAGGGTAACTGTTCAAAAAATAAAAATATACAGAAAAATAACAAAGGCAGTCAAAATGGTATGCACACACAGACACACAAAGAAGGGAGGAATTACGAAACAAAATATAAGACCTACAGACAGCAAATAGCTAAATGGCAGAAGTAATTATTAGCAGTAATAACTTGAAATGTAAATTGGTTAAACTCTTCATTACGTAACAAAGGAGTTAATTTTTAAAATGATTTCACTCTATCTATAAAAGGCTCTCTTTAGATACACAAATAGGTCGAAAGTGAAAAGATACCATGCAAATGGTAATGAAACGTAGGTGGGTAGCTATACAAATAATAGATCAAACAGACTAAGTCGTTAAATTGTTAACCAAAGACGGTGAAGGACATTATATTTTGAAAAAAGTGTCAATCCATCAAGATAAAACAACTATGAACAATATGTACAAAACAGCAAAGCCCCCCATTTTTTTTTAATAAAGATTTTATTTATTTATTTGACAGAGAGAGAGGCAGCCAGCGAGAGAGGGAACACAGCAGGGGGAGTGGGAGAGGAAGAAGCAGGCTCCCAGCAGAGGAGCCTGATGTGGGGCTCGATCCCATAAGGCCGGGATCACGCCCTGAGCCGAAGGCAGACGCTTAACTGCTGCGCCACCCAGGCACCCCCCCAATTTTTTGAAGCAAAAATTGAGACAGTTCTTCTATAATAGCTGGAGACCTCAATACTCCCCTTTTAATACTGGCTAGAACAACCAGCCATAAAGCAGTAAGGAAATAAAGGATTGAGCAACACTAAATCAACTAGACTTAGACATATACAGAACACTGCAACAAAAACAATGCACTAAAAAATGAGGAATAGAAGGGAACTTCCTCAGTGTGAAAAAAAGGTTATTATTAAAATTCCACAGCTAACAGTATACTCATTGGTGAAAGACTGAAAACTTACACCCTAATACCTAGAACAAAATAAGGGTGCCCCGTTTTGTCACCACACTTTAACACTGTACTGGAAGTTCTCACCAGAAAAAATAGGAAAAATGTGTCAAAATTGGAAAAGAAATCAAACTAGGTCTCTTCACAGACTACATGATCTTATATTTAGAAATAAAGAATCCTCAAAAGAACTATTAGAGATAATAAGTTCATTGACGTTACAGAATACAATATCAACATTCAAAATTCAGTTGTATTTCTGTACACTAGCGATCAACAACTTGAAAGTAAGTAAACAGTTCCATTTACAAGAGCATCAAAGTGAATGGGAATAAGTTACCAAGAAATGGAAGATTTATACATAGAAAACTACGAAGTCGCAGCCTAAATAAATGTCAAGAGAGCCTGTGTTTGTGGAGCGGAAGACGTTAAGATGGCAGTACTCCCCAAAGTCATACAAAGAGTAATGCAATCCCCAGCAAAGTCTCAACAGCCTTTTTTTTGCACAAATGGGAAACCTGACTCTAAAATTCATTGATTTGGTAAGGACCCCAAATAACCAAAACAAATGTGAGGAAGAGCGAAGTTGGAGGACCTAGAATTCCCGACATCAAACCTTACTACAAATCTTGAGTAATCAAAACTATAATTCCAGCAGAGGCTAGAAATATAGACCAAAGCGACAGAACTGAGCATCCACAACTAGAGCCATACATCTGTAGTCAATTCCTTTTTTTTTTACAAGGGTGCCAAAAACAGTCCATGGGAAAAGAATGGTCTATTAAACAGTGCTGGCACAACTAGATACCCATGTGAGAGCGAATAAAATTGAAACTACCTTGTGCCATTTAAATACTTCAGAATTAATCAAAGACTGAACATAAGAGCTAAAACTATAAAACTCGTAGATGAAAACATAGAGGTAAATCTTCATGACCTTGGCGTTGGCAGTGGATTTAATATATGATACTGAAAGCAGAAGAGAGAAAGAAAATAAATTGGTCATCATCAAAATTAATAATGTTTGTGCACTGAAGGACATCATCACATAAGCAAAACATAATCTACCAAATGGGAGGAAATAATTTGCAAAACACGTATCTAGTAAGGGTCTAGAACCTAGAATATATGAAGAACTTCTACAACTCAACAGCCGAAGTAAAAAGAACCTAATTTAAAAAATGGTCAAAGGATTTTAATAGACATTTCTTCATAGAAGATAATGAAACAGGCACATGACGAGATTTTCAATGGGATTAGTCATTGGTAAAATGCAAAGTCAAAACCACAATGAGATACCATTTCACACCCACTAGGATGAGTATAGTAAAAAAAATGCTGGTAAAGATGTGGAGAAATTAGAACCATGACGCTATGTTAAAATGTTGTTGCTGCTGTGGAAAGCAGTGTGGCAAATTCTTGAAAAATTAAACCATGTGGCCCAGTAATTCCGCTCCTAGGTGTATAACCAAAAGAACTGAAAACAGGTATCCAAACACCTACTTGTACTTGAAAGTTCATAGCATTATTAATATTAGCCAAAGGTGATAACCAAATGCCCATCAATAGATGAGTGAATACAGTCTAGTCCTACGATGGAATACTATTCAGCCATAAAAAAGAGATGTACTGATACATACTACATCATGGTTGAACCCCAAACATTATTCCAGGTGAAAGAAGCCAGATGCAAAAAGTCACGTTTTGTACCATTCCATTTACATGAAAAATCCAAAATACGTAAATCCATAGAGACAAAGCATTAGTGTTGCCAGGGACTGGGGAAGAAGGGGGGAATAAGAAGCACCTACTTAACGGGGAAAGGATTTCCATTGGAAATGATAAAAATATTTTTGATCGAGACTGAGGTGATGTTTGTTCAACACTAAATGTACTAAATGCCACCGAATGGTGCTTTAAAATGGCTAATTTTATGTTACGTTGAGTTTCACTTAAGAAAATTAGAACTATAATTTGCTCAGAATTATCTTACACAGGTCAGTCAGAACACTCACTCCAGCCAAGTCAGCCTTTACGCATCTTTGCTGCTTTTATTTTGTGTCAAAATCAGAACACTGCACCTGTCTGCCTGGTGAATTGTGTTTTCATTTCAGGGACGGTTGACCTTCAGGGATGTGGCCATAGAATTCTCTCCGGAGGAGTGGGAGTGCCTGGACCCTGCCCAGAGGGCCTTGTACCAGGACGTGATGGTGGAGAACTACCGGAACCTGGTGTCCCTGGGTGAGGACAGTTTCCCTCCAGAAGTTGGTAATTACTTTTGTATGCCTTTGCGTTTTGTCTTGAGAGCCCCTGACTTGATTTGTATGAATTTCAGATCCCTGTTCTTAAGGGAGTGATTGAAGCTGTTTTGATTGAGAATGGAAAGGCTTCATAATGTGGCAAGTGGACTCTAGCTTCCCTTTTCTTTAGAAGTTCTACATTCATGCTTTGTTAGGTGGTTGCAGAACATTAGTAGTCAGAAAACCTTACGGTGAATTTTTAAAAACTACCTGATTCTGTGGGCTTACCCTTGTGGTTTTGATTCAGTAGTTCTTGGAAGAGAACTAGATATCTGCACATGTAAATAACCACTAAGCATTCAGAAGGAGGCAGTCAGTTGACTAATTTTTGAAATACTTTTCTACACCCACATATAATGAATGTCCTCTCTTCTTCACTGAACAAAGAGCTGGGAATGTGTTCTGGAAGAGCAAAGCATATCACGTTCTTTTTTTTCTTTATAATTTGAAGTCTCTTGAGCTGAATAGCATCTCCGTTTCGGAACAAGGGGAAGAGCCCTGGACTGTGGAAAGTGAAGGGGAAATAGGGGGAAATGCAGACAGGTGGGAATGTACTGGGATGTGAACACAAGAGCTCAGATGGGCAGAGTAAGCTGCTCCATTAAATATTGTTTGGGAAAGAGCTATGGGAAAATAAGTTTATTTCTTACGAGCTCTCAAAGGAAATCCTCCCCCCACCCCACACACATTTCTCAGTCTGTAATTCAGATGTGTAAATCAAATACGTAAAAGTTTTGACTCCCATTGTCATGACCTATAACACTCTTATCTGGCCCCTCTGACCATATTGGTGCCATGGTTTGAGCGGGACCAAGATGTCTGTCTCTAAGCAGTCTATCCCCTTGATTCCTCTTGGTTCCCATTCCATACAGATCAGAGCTGAGGCCTCTGTAGTGCTGACCCCAGAACCTATTCAATTTCCATTTCCATTTTATACCCTTGGGAGAACTTCTCAGGAGACAAACAAAACGGCTGCCATTCTGTTGTATCTGGGGCTCCATGAGACTTCATGGAGCTGTGTCAAGCCCTCTCTGCCTACTCAGGCCCCTCAACCGTTTCTTCAGTTCTCATTTTGCCATTCGTGTATAAAAAGAAATGGGGTGGGTCTTTCTGAGATTGTGGCCCAGCAGTAATATAAAGCCTAGATAGTGAGATTCTCTCTGATCACCACTGCCATGTGGGGGTTTACCCCAGTCATTCAGGCATTCACCCTGCAGTCTGGGTAGAGCACACAGCCCCTTTCAAGAACCCCAGAAAACTTGACCCTCTTACTTTACTCCCATATCTTATATTTTTCTCCCTCTTCTTCTTTCTACTTAGTCCTGAACATAGAAGACCCTGGTCTTCCTGGTTTCTTCTCCTCTAAGATTTTGCCTCTGAAACTTGCTTTTGAAATACAATTCCAAGGGTCTAAAGTTTCATTCTCTGTCCTGCTGTGATAACCCACCTTTAGGTGACAAACAGCTTCAAAGTGGACTCTCCCATGGAGGAGGTTTACCGGGTAACAAATTCTTGAAGAACATTGTTTGGTATGTTACAGTATCTTCCTGCTGCATAAAGAAGTGCTTCTTGAAGACACCAGGTAGAGTGGTCAGCATGTCGCAGGATGCCGAGATGGAAGGTATCAGGAGATCCTAAGTGGTACTTGCCTCTTGTTGTCCTAGTTTTTGTGCAGTTTAACAGGGCTTCCCTAGGGCAGTGACAGTGTTGATCAGACATAATATGATTGTCTCCTTTGAGCCAGCAATAAAATCGTTATTTCACCCTCCCTCCTAGCCCCTGCAAACATGGATCTCTTTACTGTCTCCATAGGTTTGCTTTTCCCGGAATGTCATAAAGTTGGAATCAGACAGGATACATAGCCTTTTCAGATTGTCATGCATTTAAGTTTCCTCCATGTCTTTTCCTGGCTTGACAGCTCATTTCTTTTTAGTGCTGAATGAATATTTCCATTGTCTGAATGGACCACAGTTTATTTCTCCATTCATCTACTGAAAGACACCTTGGTGGCTTTCAAGTTTGGGCAATTATAGATAAAGCTGCTAGAAACATTCATATGCAGGGTTTTTTTGTGTGTGTTATTTGGTTTTTGTAGCACTTTGTGGTTTGTTTTTTTAAGATTTTTATTTATTTGACAGAGAGAGTGACAATGAGACAGGGAACACAAGCAGGGGGAGTGGGAGAGGGAGAAGCACTCACGGGGAGCCCGATACAGGGCTCGATCCCAGGACCCTGGGACCATGACCTGAGTCGAAGGCAGATGCTTAACGACTGAGCCACCCACGCGCCCCATCACTTCGTGGTTTTTGTAGTAGTTCATTCCTTTTGATTGCCACATAATATTCCATGTATGAATACCACATTTTGTTTATCCGTTCATGCATCGATAGACATTTGGGTTGTTTCTACCTTACGGCTGTTATGAATAATGCTGCTATAAACATCTTTGTACAAGTTTTTGTGGGGACATACACTTTTCATTTCTCTTTAGCATATAGCTAGGAACGGAACTGCTGGGTCATATGGTAATTCTCTTTAATCTTTTGAGGAACTGCCAGACTGTTTTCCAAAACAACTGTACCATTTTACATTCCCACCAAGAATGTATGAGCATTCCAGTTTCTCTAAATCCTTATCAACACTTGTAATCTGTTTCCTTGCTTATAGCCAGCCTAGGGGTATGGATTTGTATCTCATTCTGGTTTTGACTTGCATTTCCCTAATGACTATTGCTGTTAGACATCTTTTTGTGTGCTTACCGGCCATTTTTCTGTGTTTTTTTTGAAATGTCTATTCAGATTCTTTGTCCATTTTAAAATTGGGTTGTCTTTTTGTTGTTGAGTTTATCTTTATATATTCTAGATCCAAGTCCCTTATTATATGTGATTAAATATTTTCTCCCATCCTGGGGGTTCTCTTTTGACTTTCTTGAAGGCTGTTTTAAAGGCTGCAGGAAATAATCTTTATTGAGATTTTGTTTGTAAACTATGTTTGTCAACTAGGATCCTATGAATAATCTTTATTGAGATTTTGTTTGTAAACTATGTTTGTCAACTAGAATCCTATATAGTATCTACAATAACAATCTGATAAATCGGGGCGCCTGGGTGGCACAGCGGTTGAGCGTCTGCCTTCAGCTCAGGGCGTGATCCCGGCGTTCCGGGATCGAGTCCCACATCAGGCTCTTCCGCTATGAGCCTGCTTCTTCCTTTCCCACTCCCCCTGCTTGTGTTCCCTCTCTCGCTGGCTGTCTCTATCTCTGTCAAATAAATAAATAAAATCTTTAAAAACAAAAAAACAAAAAAAAAAACAATCTGATACATGGATTTTCATGATTGGGAGGACTTGAGGTTAAATGCTAAAAAACTTCTCAGTCTTAATTTTCCAGGATGAAAGGCACTTAGGCACAGTGGTGAGCACTTTTGTTTCAACTCAGATCAATCCTACCTGCAGCCTCTGAGAACTGTGTTCACACAAATAGTCATGTGGGTTAAAATACTCAGGATGCTCCCTTTGGTGCCCCCCCCCACCCCCGCCAGCCACTGCTGCTCTTTACTGGCCATATTCTTCCTGTTGCAACATTTCTCTTCCTGTACAAAAGTCAATTTCAATATGTAAGATCATATTACCTGTTTTGACCAAGACAGAAATGTTTCACTACTGACGGCGTTGGTCTAGAGGACACAGAGTCACTTCATTGTACAAGGAAGCCACCTTCCATTAACCCTCTGAGAAGATGATAGTGTCTTAGTTGATCCTTTTCCTGGTACTAATAAAGCTAAAATCTCTCTTTCCTGGGCCATCCTGGCTTCTTAGGGTCGGGCCCCTGTGCATTAATTAGGAGGAAGTCATGATGTGGATAATTCCAAAAAGTTTCTAAAATTAGATGTAGTTTAAATACAGCACAGCTTACGGAGATCTCTAGTTAGCTTTTCTGTAGGAAAAACCTGTATCATTCCGCAGACGTTTACTGCATTCCTAGTATATGGAAAGCACCATATTGATATCTTTGTGGTTTTTTTAAGGACTCAAAAGGCAGCATCAAGTTTTTTGTTTTTTGTGGTTTTTTTTGAGAGAGAAAGCGAGCATGTGTGTGCAAGTGGGGGTGGGGGGTGGGAGGGATGAATCTTAAACAGGCTCTGCACCCAGCACAGGGCCTGCCATGGGGCTCAATCGATTGACCCTGAGGTCATGACCTGAGCCAAAACCAAGAGTCAGACACAACATACTGAGCCACCCAGGCACCCAGCAGCAAGTCATTTTTAATTTTTGTTTTTAAGTAATTGCTACACCTAACATGGGGCTTACACTCAGAACCCTAAGATAAAGAGTCACGTGCTCTGCCAACTGAGCCAGCCAAGCACCCATTTTTTTTTTTTTTTTTTAACTTTTTGATCCACTTCACCCATTTCTGCCACCATCCTGTCAGCCTCCTGCCTCTGGCAACCACCAGTATATTCTCTGTGTCTAAGAGGGTTTTTTTTTTATTTTGTTTTTTTAAGATTCCACATATAAGAGAGGTCATACTGTATTGGTCTTTTGGGCTGACTTATTCCACTTAGCATAATGGCCTCAAGGTCCAGACATGTTGTCAAAAATGGCAAGATTCCATTTTTTTTTTTTTTAGGCTGGATCATATTGTATTGTATATACACATATTTACCCATTCACCCATCAGTGGACACTTGGACTGTTTCCGTATCACGGCTCTTGTAAATAGTGCTGCAGTGAACATCAGAGTGCATTTATCTTTTTGAGTTAATGTTTTTGTTTTCTTCAGATAAATACTCAGAAGAGGAATTGGTGGATCATACAGTAGTTCTGTTTTTTGTTTTTTTAGGAACAATCATACTGTTTTCCATACTGGCTATACCAATTTCGACTCCCACCAACAGTGCACAAATTCTCCATCCCCTCACCAACACTTATTTCTTGTCTTTTTGATAACTGCCATTCTGACAGGTGTGAAGTAGTATCTCCTTGCAGTTTTGATTTGCATTTCCCTGATGATTAGCGACGCTGAGCTTCTTTTCATGGTCCTGTTGGCCATCTGTATGTCTTTATTGGAAAATGTCTATTCAGATCTTTTTTTTTTTTAAAGATTTTTATTTATTTATTTATTTATTTATTTATTAAAGATTTTATTTATTTATTCGACAGAGACAGCCAGCGAGAGAGGGAACACAAGCAGGGGGAGTGGGAGAGGAAGAAGCAGGCTCACAGCAGAAGAGCCTGATGTGGGACTCGATCCCGCAACACCGGGATCACGCCCTGAGCCGAAGGCAGACGATCAACCGCTGTGCCACCCAGGCGCCCCCTTATTTATTTTTTTTTACAGAGATAGAGACAGCCAGCGAGAGAGGGAACACAAGCAGGGGGAGTGGGAGAGGAAGAAGCAGGCTCCTAGCGGAGGAGCCCAATGTGGGGCTCGATCCCATAACCCCGGGATCACGCCCTGAGCCGAAAGCAGACGCTTAACTGCTGTGTCACCCAGGCGCCCCAGATCTTCTCATTTTTTAAACTGGACTATTTGGGGGCTTTCTGCTGTTATTTTAGATTATTAGCCCCTTATCAGATACATGATTTGCTAATATTTTGTCCCATTCAGTAGGTTGCCTTTTCATTTTGTTGATGGTTTCCTTTGCTGTGCATACATTTTTGGGTTTGATGTAAGTCCCACTTACTTTTGCTTTTGTTGATTTTACTTTTGGTGTCAAGAGAGAAAAAAAATCATCACCCAGACCTGTGTCAAGGAGCTTATTACCCCCCGTCTCTTCTTCTAGGAGTTTTATGGTTTTAGGTCTTAAGTTAGAGTCTTTAATCTGTTTTGAGTTACTTTGTGTATGGTGTCAGACAGTGGTCCAGTGCTGTTCTTTTGCATGTGGCTGTTCAGTTTTCCCAGTACCATTTATTTTATTTTTATTTATTTATTTATTTTTAAAGATTTTATTTATTTATTTGACAGAGACAGAAACAGCCAGCGAGAGAGGGAACACAAGCAGGGGGAGTGGGAGAGGAAGAAGCAGGCTCATAGCGGAGGAGCCTGATGTGGGGCTCGATCCCACAATGCCGGGATCACGCCCTGAGCCGAAGGCAGACGCTTAACCGCTGTGCCACCCAGGCGCCCCTTCCAGTACCATTTATTGAAGAGACTGTCCTCTCCCCATTGTATATTCATGACTCTTTTGTCGTAAGTTAGTTGACCATGTGTGTGGGTTTAGTTCTGGGTTCTCTTCTGTTGATCTCTGTGTCTGTTTTTATGCCAATACCATACTGTTTTAATTACCGCAGCTTTGTAATGAAGGAGTTTGAAATCAGGGAACATGATGCCTCTAACTTTGTTCTTCTTTCTCAAGATGCTTTGACTTTTTTTTGCTACAAATAATCCTATTGTTTAGATTCATCATGTACATGTTGGTATACTAATATTTAAATGTCTCATTTTATTTAAGGAAACAAAGGAAGTCTTTTAATACTCCCTGATTCCCTTATTACTACTGCTCATAATACTTGGATTTGCCAGAAAATTTCTTAAGCTCTTGAAATTACATATTTCAGTTAACCTATGAAGCCTGCTTTGTTCCTGTCCTCCTTTTCAACTGAATTCCATTAAAAATGTCACCTGGTCCTTGTTGACATACATGTCATTGCTGTCCTGTTTTTCTGTTATTGGCTGCTTTTGCTGCTAACCACATCTATGCATGTAGACCACTGCCATGGACCACAGTGACACTGCCAAAAATTGTTTCTGTGTTTAAAAGCTGCTGTTAACACTGTCCTTCCATATAAACAGGTTCAGGTAAGCACACATTTTTATAAAGATTAAGAATTAGGCAAGACAGAAATCTCAATTATGATTTCATATACAGTTATATCATAGCCAATATATAGATCAGCTCCCTAATCATGAAATATCAATTATCCAGAAATATGTATAGTATATAATGTATGTTTAGAAAATTTATCTTAAGATCAGAGAAAATATTAATATGGAAAAATTTATAAAAAGAAAACTTAAAAACATTATATATTACAGTAGTCTTCGTATATTACAATAGTGTTTGAAGACTGTGCTTGAGAAACTTCCTATGTTCATTATAAGTATTTTTTTTGTATAATTATGTAATTCAGTATAAAATATTTACCTTCTAACTCTTATTTGATAGGAAGCCTTTCTGCTGGATTTGCAATCAAGGAATTACCACCAATAGAGGACAATAATAAAGGAAAATTATACCACTTAGTGATATTGGAGAGAAATGAAAACCATGGCATCAAGGATTTGGATCTCAAGGAAGTCTGGGAAAATATGCATGAGTTTGAGAGTCAGTGGAGATACGATGCAAGAAATTACAAAGAAGTGCCTTTGACACATAACAAAAATCTCACTCATAGAAAAGATCAGCAACTTAATAAATCCTCAATTACTTTTCCTCAAAAGCAGAGTATTTCTGCAAGAAATAATACAGACCAGTATTTCATGCATGATGAGCCATTTGTAAGGCATTTGTTAAAACTGGAAAATAACGTAAGTGGTGCTGGAAACTGGTACATAAACTGTTTGGAAAGTAGAACTGGATTGAGTTTGCAGGCACACCTGGCTGACCTGTGGAGATTTCATACTGAGGAAAAAATGTATGAATGTAATCAAGTTGAGAAATCTGTCAACAATGGTTCCTCTGTTTCACCACTTCAGAGAATTCCTCCTAGTATCAAAAACATTTGGAATAAATACAGGAAGATTTTAAAATATCCTTTGTTACCTGCACAATACAGAAGAGCATATACTAGAGGAAAATCTTACAAATGTAATGACTGTGGGAAGGCTTTTAGCAAAAGCTCAAACCTCATGAGTCATGAGAGAATTCATTCAGGACAGAGACCTTACAAATGTAATGAGTGTGGCAAAGCCTTTACGGAGCGTTCACATCTTACTCAACATAAGAAAATCCATACTGGAGAGAAACCTTACAAATGTAATGAGTGTGGCAAGGCCTTTAACCAGTGTTCGAACCTCACTAGACATCAGAGAGTCCATACAGGAGAGAAACCATATAAGTGTAACATATGTGGCAAGGTCTGTAGTCAAAATTCAAACCTTGCAAATCATCAGAGAATGCATACTGGAGAGAAACCTTACAAATGTAATGAATGTGGGAAGGCTTTTATCCAACGTTCACACCTTTGGAGTCACGAGAGAATTCATACTGGTGAGAAACCTTACAAATGTAATGAATGCAGCAAAGCCTTTGCTGAATGTTCAAGCCTTACTCAACATAAGAAAATCCATACCGGAGAGAAACCTTACAAATGTAATGAGTGTGGCAAAGCTTTTAAGCAGTGCTCACACCTCCTTAGACATCAGAATACACATCCTGGAGAGAAACCACACAAATGTGATGTATGTGGCAAGGCTTTTATCCAAAGCTCTAGCCTTATAGAACATCAGAGAATTCATACAGGAGAAAAACCTTATAAATGTAATAAATGTGATAAGGCTTTTATCAGACGGTCACACCTTTGGGGTCATGAGAGAACTCATACTGGAGAGAAACCTTACAAATGCAGTGAGTGTGGCAAAGCTTTTGCTGAGCGTTCAAATCTTACTCAACATAGAAAAATCCATACTGGGGAGAAACCTTACAAATGTAATGAGTGTGGCAAAGCTTTTACCCAATTTGCAAACCTTACTAGGCATCAGAAAATACACACTGGAGAGAAACCACACAAATGTGATGTGTGTGACAAGGCTTTTATCCAAAGTTCAAGCCTTATGGAACATCAGAGAATTCACACAGGAGAAAAACCTTATAAATGTAATACATGTGATAAGGCTTTTATTAAACGTTCTCACCTTTGGGGTCATGAGAGAACTCATACTGGAGAGAAACCTTATAAATGTAATGAGTGTGGCAAAGCCTTTACGGAGCGTTCACATCTTACTCAGCATAAGAAAATCCACACTGGAGAGAAACCTTATAAATGTAATGAGTGTGGCAAAGCTTTTACCCAGTTTGCAAAACTAACGAGGCATCAGAAAATACATAGTGAAAAGAAACATCATAAATCTAGTATGTGTGCCAGTGGTTTAATTCAAAGTTCAAGCTTTGGGGATCATCAAAGAACTCATGGTAGAAAGAAACCTTACAAATAAAATGATTAAGCAAGTGGTCAAGCCTTATTCAACATCAGAGATTCCCTCATGGAGAGGAACCATATGAAATTAATGTATGTGGCAAAGCTTGTAACCGGGGGCTTACACCTCACTTGATAGCAGAATATAAACCTCTAAAAGAAATCACACAAATGTAATGTATGGCAAGGCTTCTCCAAAGTTTATACCTTGTGGGACGTAACAGTTCTTACTAGATAGAAACCTTGCGGATGTAATGAGTGTGATCAGCTTTGTAAAAGAGGCAAATGGGATTAAGAGGTATAAATTTCCAGTGAGTAAAAAAAAATACAACTTTGTGGTCATGAAAGAATTCATATGAGATGGACACCATACAGATGTGTCAAGGTCTTTACCTGAGGAAACACCAAAGAATTCATTCTGGACAAAAACTTACAAATGTAATGAAGGTGGTAATTTGTTTAGCCAGTTCTCTAAATGGACTACAATAAGAAAATTCATACTAGGGGGACGTAGGTCTGTTTTGAGGATTAACCAATCGTAGATGTTAAATTCCACAGAAAAGTTAAGTTATTTAAAACTAATGAGATGATGTGTGTCAATAGAACAAGGATATCTGTGGAAAGACCTACTATCTTCAGCTTATAATTTTTAAAAAATATTTTAAGTAATCTCAGCACCCCATGTGGAATTCAGATCCACAACCCCAAGATCAAGAGTTGCATGCTCTTCTGACTGAGCCAGCCAAAAGCTCCTATACATTTTTTTAAAATTATTTGAGGTTTCTTGAGGCTGCATTATTATTGATGACTTACAACCTGAAGTTTGGAATCCACTGATATTATACTTTAATTACCTGAATTTCAGGAGACCATAATGGTCTCAGAAGGGGTCAGTAAGGTAAAAGCACCGAGTTCATTAGGTGGGGCTTATACCAAGTAACCTGGAAAAACTAGGTAGGATACTAATTTTAAGATACAGTGTGGTGTAAGTTTGAGAGCATAGGGAGAGGCAGGGAATAGTGTAAAACTGTTACCTAAATTGCCATGTTTTCTGTGATCACAGCATCTTCTCTAGATTTGTTGGTATGATTGAGGGCCTTTGTTGAGGATGATTATAGGAAAGGATGATCATGAAACAGAGTAGGCCAGGACATAGAATGAGATTTTCATGTGAGTAGAAGAACAGGTTACTAGGGATGGCATATGTAGAAAAAAATTGAGGGGGAATGATGAGCTCTCCCTCTTTTGAAAGGTAGTTGTTGTATATCATAGATTAGTAAAAATTAATCTTATTTTTGGAAACCGAAGAAGAAGTTCTAGAGGACATTTTAATCAAAAGAACGAGAGTAGTATGCTTGTGAAGGATTCAAATTTGGCCACTGAAATTGCATTTTGATACCATTTGATTTAGGATGTTATAAATTCTCATATCTTAAGTAAAATAGAAACTTTTTTTTTTTTTTTTTGGCAACACTGAATGAATCATACGCCTTTTATTAGCCCAAGTGCATCCCACCTCCTCAGGGCATTTCATAATGAACACTAATACATCCTTGGGCTCCCTAGGTTGAATGTCATCCATAACAACTTTCCGCCATGTTAGATTCATACAACTTACAGTCTTGGAAATACATATTCATAATTTGAATTTGAAAGTTATGCAATTTCAAACTCTCACCCTCTGAAACTTGCCTCCCTGTTCATGAACATACACTATGATTATATTTCTACATGCCTTTCTTTTTTGCTGAAATGAGGCCCATGGGTTGTACCTTTACACGAAATGAAAATAAAAAAGTAGTAAGCATATGAAAAGTATTAGGAAATAAAAGAAAATTTCAGAAATAAGGATAAAGATAATCTCTTGGGCTGGAGTGCCCAGGAAAATAAATTGAAAAGATCAGTGTTCATTGAGTTTACTCTCAAGAACGAACACTGACACAGTGGGAATCTTTTGATAACTAGCAATCTCATATAGTTACCCTCTAAAACATTTTTTGCTAGTTTGCACTTGTGCTTACTCCACTGGAACAGGATGTCTGGATGTCATGAGTGAGGACTCCAAACAATAAAGTGTTATGAGAATGTTTATTACATAATGATGCTTTCTCGAGAGAGCAGGACAGACCGCAGGTCGTTCTAAAAGTGGCTAGAGAACGCAGGGAATGGTGACTGGTTTGTTATGATGGATCTTATGTGGGGCTGGGGTGATGGCACTTACAGTGTGAACGTTCAACTAATGCCAAGGGAAGGGGCACTCGGGCTTTATTATTAGCTTGCCCTGCCCAGATGGACAGAATAGTAAGAGATTATAATGAGGCTTAACAGGTACCATTTGTCCGACATCAAAAATGGAGTCAGACTCTTCAATGTAAAACTGAATGTTTACTCCTGACTTGGTAGGGGAAGACCACAATGTTCCTCATGCTAACACACTACTTTCCTTTTCCTGGTGCACATACAGACCCCGCTGCACAATATGATTGTTGGAAATGGTGAGATACTGTTTAGATAAATCACCTAAGGTATCTTTACACTTCTGATGTCACAATCATATTTCTATTAAGTTATAGTCGAATATTAAAATACATGTGGAAGTCATAGAATATGTCCCAGCTACAAGCCTTTTGTAAATCCCTCTTTAAGGTAGAATGGAATGAATGGAATCTCAAAATCAGTCCTTTCATTTCTCTACCAAGGTACTAGAATCAGAATATCGGTATTGAAACTTGGCAAATTATTTTATTTTAGGTTCAGATAAATAAAATTACAATAAAATTTCAAAGGAAATAAATCTTTAAGTTAGGAAACCCTGGACTAATAATTTTTGAATCCATTTGGAACACCTGTCAAGCTGGTCATGGGTTGCAGGGAACATACTCTCAGGATAAAGAACAAAGTCTGCTGAAAACTTCCCACAGTTATCCTTGACTACCTTGTCATTTAATATTAATAAGAGGTATTATTAATTTGGTCTGCAAAATGTTTTCTCTAACATCTTTTTCTTTTACCTTCTGTTGTTTAGGCGTGAATATGAAATTTGAAAAGTCCCTAATAACCTTATTAAAGTTGCATTATTAAAATTTCTAGCTAGTTGGAAAAAATTCCTGGGATTATCATGTCCACATAAGACAAAAATGTAATAACGAAAAGGGCTTTGCCCCTCACCCTTGGTCACACAGTGGCCATCCTGCTCTAAGGAGAGAGGGCTGAGTGCTAATGGAGGTAGAGCCAGCGGAGAACCGCCCAGGGAACCTGTCACATCCCACATCACAACTCTGGGCTTCCTGTTACTTGGGAATGATAAACCACCTACTTGTTTCAGCCTTCCAGGAGGACACTCACAAAGACAGTCCTATGTGACCAAAAAGATGAATATTTTGTACTGAGAGTAGAATGGAGCATTTGAGAGGGGTTCTTGAATTTAAAATTTTGTAGCTTAGAAAAGCTTCATTAAAACATCCCTTCAGGGGCATCTGGGTGGCTCAGTCGTTAAGCATCTGACTTTTTTTTTTTTTAAAGATTTTATTTATTTATTCGATAGAGATAGAGACAGCCAGCGAGAGAGGGAACACAAGCAGGGGGAGTGGGAGAGGAAGAAGCAGGCTCATAGCGGAGGAGCCTGATGTGGGGCTCGATCCCATAACGCCGGGATCACGCCCTGAGCCGAAGGCAGACGCTTAACCGCTGTGCCACCCAGGCGCCCCAAGCGTCTGACTTTTGATTCAGGCTCAGGTCATGATCTCAGGGTCACGAGATGAAGTCCACATTGGTCTCCATGCTTAGCAGGGAGTCCGCTCAAGATTCTCCCTCTCCCTCTCCCCCTCCTCCCCGTCAAACAAATCTTTAAAAAGCAAATCCCTTCACTGATGAGTTAGAGCTGTTTGACACATGTTGCCTAAAATTCACAATGCGAACAAGATATAGCGTGAGAATTTATGACGAAATGTTCAGAACACGAAGTTACAGGAATAAGG
The DNA here is from genome assembly GCF_017311325.1 of Ursus maritimus. Lineage (NCBI taxonomy): Eukaryota > Metazoa > Chordata > Mammalia > Carnivora > Ursidae > Ursus > Ursus maritimus. The sequence goes on from NW_024424341.1 coordinate 48,068,761, forward strand.
AATTTGGTGCCACAGATATAATTACATGTTTACTTGACCATTTGAAGCATTTGCACTGCAGTAACTTTCTACATTCACTCACTCTATCAGGAACTCTTCTGATCACTGATACTCACAGGAAACAAAATCCCCTGCCTTCAAGTAGCTTATATTCCGTAAGGGTAAGTCTAAAAGGATAAAATATGATGATGCTAAGTATGGTAAGTGTGTTCACATACAGTGATAGACTTACAGGGTTTCCTAATTTAAACAATGTTTTCAGGCAGCGCCCATACGATGAGGTGACATTTGAGCAGAATCACTGAAAGTGTATCATGTAAATACAAATGAGGAAGGGCAGGTGGGTAGAGGAAACAGAAGGAGAAAGTTGTCAGGATGGGAAAATATTTACTGCGACTGGTATGTGGCTTGGTGAAATGTCATATTAAGTTTCTACTGGAGACATTTAAAATTTGGGACTCCTTATAGTTACAATTTTTTAAATTTTAACAAAATTCCCCAGAGTACTTAAGATGATATGTAATAGATCCAAAATCATGATGACCTGTTTAGAGACTGCACAGACGTATTTCTTCATGGCAGCCTTACCACTGCCAAGAGAACACAGGGGTGGGGTGGGGTAATGAACTAATGGAAAGATAGTAAATACCATTTGTCAAAACTATCTGAGAGGTTTGATCCCAGGACTTGTTAAGATACACGCTCTTCCTGTTGTGTACACCCCTGTAGCCAGCCAGGGGTATATTGCTACTTCCACTTATGAACGTGTATCAAGTAAAACTGGTGGGTCTTTGTGCCCCAGTTATATCTTCAATGTCCATATCATAAATTTCTTTTACCATATAATAAAGTACTGTACTTTCAAATGAATAGTAACAAAACGCATATTTCGTATATTTTCCTCATGAGTACAAGACCTACTGACTCCCATTTATTCCTAGTTGTACTCTTCCAATTGAGACCAGTCTTTTGTCACCAGTGCCTAATATTTGACTACAGAATTGACTTTTCAGTTATGTTTCATATCCCAAATTTTATACTAATTCAGATGTGGTGAGAATGTGACTCTATGAACAAGGTTGGCAAACTTTTTATGTAAGGAACAGACAGTAAATATTTTATTCTTTGTAGCCCATGCTGTTTCTGTTCAGCTATTCCAGTATGTCCTTATTGGATCAAAGTACCTCTTACACTTCATCTAAAAACAGATGGCATATTTGGCTCATGTTCTGTAGGTTGCAAACCCCTGATCTACACAAGGGAGTTAAGAGCACCAGGATAAGTAGCTCTATGGGTAAATTAGAAGCAACTTCCTATTTTTAAATCTCTTTAAAATACAGTGGACTGTTTAAGAAACTAACGGTCTAGTGCATATGTAAAAGTAAACCTGTAATAACGATAGCATAGGGCAGGAGTGGAGAAATGGAAGTACACGTGGAAAGGAAGGGTCTGATGCTCTCCAAGAAGAAGTATCAAGTCACAAGAAGGTAGACGAAGTTGTGTAGTACGACCACTACAGCAAGCACTTAAACAATAGCTGTAGCTGACACCAGTAAACCAAAAAAGATTTCAAACAAAACCATTTGTAAAAGCTATTTCAAAGAAGAGAGAAAGGGGGAACAGGAGAAAGGAGATATGATGAAACCAACAGCAAGATAATTTAAGTCTATATAATATCAGTAAAAGGAAATGGTCTAAAGACCCCAGTGAAAAGCAAAAATTGTAAATTGTAATTTTTAAAGACCAACGACAATGTTTCCTACAAGAAATTCACTTCAAAAAGTAACGGACACAGTAAAATCATGGAAAAACGATAAACACTATTAGAATAGCTGGGGCACCTGGGTGGCTCAGCCATTAGGCGTCTGCCTTCAGGTCAGGTCATGATCCCAGAGTCCTAGGATCAAGCCCCACATCGGGCTCCCTGCTCAGCAGGAAGCCTGCTTCTCCCTCTCCCACTCCCCCTGCTTGTGTTCCCTCTCTTGCTGTGTCTCTCTCTGTCAAATAAAATCTTAAAAAGAAAAAAAAATAGAGTAGCTATATTAAGATCAAAGTTGATTAAAAAGCAAATAATATGACCAAGGATAATGAAATCTATTTCATAATCATAAAGGGATAAATTCACCAGAATGGCATGAGAATCCTAAACCATACACCCAGCAGCAGAACTTCAAACCCCCTGAAAAAACGGACAGGACCACAATGACAGACCAATCCACAGTCAAGAAATTTCCATGCCCCTTCTCTCCATAATAGAACAAGTAGAGAGAAAATAAGGACCTAGACAATTGTAACATGAATGTCAAGGAAACTGACCTAATTGACATTTACAGAACTGAGAGATAATAGAAAATAACGTATATTGGTCTCTGCCTCTGGTTCCTGCACAGAGCTCCTAAAACCCTTATCTTTTCCTGAGTGATAAGAGTACTAGGAGCATCTTTTGTTATAATGAGGCAACTCTGGGTGGGCTCCTGGGTGGGCCTGAAAGACCAAGCCATGATTAGAAGCTTGGGATCTTCAGCCCCATCCCCTTTTCTCCAGAGAGAGGAGAGGGGCTGGAAATGGAGTTAATGACTGGTCATGCATATGTGGGGAAGTCTCCTTAAAATCCTAATAGTTGGGGGTTTGGAGAGCTTCTAGCCTGGCGAACACAGCCACTCCAGGAGGGTGACGCACCCCAACTCCACGGGGACGAGCTTCTGCACTGAGGACCTTCCCAGACCTCATTCTATGTATCTCTTCATCTGACTGTTCATCCGTATCCTTTATCAAATTCAAAGGTGGTACAATTACTGGAGATAATGACTTTGGGAGGTTAAGATGGGTGAGGAGAAAAGAAAAGGTGATTGAAAGTACCAGTCAGCTTTCCAGAAGCTTTTCTGATAAATATAGATAGATAGATAGATAGATAGATAGATAGATAGATATAGATATATCTCCCTGCATTCTTATGGTCTTACAACAACAAACATCTATTTCTTCCTCATGTCACATCTATCATTATTCACCTTTTGCTTGGTTCTGTCATTTAAGTCTGGGATTCGGAGTAAAACCTCAGTGTATGTGGGACATACCATTCTTGCACAAGAGAGAAGAGAGTGTTAGAAGGAGCAAACAAAGCTTTTAAAGCTCATATTTACATTAAAATATGCCATTCTACTCACATCAAATTGACCAAGCTGGCTATAAATTGGGCAAGAAGTGTAATCCCCTCGGAGAAGAGTTACCTAAGTCAAAGAGCAGACATGCATACTCTCACAAGAGGGTGATAATTAACTGGAAATGATCTTACAATATATGATTGTATGGCTCCTACCAGAAATAATTTCCCCTTCTTTGTTTACACAAAATACACTTACCTTTGTCCCAAAAGAAAAAAAGTTCTACCCAAACATGACTTCAGTCACATGGGAGGGTGTCGTAATAGTCTCGTGAGATTCCTCTTGGTTGAGAACCTCATGTGGAGTCCTCGCTCATAACACATTACGGTGGAACAGAGAAAAACCTCAACAAACCCTCCCATTCAGAAAAGAAAAAGGAGGGACCCAGTAGTCTCTGGTCCACAGCAAACGGGTAGGAATGAGGAGTGATCCTTTCCTCAGCAAATGCTTTTATCCTGAGAATAGCTGTCCAGTCCTTCATCCTTTGTGTTTCACTGTTCTTGACTTCAGCTAATTACACCTGCCAGAGTATTAGAAACTCTGCCTTCCTTGTACAACATTTCCCCAGCTACTTCCTTCCCATCAAATTGCTGAGTCCCAAAGACTATTGGACACTGACGAGATCACAGCTCCCTTGTATTACAAACTTGGTGCTCTGTCAACAGGAGGATATTTTTATTTATTTATTTATTTTTAAAGATTTTATTTATTTATTCGACAGAGATAGAGACAGCCAGTGAGAGAGGGAACACAAGCAGGAGGAGTGGGAGAGGAAGAAGCAGGCTCATAGCGGAGGAGCCTGATGTGGGGCTTGATCCCAGAACGCCGGGATCACGCCCTGAGCCGAAGGCAGACGCTTAACCGCTGTGCCACCCAGGCGCCCCAGGAGGATATTTTTAAATAGCACTTTATGTGATACCCAACAGCTACATTTTCCATTAGCTACGACTACCATGTTTTGCAAGACATGCTGAACTCCAGATTTCTTTCAGGGTCTTTGAGCTTCTCAGGGCCCTCTAGCAGAGCCATACCTGTGCTTTCTACTCACTAAGCCATCTTGTCCAAAAGGAGCAATTCCACAGGAGACACTTTAATCAGCTGCAGGTTACTTCAAAGGACATTAGGCCATGTCCTTCGTTTAGACTTTGCCATGATTTTGTGTTTTAACTTGCCCTGAACCCTCAAAGTAGTTTTTTAAAGATTTATTTATTTGTGAGAGAAAGAGAGAGAAAACGAGTGGGAGGGGCAGAGGGAGAGGGAGAGAGACTCTCAAGTGGACTCCGTGCTGAGCACAGAGCCCGACGTGGGGCTCAGTCTCACAACGCCAAGATCATGACCTGAGCCGACACCAAAAGTCAGACGCCTAACTGACTGTGCCACCCGGCACCTGGACCTTCCACGTATTTTTTTTTTTTTCAAGATTTTTTATTTATTTATGTGACAGAGAGACAGCCAGCGAGAGAGGGAACACAAGCAGGGGGAGTGGGAGAGGAAGAAGCAGGCTCCCAGCCAAGGAGCCCGATGTGGGACTCGATCCCGGAACGCCGGGATCACGCCCTGAGCCGAAGGCAGACACTTAAAGACTGCGCTACCCAGGCGCCCCCTTCCACGTATTTCTTAATGGTAAGTTTCACCAATTGGAGATGAGGCAAAGTTACATCCTTAAATCCTGCTTGCAAATCAGCTTGTTCAGGTCTGATGCGAGGTCTTTATTGTAATACTGTGTTAAATGCAGTTGAGAACAAAGTGGCGTGTTACTATCTTTTGCTTTCCTGATCTTTCTATTGGTGGGGGTGACATACAGGCGTGATCACATTTGCCAAGGAAACATTTGCCAAGATCTGGAGACGTTTTTTCATGTCCTAATTGTGGTGGTTCTACTGGTATCTAGTGGGAAAGGCCAGTAGTGCCGCTAAATAGCCTCCGATGCACGGGACAGCTTCACACAGCAGAGGATTACCTGACCCGCACTGTCAACAGCATAGTACAGCTTATACCATGTAAACAGCAAAAGAACGCAGGAAGGTCTACACTAATACCAGATAGATTGCAGAGAGGATAAAAGTACTGAGTAAAAAGGGGGAGAGTACATCATGATAAAAGGGTCACTCAAACAAGGTGACTTAGCTATCTTGAGCGTATATGCACCAAAGAACAGCTGCAAAATACGTGAAGCAACAACGGATAGAAACAGACAGGAGAAATAGACACATTCGCAGTTACAGCCCGAGACTTCAGTGCAGGTCTCTCAATAATTGACAGAACGATGACAGAAAATCAGCAGGACACTGATGAATTTTACACCAGCGTCAAGTCACCGGATCTAATCAGCATTTTTCCAACACCACCCAAACACAGGAGAGAACACGTTTTGTTTTGTTTTGTTTTTTGAAGAACATATGCCAGGACAGATTATATTCTGGGCCATAAAATACCCCTCAACAAATCCAAAAGAATGGAATCATAGTGTGTTCACTGCCCGCGGTCGAATCCAACTACAAATCGAAAACAGAAAGCTACCAGGAACATCTCCGAACACTTGGAAACTAAACAACTTACCTTCAAATAATCCACAGGTCAACGAGGGAGACTCAAGGGAAATGCGCAGGCTGAAAGAAAATGAAAATACCACGTCATAATCTGTGAGGTATAACTAAAGCAGCACTGAGAGGGAAATTGATAGCACTCAATGTTTACGTTAGAAAAGAGGGAAAATATCCAAGAATAATCTAAATTGCAGTTAAGAAATCAGAGTGGACAAAAATAAACACAAACCAAGCAGAAGGAAGAAAATAATAAAGAGAAAAAAAAAGTAAGATTGAAAATAGGAAAACAATAGAAAAATAAAACGAAGAGCTGGTTCACTGAAAAAATCGATAAAATTACAATCCACTAGCAAAACCACCTAAGAAAATAAGAGAAAACACAAATTATTCATAACAAATTAAACAGGGACTATTTCTCTAGAATCTGCAGATATCAAAAGGATGGTAAGGGTCGAATACAAAACTCTACATGCATGAACTTGAAAACTTAGGTGAAATGGACTGATTCCTCTACATGTACGCCCTACCACAAATCACCCATGTGAAATCTATCATAGGAATACTTTGAATTGAAAAGTAAATTTGTAATCTTAAAATACCCTCCAAAAAAGAAACCTGCAGGCACAGATAGTGAGTGGTGAGAGTTTAGCTAATATTGGTGCCTTATCATCCATTTTATGTGGCCAGGTGGCCGCAGGGATCTTGAACTGACACTAGCTCCTCCCTAGATAAGAGCCCACAGAGTCACAGGCAAATGTTGGTTCCTGATATATTCTCCCCCACCTCCCAGGGCCTTCCCTTTGGAAGCCCTTTAGATACGACCCCCCACACACCCCCAAAAGCTTACCAAAACCCTGCTGTGTTTGGTTTGAATTGACCAATATGGCCTTAACCCAGAACCCCAAAGCATTCCATTGAGGGACACTAATAAATGCATGTACCCCAGGTCCTGCCCTAAGGTCTCTGCCTGGACCCTGCCTTAACCTCCTCACATGACCCCTACTGGTGTCCAGAATAGCTCCCCCAGATCTGTGAGTAATAAACTTCTCCACTTCGCTCTCCCTTATAGTCTTTTATTGAACCATGGCTCACCATCTGACATCTAGGGCTCTACTTAACAAATGTTAATACAACAAAGTCATGACAGCAACACTAGACAATTCTATCAAACCTACAAAGAATTAACAGAAATTCTACACAATTTCTTTCAGAAAATAGAAGGAGAGGCAATACTTTTCCCAACTGAATTTGTGAGGTTGGTATTAGCATAATATCCAAATACACAAAAAATTAACAGGGAAAAAGATAACTACCAACTAAATCCCAAATGAAGATGAGAAATTCTTAGCAAAATATTAGCAGTAGAAATCAACACCACCAGAAAGAATTGTACACCATGACCAAATGGGTTTATTTGAGGGACAGAAGGCAGTTTCAAATTCAAGTCAGTGTAATCCACAATGTTAACAGGCTGGAGAAGAAAAATCACAGGATCCTGTCAATTGATACAGAAAAAGCATTTGACAAAACTTAACACCCATGTACAGTATACACTTTCAGAAATCTAGGAACAGATGGACATTTCCTCAACTCAATAAAGAACTCCTACAAAAAACGTATAACAAACATCATACTTAATGGTGAAAGACTGGATGCTTTTCTCCCAGAGGCTGGGAACAGGGCAAGGATGTCCACTCTCACCACTGATATTTGATGTGTTATTAGACGTTCTAGCCAGTGAAGCAAGGGGAGAGGAGTAAACAAAAGTGACAAAGAGAAAAGGAAGATAAAACAGTGCAAGCATTTGCAGAAGACATCCTGGTTGTGGTAGACTGAATAACGCCCCCACCCCAAAGGATGGCCATGTCCTCATGCCCGTAACATGGGGTGTTACTGTAAATGTCATAAGGGAGTGTGCAGCTGTGCTCTGGCGAGGATCATGAGGTGGGAGATTATCCCGGATGATCTGGTAAGTGTGATAGAGTCCTGAGGGTCCTTATAAGAAGGATGCAGGTAGAGTTAGTCATGTAGAAGCTGGTGAAGGGATGGAAGCCAAGGGGCAGAGCTAAACAAGTTTTAAGATGCGAGGCTGCTGGCTTTTGAAGATGGAGGAAGGGGACCACGAGGGAGAGGATGTAAGCAGCCTCCGGATGTGGGAAGGTAAGGAAATAAATTCTGACCTGGAATATCCAGGAGGAGCACAGTGCTGTGTGGATCCGTGTGACACGTCTGGCCTCCAGAACTGTAAGAGAATCAACTTGTTAGTCTAAGTCATTCAGGGTGTGGTAATTTGTCACAGCATCACTAGGAACATTTTTGAAGTTGTATATGTAGAAAAACCAAACGACTGTACAAAAATTTCTAGAAATCTCTAGGAAGAGATTTCAGTTAACCATCTGGCCATTAAAGTTACTTCACTTAAGACCTGAAAGAACTCTTCATATTTTGTACCTACTTTGTACCTGTCACTGCCTTATGTTCATTTTCATGTCACAAAAGTCTCAAAACAACCCACTGGTTTCTGTATCCCTTGGTGTAAAATGGGGGAAAATGTAAACTAAACATATAATCTGGGTCACAGTGTGTGGAAGGAAAAATTGTATTTAAGAAAAAATTGGGGGGGGGGCTGGGTGGCTCATTCTGCCTTTGGCTCAGGTCAAGTTCTGGAATTGAGCCCCACATCGGGCTCCTTGCTCAGTGGGGAATCTTCTTTTCCTTCTCCCTCTGCCTGCTGTTCCTCCTGCTTGTGCTGTCAAATAAAATCTAAAAAAGAAAAAAAGGAAGGAAGGAAGGAAGGAAGGAAGGTTTTACTACAGTTGAAAATGGATCATGTAACATATTGCTTAAGACCCTAATTCGAAATTGACCTTTTAAAATCATTTGGAAAATTGCTTCTAGTAATATTTATTATCTAATAAACATTTCCAAACAACTTGTTTAAAATGTCAATACATCTTAAGGCAATTTATCTAAATAGTATTTTATAAGCATTTTCAACAACCATATCATACAATGGAACCTATGTGTAGAGGGAAGGGAATGTAATAAATTATTAGCATGAAGAAAATTTTGTCTTTCCCAACCAAGAAATCAGGAATTTCAAGAGTAAATATTCAGGTTTACTAAAGAGTATCCATTTCTTGATGGTTGACTACTGATACTTTTTTTTTTTTAAAGATTTTATTTATTTATTTGACAGAGAGAGCCAGCCAGCGAGAGAGGGAACACAAGCAGGGGGAGTGGGAGAGGAAGAAGCAGGCTCATAGCGGAGGAGCCTGATGTGGGGCTCGATCCCATAACGCCGGGATCACGCCCTGAGCCGAAGGCAGACGCTTAACCGCTGTGCCACCCAGGTGCCCCCCAACTACTGATACTTTTAAGGCTCACTACCACCTCTATTCTACCCATCTGGGCAAGATGATAAAAAAAGCCTACGTGCTCCCTCCTTTGATGCCAGCTGAAGTTCAAACCACAGCAGGTACCCTCCCCCCAACCCCACCCAGTAACCACCTTAACACACCAAACCAGTCCCCATTTCCTGTTCTCTCGAATCATTTTTGGACCAGCCTGGAAGTCTACGTGCCTGCCCTAGAAATCTTCATTAGGTAACACGTGTTCTCGTAATGCTTGTAGTGCATGGCATCACCAGTCTCAATATCCAAACCCAACTTTGGTTAGGGTTCCACCTGCTCCAGCGGATGGCCACAAGCGCAAATTAACAAAAAAGGTGGAGGGTGTATACATGAAATTTCTAGTTTATCTATCAGATGTTTCCATTATATACTGTTTGTCCTAAATTATTTCACGAGTGCTTCAAGCTCAAAATAGATTATTTTTGGCCATATTTCTGAAATTATTTTATTTCTGAATTTTTCATGTTTCCTACGTTCCTACTTTTGCTTTATTTAAGTCAAGGTGCATACCATGGTTGTATTTGGGCACAAGACACATGAAGAAATGTAATCACATGGCGCATATTCATGAATGGGGGGCAGACTTTAGGGGATGAGAGTCCTGAACTTGCACTGCTACGGCATTTTCATTACTGCCACATAAACATCCTGGGGCAGAGTATGTAGAGAATAACGCAAGTGCTAAGTATATAATCCCCAAACTGTTCTTTGATTCCATCATGGAGAGAAATTGTCAGAGATTCCTTCACCCTTGAGAGCCTAATGGTGCACGGTTAGTGTGTGTTACAAAGTACCCCACACAGGTGGGATAAACTGTGTTAGAAGAACATGACTCCTTCAGAGTTATGGGGAAATTATTTAAACTTTATTAATTACAACATGAGAGCTGTGATACATTTTGAAGAAAACAATAGCAAAATGTAATGGCAGGAGTTAACTATGAATTGTGCACATACTGTCCCAGTTCTTTCCATTCCATTGCCTTCTTAGATAACTGCTCTCTTCAATTTCCAAGAAAAGGGAAATCTGTCAATAATAATATATCAATTTGTCATTGACAGATTAGAACAGTTATTAACATCTTCCCCTGCGTTGCTTCTACCACATAATCAGTCCCTAGTGAACAAACTATCACTGTCCTCCCATGACAAGTCCAGTCCCTATAATTCATCTAGAGAAGGGGGCCCTGAATGTAACAAGCATGATGGCTTATATGGAGGTCTGCATCGTTCTCTGCCTCTCCCCAATGCGAATTCATACAATAGTGAATCTGACAACTCAGTGTCCTTGTTCCAGGGAACGAGGACATAAATAAGTCACACCCAAGAAGTAGGCTCCTTCATCTTGTGATTCCTCTTCAGAGACCATCAGGAAAGGCCTATAAGCGAAGCTTAAGATCAACAGATTTCAAACTTCAGGTTGAAACTCACAGTAATGTAGCCTTTTCAAGAAAACTCAAGTAAATAAATACCTCGTACACAGAAAATAATGAGCTACTTCCACACGTCCTTGTTCCCATGATACAGGAATCTCAACATTTTTGGACACATTTCTGCAGTAACATCTCAGGTTAATCGCAGAGAACTAAAGACAATTATTCCAGTTATATCCAGTTATTCCTGGATTCTCTGATGTGTGGTCTGTGGATTGGTCAAAAAATTTATCGGATTTATAAGAGTTCTGCCCAGTATCAAATCATTGGTGAATCCCGAGGGCACACTGTTCCTTAAAGGCACTTCCACATTCGGCATATTTGGTGTAGCTTCCCCTACATAAATTCTCTCATTACTCCAAAGGCATGAACATTGGATGAAAGCCTTACCACTTTCTTTACATTTGTAAGGTAGCTCTCCAACATATATTCTCTGATGTTCCAGTTTTGACGCTGGGGATAAAACCTTAGCATACACGTTACTTTGTGTGGTTTCTCTGAAAGATGTGTATTCTGATGTCATTGTGAGGCCCAGATAACAGCTCTGCCACATTTACATGGTCTCTCTTAACATGAACTCTGTTGTTGCAACATACTTGGAACTCAAGGTAAGGGCTTTGCCACAATCGTTGCATTTATAAGGTATTGCTCTAGCACGTTCCCCAATTTTTGATCTTTGGATAAAATCCTTGCCACATACATTAACTTTGTGTGGTTTCTCTAGTGGATATTTAATCATATCTGGTGTTTCTCTACCGGATATTTACTCATATCTAGTGAAGAGTACTAATTTAAAACTTTGCCACATCTGTTACACTTATAAATATGAACTATTTGGTGAACGCTGAGTTTAAGGCAATCCCTAAAAGCCTTGCCACGTTCAGTACATTTGTAAGGTTCTCTCCAGTATGGATTATCTGATGACTGGTGAGGTGTGACCCTCGAGTAAAGGCTTTGCCACACTCGTGGCATTTGTAAGGTTTCTCTCCAGAATGAATTCTTTGGTGAATCCTGAGGTCAGACCATTGTCTAAAAGCCTTCCCACATTCAATACATTTGTATGGCTTTTCTCCAGTATGAATTTTCTCATGAAGCCTAAGGTGTGAACCCCTGTTAAAAGCCTTGCCACACTCCCTACATTTGTAAGGTCTCTCACCTGTATGGATTACCTGATGTTTACTTAGGCTTGCACGGACACTGAAAGATTTGCCACACTCATTACATTTGTAAGGTCTCTCGCCTGTATGGATTCTCCGGTGATTTACAAGGTGTGAATTTTGACTGAACACCTTGCCACACTCATTACACTTGTAAGGTTTCTCTCCAGTATGGATTCTCTGATGACTTCCTAGGTGTGAATTTTGACTGAAAACTTTGCCACATACATCACATTTATATGGCTTCTCTCCTCTATGGATTATCTGATGTGTACTGAGGTGTGAGCCCTGAGTAAAGGCTTTGCCACACTCATTACATTTGAAAGGTTTCTCTCCAGCATGAATTCTTTGGTGAATCCTGATATCAGACCACTGCCGAAATGTCTTGCCACATTCAACACATGCATATGGTTTCTCTCCAGTATGATTTCTCCCATGATGCCTAAGGTGTGAACGCTTGGTAAAGGCCTTCCCACATTCACTACATTGGTAAGGTTTCTCTCCAGTATGGATTACCTGATGGTAAGTTAGGCTTGACCGCACACTAAAGGCTCTACCACATTCACTACATTTGTACGGTTTCTCCCCAGTATGGATTCTCCGATGACTTGCTAGGTGTGAATTTTGACTGAAGACCTTCCCACATATATCACATTTATATGGTTTCTCTCCTGTATGGATTATCTGATGTTTAGTGAGGTGTGAGCCCTGAGTAAAGGCTTTGCCACACTCGTGGCATTTGAAAGGTTTCTCTCCAGCATGAATTCTTTGGTGAATCCTGATGTCAGACCATTGTCTGAAGGCCTTGCCACATTCAATACATTTGTATGGTTTTTCTCCAGTATGAATTCTCTCATGATGCTTAAGGTGTGAACGCTTGATAAAAGCCTTGCCACATTCATTACATTTATAAGGTTTCTCTCCAGTATGGATCACCTGATGGCTTATTAGGCTTGAACGCACAATAAATGCTTTGCTGCACACATTACATTTGTATGGTTTCTCTCCAGTGTGACTTTTCTTATGGTCAGTCAGGCTTGAACTTTGGATAAAAGCTTTACCACACTCATTACACTTGTGTGGTTTCTCTCCACTATGAATTCTGTGATGTTTTACAAGCTTTGAACTTTGGCAAAAAGCCTTGCCACATTCATTACATTGGTAAGGTTTCTCTCCAGTATGGATCACCTGATGGTTTGTTAGGCTTGAGCGCACACTAAAGGCTTTGCCACACTCATTACATTTGTAAGGTTTCTCTCCAGTGTGTATTCTCCGGTGATTTGCCAGGTGTGAATTTTGACTAAAGGCTTTGCCACATTCATTACATTTGTAAGGTTTTTCTCCAGTATGGACTCTCTGATGACTTGCAAGGTTTGAATTTTGACTGAAGACTTTCCCGCATACATTACATTTATATGGTTTCTCTCCTGTATGGATTATCTGATGTCTAGTGAGGTGTGAGCCCTGATTAAAGGTTTTTCCACAGTCATGACATTTGTACGGTTTTTCCCTATGTGCTTTCTGCTCTTGCGTCAGTGTCACAGGGTGAATAAAATCACCCCCACATTTATTAGCAATGTTGGTTTGGACCGTAGGAGGAATTCTCTGAAGTGGTGAAACTGAGGAACCATTGTTGACGGACTTCTCAACTTGATTACATTCATAAGCTTTCCCTTCAGTCTGAAACATGTGTAGCTCACCCCCAAAACTTAATCCAAGTCTATTTACAGCATGCGTGTTTCCCGCATCACTTTTACCACGCTGATCTCTTTTATCAGTGAGACTGTGTTTATGGGTTACGGACATTTCTTTGTAATTTATTTCATCATCTCCCCACTGCCACTCAAAGTCATGCATGTTTTCCTGGATTTCCCTGAAGTAAAAATCTTTGATTTCATGGCCCTCATGCCTTTCCAACATCGCTGTCTGGAATACTTCTCTTGTATTACTGTTCTCCTTTGGTTGTAATTTCTTCATCACATGTGTAGGAGAGACATCTATAAGATATAAAGAGCCATAGGTATCCTATTAATTATAGTTCACAAATAAACGTTCCATGTTGAAAACATAGTATTACAACAGAAGTAATACTTATACTGAACACAGTTATAAAACTTCCCATGATCTTCAAAATTTTAGTAACATTAAAGGGATAGGATTTTTTTTTTTTTTTTTTACTAAAGAGGGCTCATCTGTAATACAAATTAATTTTAGGATAGCCTAGTTTCAAACACCCAATGACAAAAATACTCATGCTGTACAAAATTATGTTAGCTCTCAAAGAAAGGGTATTTTTCTTTCTTTTTTAATCCCAGGATAGTTAACGTACAGTGTTATATTAGTTTCAGGTTACAATATAGTGATTCAACAATTCCTACATCACCCCATGCTCATCACGACAAGTGCACTCCTTGATCCTCATCACCTACTTAACCCATCCCCCACCCAACTCCCCTCTGGTAACCATCAGTTTGTTCTCCATAGTTAAGAGTCTGTTTCTTGGTTGTCTCTTTCCCTCTTTTTTCCCCCTTTGCTTGTTTGCCTTGTTTCTTAAATTCCACAAATGAGTGAAATCATATGCTCTTTGTCTTTCTCTGACAGACGTATTTCACTTAGCATTATACTCTCCAGCTCCATCCATGTTGTTGCAAATGGCAAGATTTCATTTTTTATGGCTGAACAGTATTCCACTGTATACATATCTTCTTTATCCATTCATCTATCGATGGATACGCGGGCCACTGCCATAATTTGGCTATTGTAAATAATGCTGCTATCATCATAGGGGTGTTTGTATCCCTCTGAATTGGTGTTTTTGTAACTTTTGAGTAAATATCCAGTAGTGCAATTGCTGCATCTTAGTTCTATTTTTAACTTTTTGAGGAACCTCATACTCTTTTCCACAGTGGCTGCACCAGACTGCATTCTCACCAACAGTGCAAGGGGGTTCCTTTTTCTCCACATCTTCACCAACACTTGTAAGACAGGGTATTTTTTTCACCGTGATCCCAAAGCACATACCAATTGGCAGTAAATATGTCTCATAACAGAGAAAAAAGTACTACACAGAATTTTCTGTATACTTGTATATAAATAAGTGCTGAAGACCAGATAATCTATTACAATGGTAAGTAATCCAGAACAAGCTTATCTGATGAATAATATAAATAAATGGCAACCTAGCACTGCAAAACAAATACAGCATTGAGAAAATGAAGAATTTAATTTTTTTAAAGATTTTATTTATTTGAGAGAGAACACAGAGGGAGAGTGAAAGGGAGGAGACTCCCTGCTGAGCAGAGAGCCCAATGACGGGCTCGATCCTAGGACCCTGAGATCATGACCTGACCTGAAGGCAGACAATTAACTGACTGAGCCACCGAGGCACCCCAGAAAATGAAAACTTTAATAAAACAATGTTTACAAAATGAAATTTTACAAATACCTGTTATAAAATTCTCTGTACTCATGAAATATAGGCATTTTACAACATTAACAAGTGGTACATGTCAGTTATATTGAATAAACTATCTGTAAATCACAATAAAAATTAATAAATAAAATATTCTAGTAACCCTTGATAAAACCAGCAATAAATAATAAGTAACCAAATTATAGAAAATTGTACTCTGTGGAGCTCTAAACATTTCCCCTCAAAAGTAAAAGAAAGCAAGGCACCTGGGTAGCTCAGTTGGTTAAGTGTCTGACTCTTGGTTTTGGCTCAGGTCATGATCTCAGGTCATGGAATCGAGCCCTGTGCCAGGCTCCAAGCTCACTGCAGAGTCTGTTTTCAAATCTCTCCCTCTGCCCTTCCCCCCACTCACATGTTCTCTCCCTCTAAATAAATAAGATAAAATAAAAATAGAAGAAAGATTTCTATTCTAGAAGAGCACACAATAGGAAAACTGGGAAATATGTTGAGGTCACTGACTTCTAAAATATCAGGTCAGAAAAATACGTTACAAAGGAATTGGAGAAAGAAGTCAGAAGTCACAATTATGATTTCCTGCCTACAGTTATGTAACAGCCAAACAACAGAGCAATTCCCTATCTATGCAGTGCCCTCTAGTTATTCAGTTCATTAGCCCCAAATGTATATAGCTCAGAGTGTATTCTTTGAAAATTTACTAAGATCAGAGACAAAATTTTGAGAACTGCAAAATGAAAACATACAGAATATGATGCAAAGGGATATCTCATAACAAACATGACAAAGTCGGTATCTCTTATTAAACAAAAGTAACTTTTGAGTGTACCATAAAATATGCAATATTCCATACCATCAACAGGACTAATTTGTATTTTTTAAAAGATTTTATTATTTATTTTGAGAGAGAACGCATGTGCGAGAGAGCTGAGGGAGGGGCAATGGGAGAAGGAGAATCACAAGCAGACTCCCTGCTGAGCACAGAGCCCAACGTGGGGCTCAATATCACGAGTGTGAGATCATGACCTGAGCTGAAAGCAAGAGTCAGATGCTTAACCAGCTGCGCCACCAAAGTGACTCGTCTGAAGACTGAGTGATATACCAGCGAGGAGAAAAATTTCGTCCGAGAGCTCACAAGAAAGAAGCTTTTGTTTTCCCGTAGAACTCTCCCATTGCAGAGTTTCTCGAACACTATTAGTGGTGAGGCTTCCTCTCTGCCCTTCTGAGCTCTTCCCTGTGTTCCCACCTGTCACACATTCCCACCCGTTTGGTTTTATGCTATTTGCTCTTTGCCCTCCACAGTCTAGGACTCTTTCCCTTGCTCCAAAAAGGACATAATATTCAGATCAGCAACAGAAATTCCTGCTTATAAGAAGAAAAGAACATGAATGTGATGTGTTATGGCTTTCCACAATCCTAGCTCTTTGTTCAGCTGAGGAGAGAGGATATCACAGATGGATCTAGAACAAATGTATCACAAACTCCTCCACTGCTTGCTTCCTAAGAGCACAGGCAACAGTATAACACGCAGATTTATAGCTGTCTTCTAAAACTACTGAATCAAAAGCACAGGGGAAGAAAACAGGAAACTGGGTATTTTAAGTTTGCCATATGGTTTTATGCATTCTTAAACTCTAGAACAACCCCTGAAGAAAGAAGAGAGTAGAAGTCCAGATGCCACATTATGAGGCTTTTCATTTCTGAGTCAACAGGGCTTCAATCTCAGTCAAGCAGGACAGGGGCCCCCAGAAGACAGACAAGGGAAAATGCAAAGATACCCAAGGGTAGACCCCCACTTCTGGAGGAACGTTTTCCTCACCCAGGGAGACCAGGTTCCTGTAGTTCTCCAACATCACGTCCCTGTACAACTCCTGCTGAGCAGGGTCCAGGCACTCCCACTCCTCTTGAGAAAATTCTATGGCCACATCCCTGAAGGTCAACCGTCCCTGAAATGAAAACACACTTCACCAAAAGGCCATGGGAAAGTTCTTCACACAAAATGAGAAGAGAGAAGTGTATGTAACAATTTGGTAACGTGAGTGTTCAACAGATCCCTGTTAAGGTATTGTGAGCAACTTCTGTGTCTCTAATTTTAATTTCTTATGCATTCCCGTAAGGATTATGATGCCCTCCAAATAAGTGTGGATCTCTCATTTATGTGGACAATGCATGACATAAAGCAGACACATAAAAAGTCAATACTGCATTGTCTCTACAAAGTATTAGATAATATGTCCTACATGCTGAGTGATAGCTAGACGAGCGAGAACACGAGTGCTATCTTCAGATGACAAATTCATAGTGGATCTAAAAACTGTGATGAGGGTAACAACGGCAATAACTTGGAAGTCTGTTTGTTTTAAGACTTTATTTATTTGACAGAGAGAGTGCAAGCAGGGGGAGCAGCAGGCAGAGGGAAAGGGAGAAGCAGGCTCCCCACTGAGCAGGGAGTCCAATGCAGGGTTCGATACCAGGACCCTGGGATCATGAACTAAGCCAAAGGCAGACACTCAACTAACTGAGTCACTGAGGCAGCCCTAAATGTTACTATTCGTACTACTATTCTACTATTTAAATCATTAGCCTGACAGTATAGAAAGAACTGAAGGCCATGGAATATATTTAATTTCTACTGCCAAAAAATATGAAATTTACAAAATGACGTCTTTTACAAAAACCACGGACTTTCACATCCACGCACTTGTGCACACACGCGTAAACAACATGAATTAACCGAAATGAGAAGAGTTCTTTCTCAACATAATTTTGAATGATTTTTTTTATTCACATGTATTTCAGCATGTTTGGGAAAATGACAATTTATAAATTGTACTTAATTCAGTTTGTCAATATGACTGTATAGTAGGCTGGTAAAGAGATGGTACAAACATGAAAAAAATATAGAATACTTTAACTCCAGTCTCTATAAAATACCTGAATTCAAAAATATTTATATTTTAACCATTTAAATGTAGGTATGTAAGCATTAACAAAAGCCAAACGGTTTATTTATTCCACTAATAAAGCAATGGTTCAAGATTAGAAGAGTTACCAGTGTTATACACTAACTGAACAGATTAAGATTTTTAAAAAAATCGCAGTAATAGATACTTGAAAAAAATGACAAAAAGGAAACTGGGGAAAAAATTATCACTAAGCAAGAACATTTCACCAAATGTCATGACTCAAGTGAAAAACACTGCATGCATTTCCTCAGAAATTATGGTGGAGGAAAGAGGCTGGCCGGGGCTCCTGACATTCACCATCCTACAGCATGCCTGAGCAGGGACGAGAGGAAGAGGCTGAAGGAGGAAAAAACAGAGAGAGAGAGAGTCAAAGAGCTGGAACTGTTGAAATTCACAGATCTAAGGACAGAAATAGGCTAAAAATGAAAGCAGGACAAAGATATTCCAGGCAAGTGGGATCCTAGAGAGAGCAGGGGTCCCTATATTTTATCAGACAAAAGAGACTATGAGACAAAAACTGTCACAAGAGACAAAGGACATTATAATGATAAGAGGGTCAATTCACCAGGAAGATGGAATTATGAACACATAGGCATATAACACTAGAGCCCCCAAGTATATAAGGAAACAGTAACATATTTCAATACGCAGTTTCAGAAGATCTAGAAGGAAACAGAGGACCTGAACAGCACTATCACCAAATGCACCTACCAGACAGAGAGAACACTCCACCCAACAACAGCAAAACATGGTCTTCTAAAGCACACATGAAACATTCTCCATGACAGACCACATGTCATGCCACAAAACAAATATCAACAAATTTAGGAAGACTGAAACCATAAAAAGCATCTTCTCTAACCACAGTGAACTGAAACAAATACAAACAGCAAAACGGAAACAGAAAAATCCACCAAATGTGGAAATTAAAACAATTCATCCTTAAGCAATGAGTCGAGAAAGAAACCACAAGGAATTTTTAAAGCGTCAGATGAAAATGAAAATACCACACATCCCAATGTAGGGATATGGTGAAAGCAGCACTGAGAGGAGCGTCTACATGGTGAATATTTACATTAAACAAGAGGAAAGATCTCAAATCAGAAATCTAATCTTACACCTCAAGGAAGCAGAAAAAGAAGAATAAACCGAACCCAATTTAGCAGAAGGAAGAAAGATTACAGCAAAGAGGATAAAAAATATAAAAATCAACAAATCAAGAGTTGGGTTTTGAAAAGATTAACAAATTGACAAACCCTTAGCTAGACCAAGTTAAAAACAAACACACACACAGAGGCGTCTGGGGGGTGCAGTCAGTTAAGTGTCCGACTCTTGGTTTCGGCTCAGGTCCTGATCTCAGGGTTATGAGATCAAGCCCCACGTGGGGTTCCACACTCAGCGTGGAGTCTGCTTAAACAATCTCTCTGTCCCTCCTTGTACCCCTCCTCTCCATGCTCTCTTTCTAATAAATACATAAATCTTAAAAAAAAAAAAAGAAAGAAAGAAATGGAAGACGAGACATTACAACTAATGACACAGTCCTTTCGAATGTTTAGAAAGGACTCGAAGACGGTACTATGAACAATTCCATGCCAACAATGCATAACCCAGAAGACAAGGGTAAATTCATGGAAACACACAACCTACCAAGACCTAATCATGAAGAAGTAACAAACGGGAACAGAATTATACCTATAGAGGACATGCAGGCAGGAATCGAAAATCTCCAACAAAGAGCCTAGGACCAGATGGCTTCACTAAAGAATTCTACCAAACATTTACAGAAGAATTAACCCATCTCCTGCTAAAAATCACCCAAAGAATTGAAGATGGAACACTTGCAAACTCATTCTATGAAGTCTGCATGATTCTGATGCCAACCCCAGATAAAGACACAAGAGCAAAAGAAAACTACAGACCAATATCCCTGATGAATACCAAATCGAAAATCCTTAACAAAATACTAGCAAAACAAATTCAGTAGTACATTAAAACGGGTATCCATCATAACCAAGTGGAATTTATTCCTCCAAGGTAAGGATGATTCAACATGCAAAAATCAATCAATGCAATACACTAATAGAATGAAGGAAAAAAAAAAAGCCCTGATCAACTCAATTAATGCAGAAAAAGTCTTTGATAAAATTCAACAACCTTTCAGGATAAAAACACTCAACAAACCAGGAAGAGTAAACTACCCCAACATAATCAAAGCCATATATGAAAAGCACATCACTAACATACTCAATGGTGAGAGATGGAAAGCTTTTTCCCTAAGATAAAAAAGAAGGTAAGGCTTCACACTCTCAGCATTACTCTTTAACAGAGTACCGGAAACCCTAGCCACAGAAATTACCAAGAAAAAGAAATAAAACCCATCCAAATTCGAAAAGGTTGACTTCCTATTTTAAAACTGATGATGAATAAAACACTTTCCATTCCATTCCCAATCATTAAAATTTTGAGTTTTGGTTTTTGTTGTTGTTTTTTAAGATTTTATTTATTTAACAGAGATAGAGACAGCCAGCGAGAGAGGGAATACAAGCAGGGGGAGTGGGAGAGGAAGAAGCAGGCTCCTAGCAGAGAAGCCTGATGCGGGGCTCGATCCCAGAATGTTGGGACCACGCCCTGAGCGGAAGACAGACACTTAACAACTGCACCACCCAGGCGCCCCATTTGTTGTTGTTTTAATTTAAGTGATCTCTACACCCAGCGTGGGCTTGAATTTACAAGCCCGAGATAGAGAGCCACATGCTCTTCCCACCGAGCCAGCCAGGCACCTCTAATCACTAACATTTTGAAGGCAGTGATTTACTTGTTCAGCTTCAAATGTAGTATAATAACAGAACAGATTTCTCTGAATTGGTCTCTTTTTCTAGAAGTTACCAGGTATTTGGGGACATTAATACATGACTTCCATGTGCAGTTTCTTCTACCCTGGCGTACGAAGAGCTGACAGCGCATCCAGACGTGGCCCTAAACAATCCCCGCTGCCCAACTGCGCTGACGCCACAGGGCCCACACCCACCTCCAATCTACGCCCATGTGAAGCCCGTCATGATGCGCCCCATGGAGTCTCCTCATGGCTCCACGCCACTGGGTCACGATGAGAAGACATCTAAGTGGAGATGGGACTGAGGGAAGGCCTGAGTGTAAACGAGCATGTGTCAAGGGTACTTTTAGAGATCAGCAAGTCCAATAGGAAGGAGAAACAGAACATCAACCAAAAATATGAGTTTACCTGAGAAAAAGCCATTCTGGACTCCTCTTTCTCTTCTCTTCCTCCTTTTCTGAATCTGTTTCTCAGGCAACATGAGTCTGTCTGAGAAGTCAACCTTGAAAGTTGAAAATATGCGGTTTAATGCTTAGAATGATCATATCCCACCCTATGCCACAACCACACACACAGGGCAATGCTCCCCCCGCGGGAGAGATGGCCCTCGGCTGCCCACTGCCACAAGAGGGGCTCACGGACAATACACGCCTACGCAAACACCAGCAAGCGAGCTTTGCCACCCCTTTCTTCAGATAACACTCCCTTCCTGGTGAAGCCCTAACACCGCAGCAGTGGGGACCTCGGGGGCCCTGACCCTCCCCTTCAAATCATAGACCTGCCCTGCAAACCCCCTGCAGAGCAGAAACCCACTCCCCCTAAGCCCAGATCTCAGGCCTCAGACACAAAGGGCCCAGAGCCTTGGTGCTTAATGCCGAATACAGATCAGAAACACCGGGGGGCACTTCGAATATTATCGAGGCTGCTCCCCACCCCCCCAACTATCTGAAGGGGAATCTATGAGGGGGGCACCAAGGATATATCTGCAAAATGCCTGCGCAATCTCATAGGAAGCTGGGATTGAGCACCACCCAGAAGAGGCAAGATCAACGCACCTCCCACTGTTTTTTCTTTTCCAGCTTGACTGAAGTGTAACTGACAAAAATTATGTATATTTAGGTGTACAGTGTGATCATTCGAAGCAATTATCACAATCAACTCACGTCCATCACCTCACAATTACCATTGTGTGCACGTGTGTGGTGAGAACACTTAAGATTTATTCTCTAGGCAAACGTCAAGTATATAATACTTATGATTAACTATAGTCACTGTTCTTTACCCCAGGTACCCAAACTTACTCATTCTACAAATGGAAGGTTGGACCTCTGAGCAACACCTCCCCGACTTTCCCCACCTGCCAGCCCCTGGTAACCACCAATCGAGCCTACGGTTCCAGAAGTTGGGCGTGTTTAGGTTCCACGTGTCAGCAAGATCACACAGTATCTGCCTGTCTCTATGCGGCTTATTTCACTTAGCATGATGCTCTCCAGGTGCATCCAGGTTGTCGTAAATAGGATTGCCTTCATTTTTATGGACAAATAATACTTCACTGTATACATATGTTTCAAATTTTCTTTATCCGCTCCTCTGTCGGCATTTAGCTTGTTTCCATACCTTGGCTGTTGTGAATAATACACGCCATAATGCACAAAGGAGTGCAGATATCGCTTCAAGATACTGATTTCATTTCCTTTGGATACAGATCCAGAAGTGTGATTGCTGAATCAGACGGTAGTTCTACTTTAAATTTTTGGAGGAAACTCCATACTGTTTTCCAAAATGGCTACACCCGTTTACATTCCTGCCAACGGCGCACAAGGGTTCCCTGTTCTCCACTTGCTCACCAACACTTGTTGTCTCTTATCTTTTCCTGATAGCCATCCTAACAGATATGCCACCTCCCACCTGCTCTCCCCTTGGAGGCTGTTGTCACCAGGACCCAGACCTGGAAGGGGAAGGGGCAGAAGGGAACATGCAGGGCAGGCGGCAGAGATGGGGGGGAGCGGGCCAAGAGGTTCCCCTGAGAAGTGGTATCAGATTGAGGACTTGGGGGAGGGTATCTCCCACCTGCATCTGAGGGGCCAGACAGTTCCAGGCAGAGGGACAGGCCCTGGGAGGGCCCTGGGCAGGAGCAAGCCTGCACCCAGGAAAGCGGAAGAGGCCAGCATGGCTGCCTCAGGGTGAGGAGGGGACCAGCACGAGAGGAGGTCAGAGAGGCACCTGGGGAAGCAGATAGGGAAGGGCCTGGCCTTCCAACATTTGCCTCCCACATCTCTAAAGAATTTTAGAAACTGTGTATTCTTCCTGTCATTTTAAGTAAACACTTAATTCTCTCTTATCTTACTAACACTTGCGAATAATGTAATTTCTTACATATTTTATGTTCATGCCAAGACGTGTATCTAAGTCCCAGGAAGTACAAGATGGCCCTTAACCAAGATGTACAGGACCTTTAGAAAAGGTCAAGACCATATTTGGACAAATTAAGATGCAGACGCGTGTCAGACATCCTAGCAGAGATGGAGAGACACACGGACACGGGGTGCAGAGCTCAGCAGAGAAGGGAAAGAAAATCAGTCTTTCAAGGAAGAGGGAACGATCAACCGTGCCACATGCTGGTGACAGGAGCAGGAAGATGAGAACAGGAAACCAATCACTGGACAAAAGGGAGGTCCCTGGAGAGTCTCAGTAGCACAGTGGCTGTGAAAGCTTGACCGGATGGGGTCCGAGCGGTGACTGAAAGCAAGGTTTGAAGACAGAGTGTTTAGTGTACTGTGCTCTGAAATGAGCATAAAAAACGACACTTAATAAGGGGGAAACAGTTAACTGAGAATGTTTTGCTCTATAGATGGAAGAAGAGTGAATAAAAAGGGTCTGCGGTATGTGTGTCTCTGTGTCTAAGATACCACCACCCCTGCCTGCTGACCAAGTAACTTCCAAAGAGTAAGGCATATGATGAGGTGCAGGAAGGATGCCCAAAAGATCCCCAGAGGTCACCGTGTGCAGCGGAGGCCGGCGGCACCCCCCAATCCACCCCGTCAGGACCAAGGCATCATCCTGCCGCAGCCAGCTCTCCCTGCGGACGCAGCTCAGGCCCCGGTTCCACCAACAGCACGGGGCACCGTGTCTCTGCCTAAGCCCAGTCCCTTCGTGCCTCCTCAGTGTCATCAAGAGTTTCCCAATTAAACCCCAGCAGGCAAATCTCAGTCTCCGCATCTGCGTCCCAGGGAACCCGAGCTATGACAGTGGCACCCCAAACAGACCCATGCAGCCCCACGACTACCCATAAACCCACTTCCAGGTGCTCCTGCCAGCACTGAGACACCCCTTTCCAACAGCTCCACACATCCCTCGGCCCCACAACCACGCCTGGGACACGTGCACACGCCGTTCACTGGGCCATCTAGACGCTCACACTTGCTTCCATGTCGCTCCTGCAAACCCCTCAAGGAGGCTCACTTCCATTTCCCCCCATTTTCCTACCTCTCTCGCAGGCACGCACGAGCAAACTGGGCTCAGGCATCACAGCAGTGACGGACACAAGGGCCAACTGAAGGGCGCTGGGTTCACTATGGGGACTGAGAAGTTGGCCCTGCTGGGAACACTTGTGAGCAACCGGGGACAACATGGAGTCCAGTTTAAAAACAGTCGAGGATGGGCTGGAGTTCAGTGAGGATGTCAGAGACAGAGAAGCCCCTAGATCTCTCCTCCTCGCCCCACTCACGGCAGACCACAAGATCCTCTAGTTCTTCAGGGTGTCTATTTTATGCCCACTCAGGCTCCTGACCTTGTCCCCACCCTTCCTGAAGAGAAATGAGGATCCTTGACCCTGAGCACATCAACTGCTGGAAGGCAAAGCCCCTGCCCGAGATGCAGCTGCTCCCTGGCGATGCGCCCAGCACCAAAGACCTGGGGGCTGGCAGAGGGCAGTGACACCGTGGGTGACACATCTGGGAACCCAGGTCTGCAGGGCTTTCTAGGATTCAGTACATCCTTCGCTCTTATTTTGAGTAAAATAAGCAGCCATGGGAGGTTTAGATCAATTAGTGTTGAAACTTCCAGAAGAAATATGGGTACCATCCTCATGACTTGCCCTAGCTCCTTGGTCTTCTGAGGACTACTCAGCAAGCATCGGAATCACAAGCCCAAAGGAAGGTGCAGCACCCAGCCTGGGTCCCCCCAGTAGACGGAAAACACGAAAGGCTCCCAATAGTCAATGGAGAAGAGCTTCTCTCATCTGGGTGACTGACATGGAGACAATCCAGCCCGCATGACATGGCAGACTGACTGGGGAAGGGCACTTCAGATGACGTGCGGGCAGGAGAGGCTGGAGACACATCTCTGAGCCTACACCTGAAGGAGGAGAAAGGGCCAGAGCCGAGACGATTAAGAGACAGAAGGTAAGAGTAGGGTCCAGGTCCTGTGACGGAAATGGTTGGTGTCTGGGAACAGAGACGAGGTGAACGTGACTGGGGCAGAGTGAGCGTGTGAACTGTGTAAGTTCCCAGGATGAGGCTGGAGACCCTGCCAGAGGCCCTGATGATACAGCGCGGTGTAGCCCCGGTGAGGGTCTACTGTTTGTCGGGATGACAACGGGAGGCCAGCCGAGGGTTCAATGCCAGGGAGCAGTATCATCTGCCTACGGATTGACCCCTGCTGCAGGGAAAGACATCTGCTGATGGGCTAGGACTCGGAGCCTGTGTCTCTGCCTCCATCCTAGTGTTTTTGTGCTTCAGTTTTGGAGGCCTGGGACCCATTTAAAATTCTAATGACAACTGGGCACTCCATCCACAAAGAACTGCCACACACAGACCCAAAGTGACCAATCATTTCAGAAATCAGTATTGCTCAGACTCAGGTTCTGGTCTAGTGTCCCACCTGCATGTTACAAGTAGGCTCACTGAGGCCCAGAGTGGGAGACTGTTCTGACAAGGTCTGAGCTGAGCGAACAGAACCGGGTGTGGGTGAATTCTGAAATGGAGTCTGATGGACCAGAAGCAGTTTGTCCTTATCATCCTCCCCCTTAAGGCACCAGGACCTTCTTTCAGATGCCCCAGCAAAAGATAAGTTTCTTTGAAAGTCTGATCACGCTGATACCAAGCATTTAATTCCTCTTTTCCAGAAAATCACAGTGAAACATATAAAAATCAGAATTGCAAAAACATAACCATTGGTGCAGAACACACTGAAAGAGGGTCAGCTATAGAAATAAACTCTGAGCAAATTTTTTAAAATTTCGGTTTTGTTGGAGATTCTTTTGTTTGCTTGTGAGCAAATTTCTTCATTGTGAATAGATGAGCTCTTTTGGAAAAAAGTTTCAAGTCAATCCAGCCATCCTTCTATTTGCAGAGAAGCAGACAAAAGGGGCTTGAGGGGAACATCGACTTACTAGCTCACAGCCCAGTGTTTTAAGGGATCACAGAAGGGAAGAAGACGGAGCATTAGGCAGCTGGTTAAACTAGGTTTCAAATACTTAAAGACCACTGACAACCTTACCAGGTACTCATTGAAACAACCTAAGAATATGTAATATTATCAAAAAATTTTTCTAATATGTAAGACAGAGAAGAGGGGTGTCAGGGTGGCTCAGTCGGTTGGGCAGCTGACTCTTGATTTAGGCTCAGGTCATGATCTCAGGGTCATGGGATAGAGCCCCAGGTCAGGCTCTGTGCTCAGCACTTGTGCTCTCTCTCTCCCACTCTCCCTCTCACTGTAAAATAAATATATATTTTTTTTAAAAAGAGAGAGGAGGAAGCACGCAGGCTCAATCTAATCCAGAAACAAATGTAAAAGGCAAACAATTTGTAATTTTTAAAAATCTAAATAATTCTGGTGTCAAAGTAAAAAAAAAAAATTAAGAATGCATCATATTGACTCGGTGTTAAAATGAAAACTTAAAAAAATATACTGAGAAAAGAGTAACATGACTTGAGTATAGGAGGCCACCAAACCTTATTTCAGAAGTTAATAATTATTTATAGAAAAGTGGCAACTGAAAAATAAAACAAGACGAAATCAGAGAGGGAGACAAACCATAAAAGACTCTTAATCATAGGAAACTCAGGGCTGCTGGAGGGGAGGTGGGTGGGGAGATGGGGTAATTGGGTGATGGGACATTAAGGAGAGCACCTGATGTAATGAGCACTGTGTGTTATGTAAGACTCATAAATCACTGAACTCTCCCCTGAAACTAAAAACACCCTATATGTTAATTGATTTAATTTAAATTAAAATAAATAAAAAATAAATTAATAGAAAAAAAAGTGGTAACTGAACTTAGATTTATGTCAAGTCACAAGAATACCGAATCAAATCTAAGAGAGGTAGGGTGAAAAAAGTAAATCCATTACCAAAAAAACCACAGTAAATGTAACGTTCCTTTAAAGGCAGTGTGTAGTGACAGTCATTGCTCCCCACACTTCTCCCCTCCCCCACCCAGTCCCAACCCAGGCAAAGGGAAGACGGTGACCCACGACTGCCTAAGTCAAGTCACTGCCCCCTGGCTGAACAGCGTTTGCAAATGGAATTATCTTCTGATGCAAATAAATATAAAACCCAGAAGCCTTACAAACAGGAGTTTTGAAATTCTCATCCTCATCTATATAATTTAAACAAACTTCAAATGTATTACATTGTAAAGCCACAAATCAGTATTCCACAACTTAATTAACTCAGAATCACCTGGATTGAGATCCACTCTTTTCACTACCATGTGTCTTCCTCTCTCATTCTATCTACCTCTGCATTGATTTTTTTTTTTTTCTTTTCTGTATACCCCCTGGGTTTCTGCTCATTCTGTTCCCCTCTCCTGTCCTGCTGTCTGTCCTTCTCTGGATTCCTTCTCTCACACTTGTTCTGCCCCACTCTGCAACTTGTTTCCCCTCTAGTTTCTATTTCTCCCCAATCTTTCTGATTATCCCCAGTGTCCATGCACTTCTGCCTCTTTCTTCTCCCATCTGGGCTCCTTTCCTGCTCTCCCTTACACTCCTCGCTTCTTGCCCTGTTACACTCCCTTGGTCCACTCTGGCACCCCCAGATAGCCATACTTCCATACTGGGCTGTTTCTTCTTCCGCTCTCCTTGTCACCTGTTTTTTCTGTCTCAGCTACACGTTGCTTAGACGGCCAAGGCTTTAACTCCTTTGTCCTGTCCCCCCTCTATCTGAATCACCTCACCAATGCTGCCTCCGCTCCTACCCCTGAACAAGGGCCCCTCTCATATGCTGCTCTCCTTCACCTCCCCGGAGATCCCGCTTTCCTCTAACTTCTGTTTTTTTCCACCTGCTTTCTCAGCTTATTCTCTTACTGTCTCTTTGCAAGTCCCTCACCCATCCTCTACGTTGTCCTTCAGCCGTAGTCTCATTCTCCCAATCTCCCTCGACCACACATTCAGTAGGCGTGGGATGGAGTAAGACGCCCGCCTCCCACAAGAGCGCACTATCCAGGCGGGAGCAACTGGGGACAGAACACCGAGTGTCACTAGGGAGGCCCAGGTCAACCACCGCACTGCGAGGTCCGGGAAAGAGGGGACCAGGGAGTGGGGCCTGAGAAGCTGCTCAGAGGGGCGCTGTTCGAGAAGCGGGCTGAGCTCTCCAGAATCCCAGGACCCGGAAGAGGACATGCGGCCTCCCTCTCTCCTGAGAGGGCTGCAGGGGCTGCCACCTGGGCCGAGAAAGGAGGCGGTGGGGCGCCAACGACATAAATCCACCTCGCGGAAGGGGGCTCTACAGGGCGCGGGGCGGGCGGCGGGGTCCGAAGACTCCCCCAAGCAGGACACGGACCGGAAGCCGGCGTCTGCGTGGACCCCACACGGAAGTGCCGCTGGCAGGGACCAGCCTGGCTGCGATTTTAAACCGAAAGGGACGCGCGCCCGGCCTCCCACTGCGACGTCTGAATTTATTTGGGGTGCAGGGGCAGGTGCGGGGATTTTAAGGCCCGTGGCGGCCCCCACCCCCCGGCTACGGAGGACAGGGGACTGCGAAGAACAGGTTGAAACGAGAAAGACGGAAACTCACGCTCCCCAGCGGGACCTTTGCTCCGCGCTATCCGCTTCCGGGTCTACAGGAATCTGCACGCGCAGTTACAAGGCGGGGCAGCATGAGGGCGGGGCGCAGAGGGAGGCGGGGCCTACGCAAGAAACGCGGGGGCGGGGCCTGGGCGGGACGCAACTATGAAAGGGCGGGGCGCGGAGACGCGACTCCAGCACAGGGCAGGAGGAAGCGGACCTGGGCGGTCGCTCGGAGAGGCGAGGCTTGCGCAGGTACCTCGAGAGCACTGGGCGAGGAGGGGGCGGAGCCTGGGGGGGCGACCGTCAGAAGGCGTGGCCGGGGCGCGGAGCGGGAAGGCTTGCGCTCGTTCCTCGAGAGTGCAGGTGTCCCTCCGCCCGCTCCCAAGGTGTGTCTCTTCAGGACGTAAAAATGATTCTTTCCTGTCTTCAGGAGCAGCCTCGCTTCCTGCTTATTTCACTGTCTCTAACAATTTTACGGCAAAATCTCGTGAAGCTGAAGCATTTCGGGGGTCAGGGAACTGGGATCTCGGTCTGTGGGGACGTGGTGGGTCCAGGAACATCTTCTAGTTATAATAAATTTAAGAATTTAATTACGCAACTGGAGCTGTGTAGGGATTACAAATTAGAATGTGAAATACAAAGCTCTCCCTGCGGAGAAAGGGCAATGCTATACTGACACCCAATAAAACAGCGTTTCTTTTTCGATTCCCCGTTCACCCAGGAGGCGAAGCTCCACACTGAGTTCAGTTCTGAAGACTTTCACAGGGACGAGACCTGGGCTATAAGCCGTGAACGGCAAAGGCACATGACAATTTGGGTTACCAACCACTGCTTTAAAAACAACAGTAACTTGAAAAAAAAAAGTTTGGGTTTTCTGGGGTTTTGTTTTGTGGGTTGTTTTTTTTTTGAGAGAAAGTGCGAGAGGGGGTTGGGGCAGAGGGAGAGAATCTCAAGCAGGCTCACGCCCAGGGCAGAGCCCGAGGTGGGTCTAGATCTCAGGACCCCAGGTCATGACCTGAGCGGAAATCAAGAGTCAGATGCATAATGGACTGAGCCTCCCAGGCACCCCAACAACAGTAACTTCTAAAAAATTATTATAAATTGCCTGATATAATTTCTAATGTTTGTTATAATTATTCTATTACACACGAGATGAATTACCTTCAAATACCGGAGATTAACTTGTTTACATCAAAATATACTTAAATCAGTATCTAAATATAATTTCAAAATCACTATACATCCATTCTGAAAGTCATTATTGGTTTTTGTTTACAAATTGTAATATATTTTAGCTTTTCCTTCTGAATGTTTACAAAGCCTGTAAAATATGTAGTCTTTGAAAGACATTGGGACTTATTTTCACTTAATAATCAATTTTGCAGTATTTCTCAGGGCATTCAGTAGGGAGGTATATGCTCGTTAATATGAACCCTAAGGAAAGTAAAATTAGATTATCAACTAACTATCCAATAAATTTATTTCTACCCTGAATAATTTTTCTGGCAATATCTGTTAGTTAACATCTACTACAAGTATGTTTTCTGTCCTCCCTACATGTGGAAGATTTCATCCACAGAGAACTGGCAGTCAATCAAAATATAATATTTAGATAGGGAAATTAGCAGATTTAAAATATTTTCCTGTAAAACTGAGCAGAGTCTCCTGACATAGCACACATGAATAAAAGAAGATGTATCATGTCATTTTTAAAGGATGCACTGACTATGCCCCTTCCCCTCCCCATTAGAGGGGATGAGGCAGGAGCCATGTGACCTGGCTTCAGGCCCACTGTCACATGATCCCAGAGGCAATCCCATTAGCTTGAGGCCCTAGCTGGAGAGGGATCTTACTTGCCAAAACTGGTCTGTAAAGTCTGGAAGAAGTGACTTCTTCAAATGCGGTGATTTATAAAGAAATCCATGAGGGGAGCCTGGCTGGCTCAACCTGTAGGGCACACATCTCTTGATCTCGGGGGTCATGAGTTCAAGCCCCAGACTGGGTGTAGAGATTACTAAAAAGATGAACTTTTTTAAAAATATCAATCAATTAAATCAAACTCATAGAAACACTAGACAAGTGGTTCCCAGGGCTGGGGGTTTGGGGAAACATGGAGAGGTTGGTAAAAGGGTACAAGCTTTCAGTCCTAAGACCAATAAGGACTAAGGACACGGCAACTACATTCTATTGTATAACTGAAATCTATGAGAGAACTTAAATGTTCTCACACACACAACAGATAAAATATGTGAAGTGATAGCTGTGACAACTACAATACATTTTACAATGTATATGTATATCAAATCACCACAATGTGCACTTTAAATATCATACAATTTTATCTGACAACTATACTTTAATAAAAGTGGGTGGAAAAGGTAGCAAAAATTATACCAGCAGTTAAATGTGAATCATATACATGCATAAACTATACTGGTTCTTTTGATTAACTCTCCTGATAACTGTTCTCTCTTCGACTGTCAAAAATAAGACTAATTTTCATTAATCTTTGAAATAAACCAGCTATCCAAAGAACGTAGACACCGTGTCTCCCGTATTATTTCTACCACATAATCAGTAACCTATTACTATCCTCCCATATAAATCCCAATCTCTTAGTGTCTTGGCCTGCTTTATTTCATGGTCATTTGGTAGAACATTCCTTTGCTTTGGGGACATTCGTTTTGTCTGGTCCCTGGAATTCAGCTAGATAGCTACCAAGTCATTCTGAACATCAGTGAACTCAACCGGAGATCTAAGAAAAAAAATTGCTGCAATTCTACAAATAGAAAAGCAACCACTTTTTGCAAGATAGGAGGTACAGAGAAGTGAATCTGAGAG
Organism: Ursus maritimus; assembly: GCF_017311325.1. Classification (NCBI taxonomy): domain Eukaryota; kingdom Metazoa; phylum Chordata; class Mammalia; order Carnivora; family Ursidae; genus Ursus; species Ursus maritimus. The sequence continues at coordinate 48,100,549 of NW_024424341.1, forward strand.
GATATATCGAAAGACAAGCCATGGGGGGAGGGAGCCTTCTGGGAAAGCGATACAACAGCAGCGTACAAAACCGGAACTTTTAGAAGTCTGCTCCCATGGGGAATGTCCCTGCCTGAAAGGCGCTTGGGTGGCGAAGCAGAGCAGAATCCTAGGTGAGACAGTGTGTTCTCAGGATCCCTGGGGTCACAGAAAGAACAGGGGTGCCTGAGTACAGCAGAGTTCCCAGGCATCAGAGCAGGAAAGTCGGCTACCACCAGCGAGTCTAGGAGTGGGCTTTCAGCTGGTACTGTCACACAACCGTGAACTGCAGCACGGTAGCGTGACCGCTTTCTGAGCAGGGGCCTAGCAAATGGCAGAACCGTGGCAAGACCCCCCTCCCTCTACCAGGAGGAGTGGCGTGGGTGCGCGCCCCAGGAGTCTGCAGGGTTTGGAGACTGGAAGTGGGGTCATGTGCCTGAGATAGAAACGCCTGGTCCCAGGCTGGGTGAGCACAGAGTGCAGATGGAGACTAAACAGACAAGAGTGATTGCTATTCCCTGAGAGTGAACTGAGGACTGCGGGGCATGGGGCAAGATACTGGGAGGCCACCATTTTCATTCTCATCCCCTAAAGTGGCACTGAAAGCCTTCAGGGAATAATAGCCACAGAGAACAGTCCGGAGCTGCTTACATTTAGCCCAGGCCCCTGGCAAGGGAGGTACAATTCTGCCTGGGCAAAGACACCCAAGAATCAGTGCAACAGTTCCCTTGGACGATAAGCAAGAACAGCCGGCTAATATCAAGTTTACCGATCGCACAGAACTGCAAAACTCCAGTGCTGGAGGAAAGTAGTATATAGAATTCATGGGTTTTTCTCATGATTCTTTAGTCTTTCAATTTTAATTATTTTTCTTTTTCACCAATTGCTTATTTTATCGACTCTATTTTTTTTTTAATTTTATTTATTTATTTGACAGAGAGAGACAGCCGGCGAGAGAGGGAACACAAGCAGGGGGAGTGGGAGAGGAAGAAGCAGGCTCCCAGCGGAGGAGCCTGATGTGGGGCTCGATCCCACAACACCGGGATCACGCCCTGAGCCAAAGGCAGACGCTTTAACGACTGCGCTACCCAGGCGCCCCTTTTAAGTCTTTTATAATTTTCATCTTTTCAGTTATATCCTATCCATTTCATTGTATTTAATTTTATTTTTGAATATATGTAAGTTTTTCTTTGGTTACAATTTTGAGATCTAGTTTTCTAACAAACAGACCAAAATACACACAGGATCTAGTGTATTGCTCTGTTCTATTCACCTGATTATAGTCTTTTTTTTTTTTTTTTTCCAGTTTCAGGTCTCTTCTGACTTGTTTAGTGTATATTTCTCTGGGATCGTTTTTGCTATTTTAGTATTTTATGCTCTAATTCATCTATTCTTCTGGACAGAACGACAAGACAGAAAAACTCACCTCAGAAAGAACATGAGGCAGTACTGACTGCCAGGGACCTAAGCATGATGGATATAAGTAAGATGTTGGAACTGGAGTTCAGAATAACAATTATAAAGATACTACTTGAGCTTGAAAAAAGCATAGAAGACACTACAGAATCCCCCTCTGGAGAAATAAAAGAACTAAAAATCTAATCAAGTCGAAATAAAGGCTATTAATAAGATGCAATAAAAAATGGAGGCTCTAACTGCTAAAATAAATGAGGCAGAAAAGAGAATTAGTGATAAAGAAGACAAAATGTTGGAGAATAAAGCAGCTTAGAAAAAGAGAGATAAACAACTGCTGGATCACAAGGGGAGAATCCGAGAGATAATTGCTACCATAAAGTAGAAACAACATTAGAATAAATGAGATCCCAGAAGAAGAGGAAAGGGGGAGGCAGAAGGTAAGTTTGAGCAAATTATAGCTGAGAACTTCCCTAAACTAGGGAAGGAAACCGGCATTCAAGTCCAGGAGACAGAGACAAGCCCCCCTCAAAATCAATAAAAATAGGTCTACACCTTGACATAATAGTGAAGCTTACAAATTTCAGAGACAAATAGAAAATCCTGAAAGCAGCTCGGGACAAGAGGTCCATAATGTACAAAGATAGAAACATTAGGAGCGCCTGGGTGGCTCAGTTGTTGAGTGTCTGCCTTCGGCTCAGGGCGTGATCCCAGCGTTCTGGGATTGAGCCCCGCATCAGGCTCCTTCGCTATGAGCCTGCTTCTTCCTCTCCCACTCCCCCTGCTTGTGTTCCCTCTCTCGCTGGCTGTCTCTATCTCTGTCAAATAAATAAATAAAATCTTAAAAAAAAAAAAAAAGAATTGAACACTTAAGCAACAGATACGGCATCTAAAGTGCATTCATAGAGGGTTCTCAAACTCAGAAAACTTGAAACAAGTTCAAGGATAATAACAAGGAACTGCACGATAGGTCACTATACACACACACACACACATGCGTGAACATAACACGTTACTATTCTTACTACTATTTTAATCATTGACGTAATAGTGTAAAAAAAATTTAAAGCCATGGAAATTATTTCAGATATAATTCCAACTGTTAAAAAAATATAAACCTTATTCCTGAAAGGATGAGGTGTCTTTTCTAAAAACCGTGGGCCTGCACAACCATGCAGTCATGCACACACAAGTCTACACACTTAACTGAAAGGGTCTCCCGGCTACGTTGTGGATGAATTTTTTCATCATTTTTGCTCATGTGTATTCAGTCTATTTGGGTCAATGAAAATATATAAATCGTACTTCATTTAGCCTGTCAACATTATTCTATGTTAGGCCTTAAAACAAGTGGTAAAACATGAAAAGATACATATAGACATTTTATTTTTTTTAAAGATTTATTTATTCATTTTAAGAGAGAACACGAACAGGGAGGAGAGGCAGAGGAAGAAGCAGACTCCCCCACTGAGCAGGGAGCCCGATGCGGGGCTCGATCCCAGGACCTGGAGATCATGACCTGAGCCGAAGGCAGATGCTTAACCATCCGAGCCACCCAGGCGCCCCACATGTAGACACTTCAACTCCAATCTCTATTACATACCTATGGTCACAAGTATAAATATAACTTTATGCTCCTAAATTTACACATTTCGGCATTAAAAAAGAACTAATTTGAGTTTATTAGTTTATTCCACTAATAAACTAATACTCTGCAAGAATTCAAGAGCAGAAAATTTACTACTGGCGTGCATTAATTTCACAGAATAAGAAAAAAAATATGGATTGCAGCCGTAGACACTTGAGAAATTACTAGAAGATTAACAATCGTGCAGAAAAGTTGAGGGAAAAAAAACCCATGTTTTTAAGCAAGACTATTTCATCAAATATCACGACCAAGAGTACATTCTGGATATATTTCCTCCAAATTAAGGCAGAGCAAAGGGGCCCGCCAGGCCTCCCACAATTCACCACCGCACAGGATCCCTGAGGAGGGACCAGTACAAGACAGAAGACAGAAAGAAAAAGAGTGGGGGAGGGGAGAGAGTTGAAGACCCGGGTGTGTTAAATTCATGGATGAAATGATTGCCACTCAGCACGAGGTGGTCGCTGAAGCCTGAGAAGAACTAAAGTAATATACTCAAATTAATAGTCCTCCTTTAATGGCACAGATTTCCCCTCATCGGTCTCCTTTTCAAGAATTTACCAAGTATTCATGTCCATGAACACGTGGCTTCCATGTGTAGCTTCTTTGATCCTAGTCTACAGAGAGCTGACCATGCATTCAGACGTGGCCCCTAACAGTCCCTGCTGCCCAACCCCACTGACACCACGGGACCCACACCCGTCTCCAATTCACACCTGGTGTGAAGCCCATCACGATGCCCCCAGGGGGCCTCCTCACAGGCTCCACATCATTGAGTCAGGAGGAGATGGAGTCTAAGTGGAAGGAGAGGGACATGGGAAGGCCTGGGGGAGTGTGGACAGACGCGGCTCGGGCAGGACACTTCAGAGTCAGAGAAGATCAGCGAGGCCACCAAGGGCACAGCAGGAATGAGACAGAAAATCAACCGAGAATATGACTGTACCTGACAAACGGCCATTCCTGACTCCTTCCTTTCCTCTTCCTCCTCTGCCAGGCTTCTCCCTCCTCAGACAAGATCGGCCTTAAGAAGTCAGTCCTAAGGGTCAAGAATCTGCAGTTTAATGCTTAGAATCAGTCTACGTCCTTCCTGTACCCCAAGGTAACACAGGAAGACCTCCGTGTGGAAACGACAGTCCTCTGCTGCCCACTGCCACAGGAGGGGGGCTCAGGGACACTGAACTCCTCCAGACACCACCAAGTGAGTGTTCCCACCCCTTTCTTTAGAACGGGCTCCCACCCGGGTGAAGCCCCCCCCCAACACACACACACTGCAGCAGTGGGGACCTGGGCTGGACCCCACACTCCCCTCCAGGTCACAGACCCGCCCTGATCATACCCCACACAGAGCAGGGTGCCCTCCCCTCTCCCCAGGTCAGGGGCTGCTGTCAGCCTCAAAAACGGAGGACCCAGAGCCTTGGGGCTCAATGCTGGATACACATCAGAAGCACCTGGGGCACTTTAACTGGTACTGGGGCTGGGCCCTGTCCCCCCTTGACCACCGGAAGGGGAGTCTCTGGGAGGGGCACAGGAGCTGTATCTGCAATCCAGTGTGAGGCTGGGGGGAGCACACTCCCAGGAGGCCAGCCCAGCACACCTCACACCTTCTGGCTCTGCTCTCTCTGGGGCCTTGTTGTCACCAGGACCCAGACCCAGAGCAGGAAGGGGCAGAAGGGAACATGCAGGACAGGCAGCAGAGATGGGGGGGGGAGTGGGCCAAGAGGCTCCCCTGAGAAGTGGTATCAGATCAAGGACTTGGGGGAGAGGATGTTTGCCACCTGCATCTGAGGGGCCAGACAGTTCCAGGCAGCGGGACAGGCAGGAGCCTGGGCAGGAGCAAGCCTGGGCCCAGGAAAGGGGAAGAGGCCAGCATGGCTGCCGCAGGGTGAGGAGGGCACCAGCAGGAGAGGAGGTCAGAGAGGCACCTGGGGAAGCAGATCAGGAAGGACGTGGACTTCTAACATTGGCCTCCCACATCTCTAAAGAATTTTAGAAACTGTGTATTCTTCCTGTCATTTTTTTTTTTTTTTATTTGAGAGAGAGAGAAGAGAGAGAGCACGTGTGCCGGTGGGCTAGAGGGAGAGGGAGAGAATCTTAAGGAGACTCCCCGCTCAGGGCTCAATCTCATGACCCTGAGATCATGACCTGAACCTAAGTCGAGAGTCAAACGCTCAACCAACTAAGCCACCCAGGCACCCCTTCTTCCTGTCATTTTAAGCAAACATCAAATTTTCATCTTACACACTAAAACATTTACAAATAATATAGTATCTTAAATTGAGAATCATGCCAAGATGTCCACCATACAGGCCGCTTTTAGGCAAACAGGCTTGAGCAGGGGAAAGCAGAAGAGCCCAAAGTGACCCCAACCCCCTGGCTGAATACAGACTGGGCCGATCAGTTGACCCACCTCAAAATATCCATAGGCTCCCACTAACCAATGGGCTAATTACAACTAGGCCCAGGTACCAAAAAAGGGAGAATCCCATACTTCACCATCGTCCCTTCATCTTCCCCTTTAAAAACAGCCCCGACCCACTGCCTCCCCGCAGACGGCCTCTCCTCTGCTGTCCTGCCCATCCCTCCCTTATGGGGAGTATTCGGGAAACTTCCCATCTTTGTTCTGCCTCAAGTGAATTTTCACCTCCTGTGCCAGTCACTTCCACCTGATTGCCGCCCCACATTTGGGGCCCCCATCTGATCAAGAGACACCCCATTTAGACAGCACACTCTAGGCTCCAGGAAGTACAGGGTCGCCCTTAACAAAGATGGGGAGGATATAGAGGGAGGGCCACTGGGGGAGGCTGAGTCAGTTCTGCACAAATTAAGATGCCCACGCCCGGCAGAGACGTCGAGGCAGCTGGACACGGGATGGAGTTCAGGGCAGAAGTCTGGTGGACAGGGGAGTCTGGGAGACACGCAGGTGGTGTTGAGCCAGGAGATGAGGTGATGAGAAAGGGCAGGGGTGTAGACAGAGAAGAGGTACAAGTACCAAGCTGCGGGGCGCCCACACTCAGAGACCAGGCTGTTCGGCAGACACCAGCAGAAAAGCCGAGAGGTGACTAGTGATCAGGAAAACCAACAAGCAGACAGAGTAGCAACACTTAGCAGGATGTCCTCCAACCAAGAACAAATGTGTCGAGGAAGAGGGAGCGGTCAAACAGGCCACCTGCATCTGACAGGAAAAGCAAGATGAAGGCAGGAAATTCAATCGTGGACTGAGAAATGGGGTCACTGGTGACTCTGAATCAGAAAGTCTCAGGGGCGCGGTGGCTGTTGAAGGCTTGACGGGATGGGGTTCACGGGACAGCTGGAGACAGGATCTGAAGACGGTACAAGCAAGCTTTCAGTGGCTGGTGTTCTGAAAGGGAGCACGGAAGAGCAGGGTGTACTAGAGGGGAAATTAGAAAGCCAGCAGGCCTCAGTCTGAACCAGACACAATTAACTTAAAAGGGGAAAAGTCTGAGGGGCGCCTGGGTGGCGCAGTTGTGAAGTGTCTGCCTTCGGCTCAGGGCGTGATCCCGGCGTTATGGGATCGAGCCCCACATCAGGCTCCTCCGGTATGAGCCTGCTTCTTCCTCTCCCACTCCCCCTGCTTGTGTTCCCTCTCTCGCTGGCTGTCTCTATGTCTGTCAAATAAATAAATAAAATCTTAAAAAAAAAGGGGGGGGAGTCTGGGCATGTTCTTAAAAATCTAATGAAGTCAAAAAAATTGAGACTATTTCATACTTAAACAAAAGAATAACGAACTGACTACAGGATCTGACCAAGCTTATTTCAGATGATTATTAATAATTACTCTCAAAGTAGGGGCGCCTGGGTGGCACAGCGGTTGGGCGTCTGCCTCCGGCTCAGGGCGTGATCCCGGCATTATGGGATCGAGCCCCACATCAGGCTCCTCCGCTGGAAGCCTGCTTCTTCCTCTCCCACTCCCCCTGCTTGTGTTCCCTCTCTCGCTGGCTGTCTCTATCTCTGTCGAATAAATAAATAAAATCTTTAAAAAAAAAAATAATTACTCTCAAAGTAGAAATTGAGTAAACTTAAGATTTATCCCAGTTTCAAAAATAATGAATTAAATGTAAAGAAATGAGGAAAAAAAAAAAAGTAAATCCGTTACTAAACCAACACTTACAATGTTCCTTTAAAAAGGAACCATGTGGGGGCCTCTGGGTGGCTAAGTTGGTTAAGAGTCTGCCTTCAGCTCTGGTCATGATCCCAGGGTCCTGGGATAGAGCCCCAGGTTGGTCTCCCTGCTCAGTGGGAAGCTTGCTTCTCCCTCTCCCTCTGCCCCTCCTCCCTGCTTGTGCACTCTCACTCTGACAAATAAATTTAAAAGTCTTAAAAAAAAAAAAAAAGGAACCGTGTAGTGACAGTCAATCGTGTCTGTCCCACCTCCCCCTCCCCTCTTCCTCCCCCAGTGCAGGCAAAGGGCAAAGGGAAGGGGGTGACCCCCAGCTGACTGAATCAAATCGCTGTCCCCTGGCTGAATAGGGATTGCAAGTGGAAGGTATCTTCTGATACAAAAAATCATAAAATGCTCAAGCCTTTGAGACAGGAGTTTTATAAGCCTCATCCTTATCTGTATAATTGAAACAAACCTCAATTCCTTGGGTTATAAAGCCACAAATCAATGTCATAGTTTAATCACCCATATCCGAACAACTTACCACTCACCTGGATCCAGGTACACCCTCCTCCTTCACTAGGTGTGTTTCCCTTATTCTGCGTATCTATCTCCCGATTTCTTTCTCTTACTCTGTCTCTTGACGGTCTTTGCTTCCCCAAACTTGACCAGACCCCTGAAACTTCTCCTAGGCCCATCTGTGCACTTCCTTATAAAATCAGCTTTGGTGGGGCGCCTGGGTGGTTCAGTTGGTTAAGCAACCAACTCTTGGTTTTGGCTCAGGTCATGATCTCAGGGTCCTGAGATCAAGCCCTGCCTTGGGCTCCACATTCATCGCGATTCTGCTTCTCCCTCTCCCTCTCCTCCTCCCCCTGCGCTCACTCTCTCTCTAGAATAAATAAATACAATCTTTTCAAAAATCAGCTTTGGCAAGAATCCTGTGAAGTTAGTTTAACCAGAACCTCCTACCCTCCTTAGCTGATTAGGATTCTCATCCCCCACCATTCTGAAGGTGATGTCTGATCACCATGGCCTATCAGCAGGAATCCTGTTAGGTCTGTTTAGCCAGAACCACACTTACCCCTGATGTTTCCTCCTGGCGATTTTCCATGCACTAACCCCCTCCCTGCTCCTTGCCTCTAAATTCCCACTTGCCCAGGAAGTATTCAGAGTTGAGCCCAATCTCTCTCCCCAACTGTAAATCCTACTGTAGCGGTCCCTACACCTATGGGGGGGATGGTCCTGAATAAATCCTGCCTTACCATCTTTAACAAGCATCATTAATTTTTTTTTTTCCTTTGACACTCTTTTCTTAGGGGGTATTGGGTCCTGTTTTCCCCTTGGGTTTCTGCTCACTGTTCCCCTCTCCTGTCCCGTTTCTGTCCTTCTCTGGATTCCTTCTCGTAATTACACCTGTCCCGCCCCACTCTGCAACTTGCTTCCCCTCTTGTTGCTTTCTCCCCAACCTTTCTGATCGTCCCTGATCTCCATGTATTTCTGCCCCTTTCCCCGTCTCTGCTCTCCCTATTACACTGGCGCTCCTTCTATTACAACATTTTGACCCCACCCTCCAGCACCCCCAGCTCACTCTACTACTTCCCTGCTGTTTCTTCCTCTCCTGTCCACGTCATCCACTGCTCCCTCTTTCTGTCCCAGCACCACGTGGCAGTCGGCCGAGGCTCCAACTCTTTCACCTTCTCTCCCTACCCGTCTCAAGTGCCTCTCCCTTTGTTGCTCCAGCTCCTACTTCTCACCTCTCGCACTGTTTTTGCTCCCTTTCATCTGCCTGGAGATCCCGCTTTTCTCTAAATTACTCCATCTCCTTTTCTTCCACTGCTACTTTTTCAGGTTATTCTCTCACGCTTCGTGTGTCTTTGTCAGTCCCGCACACATCCTCCACTTTGCCAGCTGTTCGTGGCTCTCCCTCACTTTTTTCCATTTTTCTAGAATTCTCTCACTGGGTCTGTCGCTCCTTCTCCTGATTCCTCTCAACCAGGAGACGCCCGCCTCCCACAAGAGCGCACTATCCAGGCGGGAGGAACTGGGGACAGAACACCGAGTGTCACAAGGCAGGCCCAGGTCACCCACGGCACTGCGGGGTCAGGGGAAGAGGGGACTAGAAAGGGGGGCCTGGTGAAGCTGCTCAGAGGGGCGCTGTTCTAGGAGCGGGATGAGCTCTCCAGAATCCCAGGACCCGGAAGACGCGCGACCTCCCTCTCTCCTGAGAGGGCTGCAGGGGCTGCCACCCGGGCCGAGAAAGGAGGCGGTGGGGCGCCAAGGGCATAAATCCACCTCGTGGAAGGGGGCTCTACAGGGCGCGACGTCCGAAGACGCCCCCAAGCAGGACACGGACGGGAAGCCGGCGTCTGCGTGGACCCCACACGGAAGTGCCGCTGGCAGGGACCAGCCCGGCTGCGATTTTACACCGAAAGGGACACGCGCCCGCCCTCCCACCGCGACGTCTGCATTTACCTGGGGTGCAGGGGCGGGTGCGGGGATTTTAAGGCCCGTAGCGACCCCCACGCCCCGGCTATGGAGGAGAGGGGACTTCGAAGAGCAGGTTTAAACGAGAAAGACGGAAACTCACGCTCCCCTGAGGAACGTTTTCTCACTCCTGGTCTACAGGAACCTGCACGCGCGCAGCGAGCGGCGAAGTGAGCGGCGAGGGGGCGGGGCGCAGCCTACGCTGGAAGAGTAAGGGGCGGGGCTATTCCGAGGGCGGAGCCTATGGCGAGGGCGGGGCTGGCCCAGGGGCGGGGCCTGGACTTCGAGTCCCGCCTCTCTGCTCGCAGGTCTGTTTTCCTGGTTTGGAACCCTGTGTCTTCTGTGGAGATGCGTTGCCTCCAGCTTATCTCAATTATGTTTCAAACAGTTTTAAGGTATGGCGGGTGCCTGGCTGGACCAGGTGATAGAGCATGCAACTCTTGGTCTCAGAGTTGTGAGTTCCAGCCCCAAGTAGGATGTAGAAATTACTTTAAAACAAAAATAAAATGCTTTCCTTTTCACAGTTGAATACGGCTCAACAATTATAAATTATAACAAGGCAATTTATAACAATTTTTTAAAAGTTACGAGGGTTTTTTTCGGTGTTTGGTTTTGTTTTTAAAGTTAGTGGTCCTTTAAAGCAGTGGTTGGTGACCCAAATTATCATATGCCTTAGCCCACCACACCTCATATCCCAGGTCTTGTCCTTGAAAGTCTTCAGAACTGAGCCCAGTGTGGAGTTTGGCCTCCTGGGTGAATGGGGAATCGAAAAAGAAATGCCATTTTGTTGGGTGTCAGTATAGCATTGCCTGTTCTCAAGTGAGAGAAAGTTTCTCCGTATCAGAGAAATAAGCTGATGAGAATAAGCTTTCCTTTATTAAAGTGAAGAAAGGCTTGTTATATCTTCTGTGACCTGGGAAGAAAAGCTGCATGTGAATTCTCATTCAGATTGGCCATGTAGAGAGTACGTATAGATGTGAATGAACTGGGTATGACCTTAAAACTCTGTGTGCGGACACCTACAGCAAGGTCTCCGTGTAATCCCACAGCGAAGGCCTAGTGAGGATGTAGTGCATCTAAACTGGTAAACACAAACCGAACTGAATTGTCCCAGACATAGTCTTTATTCCAATCAACAGCTGAGAAAATATAATTAAAAATAAAAACAAAAACAAATTTTCTCCCGACCCAGAAATCCTCTCCACAAAGGTGGTTGAGAAAAAGAAAAAAAAAAATTTATTACTGAATAAGCATTAAACCAGAAAGTGACGTGTGTTAGAGGCACACAGCTAAGAGATTGCAAAGACAGAAAGAAATCTTACCCTTTCACAGAACCCATGATATACCTGTCTTCCTAATGATGCTGAGGGCAAAGCACTCACTAGCTGACATCTCGCAAACCCTGCCTCTCAGGTGGGATACGTGTGACATTCCTCAGGCACTGCTCGCTGCCCTAAAACAAAGGGAAAAACAAACAGTTAACTGATAGAGACCGCAGGCATGCCCGGACTGGAGTCTCCATCAGTTTGCAAGTGTCTTAGTGATTTACAAGAAAAGAGCGATCTTCAGAGACGTATAGACTCAATTTCCTGCAGCGCTAACATCACCCTCCCCTCCAGAGGATAGAAAATCTTACATAACCCGTCACTCCTCGCAACCCCAGTGCGGCTCTTTCTGCCCACAGGTCCTGTCCCCGTGGTTTAATTAAAACCAGCTTTTTGCACCAAAGACGTCTCAAGAATTCGTTCTTGGGTGTCGGCTCTGCACCCCACTACTTTGAACCACATCACTAATAATAATCAGTCCTCGAGATAAGAGGACTTGATAGGACCATTGATTACACACAGTTCTTCCTAATTTTACTTGGTAATCGGGGTGACCATCTCTGTTAGCTAATTAACTTTATCGGGGCGGGGGGGGGGCTCCTATCTTTATGATAGGAGATTCACATGGTTAGGCTCCAACCCTTCAGTAGAGACATGTTCACAGTTCAGAGTTAGCTCCTTGAGAAAGAAGAAAGTGTTAGTGTCTGTTCTGAAGAAAGGATTCACAACAGCCATGTTTCAAAAAGGAAAGAAAACTTTATTATTATTGTAGAAACCTAACAGAAACAGAAGAGGAAGGGAAACAAATGTAGATGAAGGGAATAGTAGGCAATGACTGAGAATAAGGCAAAGTTACATCAAATCGGTATTTACAACATCCAACCGCGTCAGCCAGGCTGGAGCCCTGACCGAGAGGCCTGGGCTGGGAGTCCTCCCCTCAGCTGAGACTTCCAACTGACCATCCCCCGAAGGGCAAATAACAGGGTGTAAAATTAAACATTTGTTCACCTACGTGCAGTTTGGAGGGAGCTGCGTTTCCATGGTATCATGGCTCAGTCCGTTAAGCGTCTGTTTTGGCTCAGGTCATGATCTCGGGGTCCCAGGATCAAGCCCCACACTGGGCTCCCTGCTCGGCAAGGAGTCTGCTTCTCCCTCTGCCCCTCCCCCCTCTCATGTTCTCTCTCACTCTCTCTATCAAATAAAATCTTTAAAAAATAAAAAAAAGAACCATGAACAGTATTTTCAGAATAAAATTTCTTCATATGATGATAAATATATATAACTAATTGAATAGTAATTCTGGAGAGAATCTGAGTATCTGAAAGGGAATGGCTACATTATAAATACCTTTATTTTCCTTTTAAGTGGGCATATTATGTGTTTAATGAATGCCATAATCGTATATCTCCATGAGGGGGGACTGTCGTCTACTAATTAGTGGAATTATTATCCTTCTGGAAATTAAGCAATGACTATTTGAGGGAAAGTTACCATGACTGTGGGTCTCAGACAAAAATAGTCTGGGACTTGGCACTTTGCAGGTTCAGATGTATTTTGTGATATTTCTCTGTTAAAAATAAATATTTTAAGGTCAGCCCTAAGCTCACATTGAATTTACTATTTAAACTTACTCAATGCATTTGCTTCCATGCCTGCTTGATGTCATTTGGAATATTTGTCTTGAATAGAGTCTATTTCAATAATTATTATTTCTAGTAGAATTTCACTTAGTCTTCCTTCATTATTAATCAATTATATAATATATAATCAATAATAATGTAGCCTCTATTTTATTGTGTTTTGTCTCTTACACATGTTTCAAAATCCTGACATTAGCCCACCATGTTGTGGTACAAAGATTTTGGTGGTTGTCACCATGATACACTTGTTCCAGGGATAAGGACAAATGCATATTCTGTCACCATCATAATATCAAGCCATTCTGGGCCCTATAAACCCAACCTTCGTCTTAGATAATCTTTCTGTAGGGTTTTATGGTAGTCACGGCATTATCATCTTACTTGCATCTGTAAGTATTCATAGGTCACGCTGGCCTAGAAAATGAACATAAAATAGACATAATTATAAAATTGTCACAATCACAATGACTTGTGAAGATAAAACTACTTAAAACTGGCAAAGGACGTCAGCAAAAAGAAGGACAGATGTTGAGGTGAGGACTTGAGTAAAACTAACTACTTTTTTTCATGTAGCATAACGATTAAGAGAAAACACATGTTCAGTTTCTTTTTTTTTTTAAAGATTTTATTTATTTATTTGACAGAGATAGAGACAGCCAGCGAGAGAGGGAACACAAGCAGGGGGAGTGGGAGAGGAAGAAGCAGGCTCACAGCAGAGGAGCCTGATGTGGGGCTCGATCCTATAACGCTGGGATCACGCCCTGAGCCGAAGGCAGGCAGACGCTTAACTGCTGTGCCACCCAGGTGCCCCACATGTTCAGTTTCTGCTGCCACCTTGAGGGATGTGAGCTAGAATGGTTTTACACGCATGCCTAGGGTCCCCTCACCCGGAAAATAATAATACAACAGCACTTAGAAAGTGGAAGATTCAGTTATTACACACAAAACATTACCAAGTGACTCTACTTTAATCACTATATAAAGCATAATACGCTCCCCACAACAGCAGCTTTGGGGTCGAATCATTTCCCTGGTGACTTTGGATGCAAACTTTTCCCCTGTTCTCAGAGTAGCCAGGGGTGCGTTCTTCAGCACCGCCCGCCTCGTATTTCCCGCTGATCGCTATCAGTCCCAGAAACTCCACGTGGACCGAGCTTAAAGTTAAAGCTCCCAAGTACCCTGAAATCTCTCTGTACTTGTGTAGGATTTTGCACGTGCTTATATATAGGGTTGATTTTTTTTTCAGGCACATGTCTGGTAAATAAAGCAACACAAACATACAAAGCAAAAGGATTCGGGATACTGCTCTGGTAGCCTTCTTGACAAAATAACATCCACACTATTTGCATTTTTTAAAATGCAATTTAAAAGCCTCTCCGAGGGCTCTGCACTTTGAATTCATGAGCTTGGCCAATGGATACATGGTTTTCATACTGTATAGACACAACCAGCGAGTCCACCATATTTGTAGGACCAACCTTTCAACCAGACCCTCCCCTGAGACCAGAGCTTCCCAAAGAATCCTTGCCTTAAGGAGCACCCTTCTAACTTTCTATATCCTGTCCACCGTTTCTGCAATTTATACAGTGACTTTCAGTGATCCCAGTTGGTGGCTGATCAACGTCCCTGCACTAGTGATTTCAGATTTCTCCACCGTCAGCTCCTTTGTCCTCATGAGCCCACATACCTATGTATCCAGGCTCTGCTCTGCCTCCTGCAGAAGAAATACCCAGGTCCCTAATTTGGTCAGAAAACTCAGGTTTTGGGGCGCCTGGGTGGCTCAGTTGGTTACACGACGGCCTTCAGCTCAGGTCATGATCCTGGAGTCCCAGGATCAAGTCCCGCATTGGGCTCCCTGCTTGGCAGGGGGTCTGCTTCTCCCTCTGACCCGTCCCCCCTCATGTTCTCTCTCTCTCTCAAATAAATAAAATCTTTTAAAAAAAGAAAAAAGAAAACTCAGGTTTTATATTTGTATTCACAATATAAAGTCCTTCATTCATTCAGTTCTTTGAGGATTGTTCAGCCCCACAATGAGCAGTCCCGTCACAGGTTGGTGAGCGACAGAATGAGCCTCTGTCCTCCTAGAATTTAAAATACACTGAGGAAGACACTGAACCAGCTATTAAGCAAGATGCCATGTAATTTCCTTTTCACAAGCTGTTTCAATGTAGTATTTCAGAGTTGAGGAATTTGTAAAAAGTGTGGCCTGTAATTATTTGGAGATAATATGAAGTTTCTCTGGGTGTATATATTTTAATCTAATCAAAATTTCCCTGGAATTCAGGGGCAGTGAAGCGTGAGAAGTTTATGGAAAGGAAGAGCCTTTGTTTTGTTGTTTTTATAAATTGAATTTTCTTTCATTTGAGAGAGAGAGAGCGCGAGTGGGGAGGGGACAGTGACAGAGGGAGAAGCAGACTCCCCGCTGAGCAGGGAGCCCAATGACAATGCGGGGCTTGATCCCAGGACCCCAAGATCGTGACCTGAGCCCAAGGCAGACACTTAACTGAGCCATCCAGGCGCCCTGAACCTCTGGTTATGATTATTCACATGCCTAGGATGGATCTGGAAGAGGGATTAAGGTGTCAGACATCGCATGACACTGAAGTTCAACTATGTGTTTTTACCTCAAACCTAAGAGAAGACCTTGTCATTTCATTGTTTATAAATGGGGAGAGATTGCCATTCCCCCCCCCCCGCATTTTCTGGCAAGAATCAGCTGAATGATGAAGGTAAGGCAAGAAAGTAAACACAGGAGATGTGGGGGCGCATGTCAGTCAGTGGAGCGTGCAACTCTTGATCTCAAGGTGGTGAGTTCGAGCCCCACGTTGAGTGTAGAGATTACTTAAAAATAAAATCTTTTTTAAAAAGCCCCAGATGTCTTGGGATGTTTCTTCAATTATTTTTAATTGTGGTGAAAGATGCATAACATTTAATCTTTTAACTGTACAGGTCGGTGGCATTAAGCATGGGCACATCGCTGCGCACCTACCACCACCATCCACCTCCAGGACTCTTTTCATCCAGCAGACTGTAAGTGTGGACACGAGAAGCAATTCCCCTCTCCCCCAGCTCCTGGCAATTACCATTCTACTTTCTGTCTCTGGGAATCTCACTGCTCCAGGTCTCTCAGATAAGTGGAATCACACAGTGTTTGTCCTTTTGTGATTGGCTTGTTTCCCTGAGCAATAACCCTACCTCGAGGTTCATCCGTGTTGTAGCACACATCAGAATTTCCTTCCTTTTTAAGGCTGACTAATATTCCATTGTATACCATCTCTTCTTTATCCATTCATGTGTCCGTGGACACCTGGGTTGCACTTACCTTTTGGCTATTGTGAATAATGCTGCTCTGAATATACTTGTACAAATATCTCTTTGAATCTCTCTTTTTAGTTCTTTGGGGTTATTGGGGAGGAAGAGTTTCTTCTACCCTTCAAGGTCCTTCTAGCTGAGCTAAGAATCAAATTGATGAGACACAGATTAACAAGAAAAAATCAATTTGTTAAAAGTAAGTTCTACACCCAACATGGGCCTTGAACTCACAAGAGTCACATGCACTTCCAACTGAGCCAGGTAGGCACCCCTCTAATTTTTTTTATAGTAGCTTTCTCAGTGGGTGTGAGGTGGTATCTCATTGCAGGATATTTTTAAAGAGTTCAGGAGACAGCTGGGAAATATGACAAGATAAAATCCAACCAGGTGTCAGGATATTTAGAAGCTAGAATATTGTGTATTAAATAACTGGTGATCTTAGTTAGCTTGAGGGAAGACAGAGGAGTGAGTTTGGACTCCCATGTCCTCTACATGGCGGGATCGTCACCATTTCCACAACAGCAGAAGAGGGGGGAGAATAATCCGAGTTTTTGTTTATGTTTATGGAGCTAAACAATAGAATCTAAAGGGGAAGAAATGGACAATCCCTCAATCACACAGAAAGATTAAAGTCTACCCCTATTTGTAATTGCTAGATTTGAGAATCTAAAAAATTTAAATGAATATCAATAAATGGACAATATATTCATTCCTGTGTCAAAAAAAGAAAAAAGTTCACACCCACTGTGGGCCTGAACTCACTACCTTGAGATCAAGAGTCCCATTTTCCACCAACTGAGCCGGCCAGGCACCCCTTAGATTTCTTCCTGTGTCGGCACCACTGCATATAAACTTTGTTTAAACCAAAAGCCTGATTTATGACCCACCAAGCCTACATTTCACATCCGCTTTACAAATCAGCAGCCTAAAGGAAAACCATCTTGTCCTTAAGATTAAGACCAACGCTCCTACTCCTTTCACTCCTTGATGCTAAAACTCGTGATTCCTACCAAAACGTTAATTTATAATCTTTTGAGCTTTTACAAGATGTACAAAAAGTATACAATCTTATAAAAACTGTTCATTCTCTAGGGCACTCTCTTCCCTGGGAAGATTGTTGGTTTGGGGCAGCTGTCCTAAACTGGGCTCAAATAAAACTTTCTTTTAGAGATTCTAAAAGGTTTGTTCATTCTGCATCAACATCACAAACTTTCAAAAATTATAGGATATTTTGTAAGTAAGACAGATAATGTTTATCATCTGTCAAATAATAGTATATGGAAAACTATACTTTCAGAAATTTTTAAATATTGAAAACCTAGTTATCGAAGTTTTTGTAGAGAAAAGGTAAGAAAATGCTTGTTCAAACTTGGGTATTTATTTAGGAAAAAGTATTTAGAGGAAATAAGTTAGCCGCAAATTTACATATTAAAAGTTCACTGGACGTTTTATGTCCTACAAGTCCAACTCAAGAATTTTTAAAAAGATATAGGCAACAAAAGGCAGAGATGAGAATGAGAATTATATTGAATATAATGAAGTACAGAAATACAAACACAAAAAGACATAAAACTGATGTCTCATCAAAATTGATGTAATAGGTAGATCTTTTGAAAATACTCATTTTAAGATGCGCAGACACATGAACAATACCAATGTAGGAAATAAGATTATTAATAAGAGATTTTCAAAACCCATAGAAATTACTATAAACTTTATCTTAATTTTAAAATTGAGAATAATTACCACAAATATAAATTACCAAAACGGAGTTAAAAATAATTAGAAATCAGAAAAACAAATGATTTGAAAACTTTGGAAGATTCAACAAGTCTCTGATCGCCTTACAGGAAACTCTCCCACTTTTTTGAGGTATTGGCAGTTATTTACAGACTTTTTTCAGTACGGAAGAAAAGATATGAAAGTATGTAGTATTGCTAGTATTAAGATATCAAAAAGAAAGCAGTTTGACTTCCAAAGTTTGATGCAAAATGAATCATTAAAATATACAATATAACTAAGCAGGGTTTACTCCAGTCATGCCTATATTTTAATATATTGTGGTGTTACACACCCTGCTGTGATATGATCAGAACATTTCTCCATTATGCTACCATCTTCAGGAAAGCACTTTCAACATTTCAACACTCTATTATATTTAAAATAGAAATGTATGCTCAGCACAGGGGATGAAGAGGAAAGTTAACCTGATCTACGGTTTTCATCTACAATGAATAGAGAACTTTACGTTGATGGCAAAATGTTAGAACCATTTCTGTCAAGATCAGGAATAAAGAACTGAGAACTGATCCCTGTATATCACCACTCTACCTCAAGAACAGACTGGAATTTGTAGCCATGTAGAGCCAGTCGGTCTGAAGTACAGGAGGCCCAGAACTTGGAACAGGCATCTCAAGTGGAGGCAGGGTTGTGAGACTGAGGCCTGAATCTCTGGGGCCTGTGCTAATTCCAAGAAGCTGATTTCGGAATTGAATTATAGGACAGGCAGCTGGTGGGCTAGATCCCAGGACCCTGGCAACATCATCAGAGCCAGAGGCACACATTCAACAAACGGAGCCACACAGACACCCCTAAACACAGGTTTTAACAACAAAAACTCTACAAATTCACTCACCAAATTTTGTCCTTTGTACCCCTCTATTTGCATCTGGGTGTCTGGAAATTGACAGGCAGGAACCCCCCCCTCCAACCGCATGCTCCTCTAAGCACGTCTGATAACGAACATGACGATGAGGCAAAGGGGAGGGGTGAGAGAGCCCAATTCCCTAAGAGGCTATTTTAGAGGGAAGCGGGACTGAAAATTCTCTATTAGGCCCTGCAAGACCCCAGCTAGACAGAGGAGAAATAATCCCATGTATTTACAGTCAACTGATGTGCAAAACTGGTGCCAAAAACACACACTGGGGAGAGGGCAGTCTCTTCAATAAACGGGGCTGGGGAAATCGCGTCTCCGTCCACATGCAGAAATTGAAAGTGGACCTTTATCTCACATCATACAGAAAATCAACTTTAAAAATGTATCAGGGGCGCCTGGGTGGCACAGCGGTTAAGCGTCTGCCTTCAGCTTGGGGCGTGATCCCGGCGTTCTGGGATCGAGTCCCGCATCGGGCTCCTCCGTTATGAGCCTGCTTCTTCCTCTCCCACTCCCCCTGCTTGTGTTCCCTCTCTCGCTGGCTGTCTCTCTCTCTGTTGAATAAATAAATAAAATCTTTTAAAAAAAATGTATCAAAAGGACGCCTGGGGGGGCTGTTGGTTAAGCATCTGCCTTTGGCCCGGGGTCCTGGGATCGAGTCCCGCATCGGGCTCCTTGCTCAGCAGGGAGCCTGCTTCTCCCCCTCCTTTGCTTGCCGCTCCCCCTGCTTGTGCTCATTCTGTGGCAAGTAAATAAATATTTTTTAAAAATGTATCAAAAACTTAAAAGTCCAAGACCTCAACCTGTAAAACTCCTAGAGAAAACGGGAAAAGTTTCTTGACATTGGCCTGTGGGATGGCTTTTTAATTTGACACCAAAAGCACAGGGGGAAAACAAGCTAAAATGAACAGGTGTGGCCACATCAAACTACAAAATTTCTGCACAGGGGCGCCTGGGTGGCTCAGTTGGTTAAGCGTCTGCCTTCGGCTCAGGCAATGATCCCAGGGTCCTGGGATCGAGCCCTGTATCGAAGATCCCTGATCAGTAGGGAGTCTGCTTCTCCCTCTCCCCGCTCATGCTTTCTCTATCTTGTGTTTGCTCTCAAATAAATAAAAAAATTTTTAAAATTCTTTAAAAAAAGTTTCTGCACAGCAGCAGTATCCATCAGGAGTGAAAAGGCATCTACAGAATGCGAGAAAATATTTGCGAACCATGTATCCGATAGGGTGTTATCATTCAAAATGTACAAGGAACTCAACCTATAGAGGGAAACTTCCTCAACTCAATAAAGAACAGCTACAAAACCTTACTGTACAGCGAACATCAAGCTTAACGGTGAAAGAATGACTACTTCCCCCACAGAGTTCGGGGATAAGGCAACGACGTTCTGTTACCACTGCTAGTCGACATACTATAAGCCATAGCCAATGAAATTAAGGACAGAAAAGTGACGGAGACTAGAACGGAAGGTATAATAGTGAACCCATCGACAGACAGTAGTGTAGTCGCAGTGGGCTGAATGCCTTCCCCCAAACACACAAAGGCTAGGCACAGCTCATCCCTATAACCTGCGAGGGTTATATTCTCGGTCAAAAGGGAGTTTGCAAATGTGCCCTAGTTAAGGATCTTGAGATGGGAGATGATCCTGGATTATCTGATAGACATGATACAATTAGGAGGCTGTGAGAAGAAGGGTGCCAGTGGAGTTGGAGACACAGAGAAGTTGCTGCTCGGACAGAATCAGGACGGACAGGTATCAAGATGCTAGCTTGGAGGAAGTGGGCTACGAGGCAAAGCATATAATAGTCTCCAGAACTTGGAAAGTGCGAGGAAACACATTCCTCCCCGGAATATCAAGGAGCTTAACAGTGCTGTGGATCCATTTTAGATATCTCATGTTGAGTACTGTAAGAGAATACGTTGTATTGTTTTAATCCATTTAGTTTGTGGTAATTTCTTACAGCTGCATTAGGAGACTAATGAAATAGTATACACAGAAAAGCCCAAGGAATCTACAAATCTCTAAAGTAAGTGAGATTAGTAAATTATTTTTTTTAGTAATCTCTATACCGAATACGGGGCTTGAACTCATGACCCAGAGATCAAGCATTGCATGCTCTTCCAACTGAGCCAGCCAGGTGCCCTGTTAGATGAATAAATTCTGAGGACACAAGATCAACATTATAAAAAATCTATCTTTGTGCTGGAGCCTGGGTGGCTCAGTCGGTTAAGTGTCTGACTCTTGATTTCAGCTCAGGTCACGATCTCAGGGTTGTGAGATCCAGCCCTGTGCTCAGCGCAGAGTCTGCTTGAGAATCTCTCTCTTCCCCTCTTTTTGCCCCTTCCCAAACTCATGCTCTCTCGAAATAAATAAATATTTTTTAAAAAATCCATCTTATTTCAACACAGTAGCAATTAACACATGGAAAGTGAAATCAAAAATACAATATGTATGATTGCTCAAAAAGGAAAAAGTACAAACATATGTTAATTTAACAAAACACTGATGGGATTTTGATGCTAAAAATCTATAAAAGATCAGACAAAGAGAGACATACCACAGCCATTTATTATAAGATACAATGTAGAAATGATGTCAAATGACTGCAAACTGATACACAGGTTTAACACAATTTCTATCAAGAGATTTTGTAGATACAAATGAGATTTTTCTAAAAGTTATAAGGAAAGGCAAAGGAACTAGAATAGCTAAAACATCTGAAAAGGAAGAATAAAGTGGTTGGAATCACTCATTCTAGATTTCAAATACAGTGAAATGTAATCAAGACTACATCGTATTTGTGCAGTAAGAGACATACAGATCAGGGCGCCTGGGTGGTACAGCGGTTAAGCGTCTGCCTTCGGCTCAGGGCGTGATCCCGGCGTTCTGGGATCGAGCCCCACATCAGGCTCCTCCGCTATGAACCTGCTTCTTCCTCTCCCACTCCCCCTGTTTGTGTTCCCTCTCTCGCTGGCTGTCTCTATCCTGTCGAATAAATAAATAAAATCTTTAAAGAAAAAAAAAAAGAGAGACATACAGATCAATGGAAAAGAACAGAGGACCCAGAAATGGACCCACACAAGTACTTCCAACTGAGCTTTGACAAAGGTACCAAGGAAACTGAATGAAGACAGAATTAAAAAAAAATAATAATAATGCCGGACCAGTTGATTTCCCATACCAGGAAAAAAAAAAAAAGAATCTCGGCAAAAACTTCACACCTGTACAAATATTAGCTAAAAAATGATCATCGTCTTATGTAAAACAATACTTTAAACTAGAAAATATTTAGAAAAGGAAACCATAGAATATTATCTTCAGGATCTATATACCTTTGCTATATCTCTAGGTATCTACCTTTTTTTCCATCTAGAGTTATAATACATTTGGCTTTAAATTATTCTGCGGTATGCTTTAAGTATTCAAAAAAAATTATTCTGCAGTATGTACTATCTCAGGCTACATTTAGAGAACTTGAGACTTATTTCATTCCTCATTAGAATTCTCTGATGTGGCTTCTGTTGTGAAAGTCATGGAAGAAATATAAAAATACTCATTACGTTTGAAAGACTTCTTCCTGTTATGAATTGTTTTGTTCTATGATGAATTGGTGAACCCCGAGGACACACTGTTGCTTTAAAGGCCTTTAGATGTTCAGTCAATCTCTAGGTTTCTCCCTAGTTTAAATACGCTCGTGACATCAAAGGCATGAATGTGTGACAGAAAGCCTTCGGATTCATTACACTCGCAAGGTTGCTCTCCAGTATGAGTTCTGTGCTGTGCTGCAGTTTTGCTCCATGGGTAAAAGCCTTAGCACACACACTACATCAATATGGTGTCATCAAAGATGTATATCCTGATGTCCCGTGAGTTGTGAAGCCCGTGTAAGTCGCTGCCACATACGTTACGTTGATACGACTTCTCTTTAGTGTGGTCTCTCTAACGCCAATTCATGCTTGAACTTACAATAAAGGCTTGGGCACACCCACTACGTTTGTTACTCCCCAGTATGAATTCTCTGATGACTTGCAAGGCTCGAATTCTGACTGAAGACCTTCCCACATACATTACATTTATATGGTTTCTCTCCAGTATGAATCATCTGATGTCTGGTGAGGTTTGAACGCTGAATAAACGATCTGCCACACTGATTACATTTGTACGGCTTCTCTCCAGTATGAATTCTCCGATGACTAGGAAGGCTCGAACTCTGACTGAAGACCTTGCCACATTCATTACACTTGTACGGTTTCTCCCTAGTATGGATTACCTGGTGATAAGTAAGGCTTGAATACATACTAAAGGCTCTGCCACACTCATTACACTGGTAAGGCTTCTCTCCAGAATGAATCCTGCGATGACGTGCGAGGTGTGAATCGTAACTGAAGACCTTCCCACATTCGTCACACTTGTAATGTTTCTCTCCTGTGTGGATTATTTGATGTCTAGTGAGATGTGAGCTCTGATTAAAGGCTTTGCCACACTCAGTACATTTGTAAGGCTTCACACCAGTATGGATTACCTGGTGGTTAGTGAGTTGTGAGCTATACGTAAAGGCTTTGCCACACTCATTACATTTGTAAGGTTTCTCTCCAGTATGAATTCTTCGATGGCTTGCAAGGCCTGAACTCTGACTGAAGACCTTGCAGCATTCATTGCATTTGTAAGGTTTCTCTCCAGTATGGATCACCTGATGGTTAGTAAGACTTGAACACTCACTAAAGGCTTTGCCACACTCATTGCAGTGGTAAGGTTTCTCTCCAGTGTGAATTCTGTGATGACGTACAAGGTGTGAATTGCGACTGAAGACCTTGCCACACTCGATGCATTTGTAAGGTTTCTCTCCAGTGTGAATTCTTCGATGGCAAGCAAGGTGTGAGTTGTGACTGAAGACCTTCCCACATACATCACATTTATATGGTTTCTCTCCTGGATGGATCATCTGATGTCTAGTGAGGTGTAAACTGCGATTAACTGCTTGGTCACACTCATCACGTTTGTAAGGTTCTTCCCTAACGTGTGCCTTCTGGTCTTGTGTGAGTAATGAAGAATGCAAGAAAGCATTCCCATGTTCATTAGAAATGTTGGCTTGGACACTAGGAAGAATTCTTGGATGTAGTGAAACTGAAGCACCATTGTTGACAGACGTCTCAACCTGGTGACATTCATAAATTTTCCCTTTGGTTTGAAGTATCTGCACTCCAGCCAGATGTGACTGAAAGCTTAGTCCAAACCTGTTTTCAATTGGCTTATTTCCTTCATCTCTTCTACCACATTGATCTCTCCCACCAGTGAGACTTCTGTTAAGGGTCACAAGCACTCCTTTGTAATTTCTTTCAACATCTCCCCACTGATACTCAAAGTCATGGATATTTTTCTGGATTGCTCTACGGGCATAATCTTCGTTGTCACAGCTTTTATGTCTTTCCAATATAACTGTCTGCAATACTTCCCCTGTATTACTGTTCTCTTTGGGTGGTAATTCCTTGATCATACATTTGGAAGAGATGGCTACAAGATATAAAGCACCATAGGTTTCCCATTAATTACAGAAAAATTTCATACTGAAAAACAAACTACACCAAAAGTACTATATATTTTGATCAGCTGAAATGGAAACACGGTCTTCAATTTCTAGGAATACAAAAGGAATAAGATTCTTTAAAGGGGTGATTACACGTAATTCAAATTAATTTTAGAGAAGCCTACTTTAAATAATCAATGGCAAAAAACAAAAAAACCAAAAAACCCACAGTGTACAAACTTATGCAAGCCCTGAAAGAAGGGGTATTTTTCCATCATGGCCCCATATCACACACCACTTCACAGAAAATATATGGCCGTTTCATATCG